>NW_022681455.1:51327690-51927690 GCF_009764315.1 Trachypithecus francoisi
AACTTCTTTCAGAAAAAAAAAAAAAAAAAACTTACAGGCTGAGTTACTTTCTAATAGTGCCAAATATTAATATGACTGGATTTAGACAGTTTGATCAATGAAATAAAAATCAGCCAACACATATTTTTGAAAAAGTGATGATCTTCAAAGTGTTGCTAAGATCTTTAGGGGAAAAAAATAGTAACAATAATAATAGCTATTGTGTTAAGTGCTTTATTACATTATTTCATTTAAAATTAAGTAACCTTGCAAGGTCACAGAGCTGGAAGATGAAGAGTTGGACTTCCAATCCATGGCTGTTTGACTCCAGTGCAAACATATTTCCACTGCTTCATGTACCTCTCAAGGAATTTGCAGTCTTGTGATTCACTGTGACTCCCTTGATTATTCTTTAGAGTTTTAGAAAGTGTATATCTTGCTCTCTGCCACATCCAAAGGTGGTAGTTCTGCTGTGAACCAGACCCATGCCACTCTGGATACCTTCAACACACCTGCAATAACAGAAAGGACAATAGTATTGCATTGTTCACCAAAGCTATTTATTGATCAAATCAATTAGATAAATATTAACCTTTTTTGGTATGTGTATCATGGGTCTTAGGAATATTTGGAAAGGTTAGCAGTATTGATTCAAGGAAGCAATTTTGTTGACTTAGAGCAAACTCATTTTCTTGGATATTTAAATGGTGATCTCTGATGTTGTAGCTATGCTTTCACTGGATGTCATATGGGAAAACATGGATGACCTGGAAAAAATATAAAATTGATATAGACTATGAAATACTCTAAGAAGCAAGTACTTTGATAATATTACGTTATTGAAAGCATGTTTTGTTTTCTATGTCATCAATATGCATGAGTTTGAGAAAGAAGAACGAGAGGAAGGAAGAAAGGAAGGAAAGAAAAAAGGGAGAGAGGGAAGAAATATGCTGCAGATAATAAACAAGTATATGTTTCCAAAATGTCCTTAACCCTCACCAAACTACTTTCACATACATAATATCCTTTTATTTTTAAAAACAACATATAAGTTGGCAAACATAGGTATTGTTATCCTTAGTAGCAGATAAAAAGGTTAGAAAATCATGGATTTGGTAATTATATAGACCTTGCTTTAGTAATTGGGACTTTAGATAATTTAATTAAGCTTCTTAGATTTTACATTTTTCATTTTTGAATGTGGAATACAAATCCCTACATATAGGTTTTTAATGAAAATAAAATGAGATAAAGAAAGCAAAGTGTCAGATAATATAGCAGGTGGTTAATAAATGCTGGTTCTCTTACTTATCCATTATCCCCCAGCTGGAGTAGAACTGATTATACTTTAGGACACTTCTGCTTTAAGCAGGCAAGTAGAGAGATGTTAAACTACGAATACTTTATTCATAGACTATAGCATATGCAAGCAAGAAAAGTCATTTTCCAACTAGTAATGAAGGCTTGCCATTTTGGTAAGAATGAGTATACAGGAAGTGAATGCATTAATGTAGTTTTTATACAGCTTCACATACATTCTTTGGTGGCTACTGATGATCTCTTTCTTTTCAACATTTAAGTTTTGATTTTAATTCTTTTTGAAACTTCTTACTGGGCAGGGATGTGTTCATTAGAAACTTCTTTAAGTGCTGAGCCTGAGAGCAGGTCACTTCCACTTGATATCGGATCAGTTCATGTGAGCCATCGCTTCAAGCCAACACAGAAAGCAGTGTTAAGGAGACTCACAAATACTTTATTTTAAAATTCTTTTTTATCATTTATCTTGAAAGATGAAAGAAGTTAAAAAAAAAAATAAGAAACTAAGAAAACAACCCAAACAAACACTGAGCAAGAAACACAATGTTTTTATTTTCCCAAGGGTTGTTTTCTACAGAGAGATGTGCTTCATGAAGCTGTAAGCACCTTTTGTGGTGTGGTTCAGATTAAGACTTGTATCTGAATTCACAATTCCCAGTGCTCTACCCAGAGTTGTCAGTGGTACATACCTGACTATTTGTGTGAGACTTATTGAAACATTCCAGGCATGAGAAATGATGCACCACTGCCTTGGTCCTGAAAGTTGCCAACACTGTTCTCTGGTGCTGCAGCTCTCACTGCCTTTTCAGACACAAGATCCCAAATGTGTGTAACCATGACCTATCTATTCTACTTGCCAGTGCTTAATAGACTTGGGGGAAAAATGATTTTTTTTTTTTTTTAAAAAGGAGACAATAGCAACATAGAATTATCTAGAAATAAGTTTTAAACAGAGGTAAAATCTAGGAGTAAAGCTATGAAATTTTTGATGGCTATAAGAAGAGCTGCAAATGAAAACGTTGTCTGCTCAAAATTTCATTGATGATGTACTGCTAACAAACTATTTTCCCCGCCAATCTTGTGGCCTTGTCATGTCATGTGTAGCCGAGCCAAGCAACGGGTGGTGGTCATATGTTTCAGCAACATGCTGAATTAGGGGAGTTAGTAAACTCTAGTCACACACTAATTCAAGTTTTTAAAAGAGCACATTTTAACAACACTTAGTAGGTTATTATTAATTCACCTTTAACCATATGTGAAAATTAAAACCTATGAAACTGAACTGTTAGCAAAAATTATTAAAGAATTCCAGTTTTTTTTTTCTTTTTTTTTTTTTTTTTTGAGATGGAGTCTCACTCTGTCGCCCAGGCTGGAATGCAGTGGCACGATCTCAGCTCATTGCAACTCCCACCTCCCCAGTTCAAGCGATTCTCTTGCCTCAGCCTCCTGAGTAGCTGGAACTACAGAAGCGTGCCACCACACCCGGCTAATTTTTTGTATTTTTAGTAGAGACGGGGTTTCACTGTGTTAGCCAGGATGGTCTCTATCTCTTGACCTCGTGATCTGTAAGGAATTCCAGTTTTAAAAAGTCAGATAATTTATCTGGAGAACCTTAGCAATCCCCTACTGGGCCATGGATCACACTCAGTAATGTTGACCATGACAATATTAAAATGGAATGAGAGTATTAGCATGGTTTGCATAACAAAATTGCTTAATGTGTCAATGTTTTATTTAAATACAGTGTGTACATATTTCAAGCCCACAGACTTCACCACAGCAATACTTCTACAACAGGAAAGAGCAAGGGATACTCTAATTAACATACAACTTGTTTACACTTCTTTTGTGAAAGCTAATCATTTTTCTTAATTTAAGGTAGATATTCTCTCTATAAATTCACAATCCAGTTGGGAAAAAAACATGAAGCTCTTAAAAAATATCCTGCAATATACATTGTCAAAATGATTAGTATGAAGTACACTATAGACATTTGCGAAGAAATGATAGTTAGGTAAATTAATATCTTTGAAAAAAGGTACATAAGGAATAGTGCAGGAGGTTTAAGAAACACATTGAAAAAGAGGAGAGGTTGGAAAATGAGGGCAGTGTAGGGTCAGAGGAAGGACAAAAGAGTGGAAAATTTTCTCATTGGATGCTTCCGAGAAGCTAAAAATAATGAGGAAAGCCTGTTCTGAGATTAAGTGGCAAGGAGTGAGAACTGAGGGTGAGGAAAAGGGAGGAAAAAAATCCAGATTGCTGGAATTTAAGAACAGAAGAGATGGTCAGATTACTGCAGACAACAATATTTGTTAGAGAAGTGTGGCACTGTAAGATGAGGAAAAGAATGTCATATATTATTAAGTCTTTCTTGATGCTCCCCTTTCACACTGAACTCAACTTTCTGTAAATTCTTTTCCACTTAATGAAGCAGTGCTTTATTATTTTAGAAGAATACTTCCCAGCTTGCCTGATCAAAGATTCACTGGGCACTTAATAAAAATATAAGTCCACAAGCTACACCTCAATGTATATTAGAAACTCCAGTGACAGGATCTGAAAATACATACTTTTTTTTTTTTTTTTGAGATGGAGTCTTGCTCTGTCACCCAGGCTGGAGTGCAGTGGTTGGATCTCAGCTCACTGCAAGCTCCTCCTCTCGGGTTCATGCCATTCTCCTGCCTCAGCCTCCGGAGTAGCTGGGACTACAGACACCCGCCACCTCGCCCAGCTAGTTTTTTGTATTTTTTAGTAGAGACACCCCTACTACTTTCACCGTGTTAGCCAGGATGGTCTCGATCTCCTGACCTCGTGATCCGCCCGTCTCGGCCTCCCAAAGTGCTGGGATTACAGGCTTGAGCCACCGCGCCCGGCCCTATACTTTTTATAAAAGAAACCCAGGTCATTCTTATAAATGGGCAAGTCTGGGAGACACTTGGTTAACACATGAAGTTTTAGGGGAGAAAGAATAACTTTCCTCTACTCTTCTGAGTTCTTGCCTGGGATTCCTCTAACAACAACAACAAGATGAAGAAGAGAAAGAAGTATATTAACATGTTACTTCACATATACATGACAGAAAACTCAGAAAGAGTAATTATCAAAGATGAGGCCTAGAACTTCGGCCTATGTAGCATCTCCAACTAAAACAAAGAAGGAAGAGGGTGGAGAGGTGACATGGAAAAGCAAGGTAAACAAGAGTAAGGCTTATTATGCAGGCTTAAGTCCATGCCCTCTTCACTGATAAGAGCTTTGTGATTCAGACATCCTTGTCTTTCTGGTACTTAGAAGGAGACACCCCTACAAATAGAAATGTTTGTTATGCATGTAAATTTCCCTTACAGAACAGTAACTTCTACCCTGTTTTCGGAACTTCTCTTGTGTTTGCTATTTCTTAAAATAATCAGCTCAAAATAATTCTTATTCCAACAAGGCATATTTTGGAGTGGCATATTCTGCTTTTCTACAAAGTTGTATCATAAAGTTGCTTATTCTGCTAATTAATTTACATTTTGCTTAGCCAAGAATTATGTATTCCTTGTATACATAGATTGTCCCTTATATTTATTTTGTATTCCATAGAACAATGATAATGTCATGTTGAAGTGGAAGTGAGGGGAAAAAAAACTATGTTAATTAGCTAAGTTTTGTCTCTTAGAAGCCTATATTATTAATCACACCACTCCATGATGGAGATTTGTGAGCATATCTATAGCATTGTTTCCTTATAAACTCAGTGTCATAAGGACTATGTTGCTTTCTGGTGGTTTGACATATTCTACGTGAAAAGCTTTATGTGAATTATGTGGAAGGATTCTAAAAATAAACCAGAAGAGGAGCCCTCTCAAAGTCAGGAGCTGAAACAATTTTGCCAACAAATCAGTCCCTGAGTGTTTTGGGGAGAAAAAAAGGGTAAGTTTGGAAGTATGTTTTTTCATATTATTCAGGTGCATTGTTTATATTGACCAAAATACATCGGGCAATTATTTAATTGTGCACAAACCTTCTTCTGGTATTTTTGTCTATTTGTTCAGGTAGGGGAGAGCATTATTATTAGCACCTCTTACCCTGGAGCAGATTTTCAATTCCCTGTGAATGCTGAGTTTTTATTAACTCAGCATGTGTTTTCTTAGCAACTATTATGTTCCAGGCATTTTTCTAAGCACTAGGGACAGAGCCAAGAATAAAATAGACAAAATACTTGCTCTTAGGGAACTCACATTCTAGGAGGAAAGACAGATAGTCTAAAAAATGAATATCTAAATTAGCATATGTCAGTGCACAGAAGTAACAAAATTAGGGTAAAAGGGGTTGTTATAGATGAGGCAGTCAGGGAAGACTTCTGCAAGCAGACACCTGAGTGAGTGGAGCCGGTGAGTCCCTGGGTGAAGAACATCGGGCCAAATCAACAGAAGTACAAATATCTTGGGCTGAGAGCGTGCGAGGATTGGAGTGGAGTGAGCAATGTGGAGGCAGGAAGGTGATGGTGCCAGGAAGGCAATGCAGTGGGAAGGCAATACTAAATATTTAAAAATAATAGATGATATTTATATGGCAATTGCTATATTCCAGGTACTGTCTGAAGAATCTTATAGATGTTAACTTATTTAATACTTGCAATAACTCTATGAGTGTGTGCTACTATTATTCCTATTTTCAAAAATGAGGTAACAGAGAGAAGTTCATTCACTTGCTTGAGGTTCTCCATAGATACATCTACACAGCCTATAAGTGTTCCAGTTTGAACCCACTGCTGCACTCTTACCTATTCTACTGGTCTTTGAATGAATTTTATTTGGTTTATTCTCCTTTCTACACCCCACACTTTGCTTATAGAAGGGAAATAGGTATAGTGGACATAAAGGAATAAGACTGTAGATATTGTTTACGGAATCTCCATCCCCCTTCTCAACCTTTACCCTTGCTGGGAAAGATTGAGAAGATCAAGGAAATTGGATTTTTGTGATGTGTCTCAAGATCAAGTTTCAGGCAGTAAAAATGTTGTTGTTGTTGTTGTTGTTCATTTTCCTTGTGAATCTCCCCACTTATTTTCCATTTGATTATTGAGCTAGGGTCCATGACCTAGGTGCTCTATATACCGAATTTATGTATTGATTTAGCCTGAAAGACACGTAGTTTCAGCACATCATTTGTAAGAGGGGGTTATTGTGGTCAAGCAGGCATGCGAGCTTCACCTACGGCCATTCCTTTGATCCCTTTGAGGATGATCTATGCTCCCTTGACAGTCTGGGCCTTTCAGTACAGATGATAGCAGTTACAGATGCACATACAAGACAGCTGCAAGGACCCCATTTCTTATTCCATGAGGTTCCCACTGTTTATATTTTCAAGAAGAAAACAGAATGTATTGTAGATATTTGTGTGTTTATATGTATTTCTTATTGATTCAAATATTATTTAGAGAGAATCTTGAGTGCTTCGTGCTGTCTCTGAAGGTAACCAGAATTCACTCATTGGAATGAAAATATGAGAATATTACTGAGGGCAGGGAATTAGAAAGCATGGGTTTGGAAGATAGAGGTGGTGACAAAGATCATGCATTCTTCTATGACACGTAAAACCAAGGAGGCGGAGGAAAGAATTTGAAAGTGAATCATGACAAAAAGAAATGTCTGAGAATAGAAGAAAGAATAAGAGAGGAACATTTCTCTGCTTCTTAGTATCATGTAGTGGAAAGAAAAGTGGAATGGGAATTGGGAGATTTGGCTTCTAGTTCCAATATGTTTCTTGGCCACTGGATGACCTTAGACAAATCATGTAGGTGTGTGGGCTCAATATAGCTGTGACCATAGGAAAATTACTTCACCTCTCTGTGTCTTAATTTTCTCATCTGTTAAAATGTCTATAATAATAGTATCTAACTCATGGGATTGTTGCAAAATTAACCAATGAATGCAATTAAAGCCTTCCTGTAGAGTCTGACACATAGTAAACACTCGAAAATGTCAATTGTTATTATTATTAATTTTTTAAAGCCTGAATTTCTCGTATAAAGGGAAGAACATCTAATTTTATAAATACACAGTCTTTGCATTATTTTTCAAACTCTGAAGAACCTCTTCATTTGAAGAATTTGCTTTTCTTTCCTGCTCCCAGATGCTGGTTAAGAAAAGAATGAGTACTCATCACCTAGAGAAAAAAGCCCAAGCTTCCTAGCCATGCATTTAAAAGGCTTTGAAATCCTGACCTACTTACATTTCTAGACCTTATTTCTAGTCACTTCTGTTCACACAGCCTACTCACGGGGAAACTGGAGCCACGTGTCCTTTCTTATGTGTGCCGTGAGATAGCCTAACGCTTTCATTTGGCTCTGACTACCCTCTGCCCTCACCTCAACTCAGCATCTCAAAATAGGGTTTAACCATCATTCAAGACTCCATACCAACTTTTTTTGGAAAACATGTATCACTCTCTTACGTGTTCTTGCCCTTCTTAAAACTTTTCTAGTACTCATTTGTATATCTTTTATAAAAACTGATTGTTTCCCATTGTGTATTACAGTCAAGCTTATGTTATAACCTTCTGTGGTGTATTAAAGATAGTCACAAACTATCAATATTCTTCCCATTCAGAGGTGAGGTTTGTGAGGTTTGTGTTCCTTCTCTATAGAACAAGATGGGCTCAGTGACTGCTTGACCCACAGAACATGTGGGAAATGATCCATAATCCCATGTTAGCTTTTAGATCCAGCCTTATGAAACACGTGGCTTCCACTTCATGTCTCTTGAACATTTTCTCTAGGGAAAGGCAGACACCATATAAAAAGTCTTATTCTGTGGCTACCATGCTGAAGCGGACTTATAGGCAATCTTGTTGACAGTCCTCACTGACTCCCTGACTGCCAGCCACCCCTATGTAGACATGCCAGCCCATTCACCAACTGAGTACCATGCCAGCCCATCCACTTGCTGATTTTCACTTAATATCTCTCTCAATACCGGGCATAAATAGAATCGCCTGGCTGAGACCTATCTGAATTAATGGCTAAAAAGATTTCAGCCATAATAAAATGGTTGTTGTTTTAAGCCAGTTGTGTCTCCCAAAATTCATATGTTGTGTCTCCCCAAATTCATATACTGAAACTTAATTGCCAATGTGACAATGTTAAGAGGAGTGGCCTTTAAGAGATGATTAAGTCATGAGGTCACAGGTCTCCTGGATAGGATTAGGGCCCTTATAAAAGGGCTTAAGGGAGTGGGTTTACTCTCTTATGCTCCTCTTTCATATGAGTAAACATTGTTTGTACCCCTGTTTTTGCCCCTCCATTCCTTCTACCATGTGAGTAGACATAGACGGTGTCATCTATGAGGAAGAGACCTTCACTAGACACTGAACCTGTTGGTATCTTGATCTGGGACTTCCCAGCTTCCAGAATTGTGAGAAATAAATTTCTGTTTCTTTTTTAATCAATTGTCTCGTCTCAGGTATTTTGTTATAGCAGCACAGATAGACTAAGACAAGGTGGTTTGTTATGCTGCCATAGATTGTTCTGGGTTCTGAATTCTTTAATATCAGAAATTCTATGGTATTCATCTTTATTTTTCAACAGCAGTCACCAGTAGGCCCAGGCATTTGCACAAGGGTGGGTTCTTTTCTAGAAGTGTCCCCAGACATTCAAATGTGTTTCTGAATCAGAGATTTTCATCCTTGACTGCACATTAGGAACAGGGAGATTGTTCAGTCCTGGCATACGTCCCCAATCACATGTGACATACGTTATAGTTATTTGTTTATAAAATAGAAGAGCATGGTAAAATGAAAAAGCAAATACTTCTTCAATTTATGTTTAAGAGATAGGCAAATGGATGAATTAAAACATTTCTATTTGATTTTATTAAGGTATGAGTGTTTCTTTTAAATTAGAAATCACTGAAAAATCTTGTTTTTCTCTGAGCTGTGGCTTTCCTCATTACAGGGGATAATGGGAACTGCATTTGAATCTAATAGATGTAAATTCATCATTGGTCGACATTTATGGACTACCAGTTATGCATTTTACCTGATTCTGAGTGGAGATAGAGGCTAGAAAAAAATATATATAAAATACTGACCCTGTCCTCAAGGGGTTTATGTCTTATCAATTATGTTGAGCAATAAAAAGAAAGGAGATAAGTAAAGATGTAATGATCAAAGATATAAATAATAAGCATAATTTGGCCAAGGAAAGGGGATGCCAGGCAAAAAGAAAAACATTTATGAAACCATAGAGACAAAATAAGGTTAGGTGTTTCTTTGTTGGAGGGCAGCAGAGACCAGCCTGGAGAGTGGACATGCTGGGGAGAAGAGAGAAATGAAGTTGAACTGGTTACATGGGAGAAAATTATGAGAGAGATTCCTTAAAATCCATCAAATCTTTTCCAAAAAAATACAGTTCTATTATACTATGATATTGAGCAGCACATAAACCATTTGATCTCCAGATACTCAAGTAAAGGTAATATTTTGTAGAGGTAAACTAGTCGTACCTTAGCATCACTTTAAAGTTCCTCTGCTGAATCATTAACGTGACCTCTTGCCCCAAGGAGGTGAGTCTCTCACACAGGTACCACCTCTGCCCATGACCGATGGGGGAAAGATGCAAAATGCAGTTGTCCCATTGCATTTGGATATCAGTTATCAGTCCAGCCTCTGGAAACATATATGAATTTGGTGCAAGGAAATAGCTTTTCTAATGATTTGGGACCCTGTACACCAGAATGATAACCTAGGAATACAGAATGGAGTAGGGGAAAATTACCCTTGTGAAAATCTCCCAGATGTTAAGGGGAAAATTGAGAAGTCTGTTCATCTTTAAATTCATACCCCCATTTTTCTATGGCTCTTTCTTTGACTAAGTAGCAATTAGCCTACATACATCAATTGTTCAACCACTGTTAAAAATTCTAGCATAAATCGATGATCATATCTGTAAACATACTTATGTATACAGTAATTGGTTGTGTTTATGTGGGTTAATGACTTCATATTTGCTAAAGATAGAGCAATGAGCAAAACAGACAGGGGTTCTGCCCTTGTGGTGCTTGAAGTCTATTGAAGAATAAGTCATTTAGCAATGAGTTATTTAATTATACATTTAATTAGTGCATTAAAGAAGTATGGAGTATTAACAAGATTTGCCAAAATGAAGAGAACACCCTGGCCACAACAACTCAACAATCCTACTTCATACGGGAAGTCATTTATAATTATAAATAAATGAGTGTTCTGATTTCATACCTTGATGCCAGGAACATGTTTATGAACTGGTCTCTGGAAGAAGGAACTGCTATAGGAAGCTGCAGATGCAGTTGCAGGTAACAGAAATACATAAGGCCTCCTCCTTTAAGGCCACCTGGGAAGTGGCCATGCCACATTCTTTAGGGACCAACCTCTGTATTGTAACAGATGAATGAGCCCTATTCCTAGATGGCTACACTTATCAAGGAGGAAAGAGAGCTAATATGTCTTCAATAAACTCCTGACAACAAGGTTTAAATCCAAAATATGTTTCTGGTCAAATAAGTTAATTAAAAAATTCAATTAACAAAAATCTACTGTTTTCTTAACATCATAGTTGATGTTTGACTGAATCATTTTAAGATATTCGTCCTCTGGAGAATAAGGATGGTGACTGAATAATTCCAGGATTAAGGAAAGATAATTTTTTTATCTTAATTAAAATATAGTCATCTAGTTTTTAAGAGCCGTATTTCACATAAAGAAGTTGAAGAGTTTTCAATTATAGTTATTTGTCTATAAGATTAATACACAGTTGGCATTAGGATATCTGCTAAAATGACCAGGAAGGATTAAGTTCTAGTTTTGAACATTACCTATGAATATTATCACTAAAAACACTAAAGTATTGTCCCTTCCTTCATAGCAAAGTGTCATCTCTTCAGAGACAGCAGGGCTATTTGATGAAGGTTATTGCTAAAGTAAATTTTATCTGACTTAACCTAAAGGTTAATTGAAAGACTTAGTATTACAAACCACATATGTGTTTTTAAAGGTTTGGGAATAATCTATAGGTAGAGGAAAATGCAAATCCTAAAAGTAAATATTAAAATTGTCTGCTGCCCGTCCCTCCCCTGCTCCAAGTCACAACTCTTATAACTTGGATCATGTTAACCATAATTTGGAAACAAAATTAACATTTGAATTGTTTTTATTCTCTTCAGCACCCTTTCTCCCCTTTGCATTCCCTCATCCCTACCTTGGACTCCATTTCCTTAAGCACTGAAAAGGAGAACTTCTCTTTTCCCACTACATTAGTTTCTGTGGTTGCCATAACAAATTACCACGAAATGGGTGGATGGAAACAACAGAAATGTATTCTCTCATAATTCTGGAGGTCAAAAGTCTGAAATCAAGGTGTCAGCAGTGCAATACTCCCCTTGGAGGCTCTAGGAGAGAGTACTTCCTTGCCTCTTCCAGTTTCCTGTGGTTGCTGGCATTCCTTGACTTAAGGTCCCATCCTTCCAGTCTGTATTTTCATCATCACATTGCTTTTCACCCCCCGTGTTTTTTCCTCTTCCCTCTCATAATGATGCTGGTAATGACATGTAAGACTGAGCTAAAGATAATTCAAGTTGATCACCTTCTTTCAAGATCCTTAATTTAGTCACATCACAAAAATTCTCCAAATAAGGTAACATGCACAGGTTCCAGGGACTTGACTTGGGTATCTTCTGGAGGGGGGGCATTTTTGCCTATGACACCCACCATTAGGAAGTGACACTCTTTCATGTGAGTAAGGCTGTATTTCCTATATGAATGTATGCTTCTGGATGACAGGGAGTAATACCTTTTTGAATCCTTCACAGTACCTTGCATAGACTGAGGACATAATGGAGGCTTTATTAAATCTTAGCAAATGGTAGAAAATATATAAAAGAACCTTAGATAACATATAGAAAAAATGAACTTCTTGGAGAAAAAATGTTATGTATGACCACAAGTTCAAGAACAAGTTGCCAGAATTGACCATTTAACCTACTGCATCTTCACTAACCATACTAAAAATGATTTTCGGGGACCGTAAAACCCACCTTCAGTTAAGTTATCCTCACTTCAGTCATGTTGCCTTTCCAAGTTCTCCAGCTGCTGCTCCTCATTCTCTTCCTCTCAAGGATAACTTGTACTTTGGGCTTGTCACTATTATATCCCCCACCGATGAAATTTACCTAACCTGATGCTTAGATGCTTAGATCTCAACTAGCTGATGCAACAGCTAATCTTTCAGAACATCTCACTGATCAGCTGGCCAACATCAGTAATAAGAGCTTCCAAGTAAGATGCTTTTTAATTGCAGCCACCTTGGAGTAATGGTGCTCTTCTGTTGAAATGGGAGCTGAAAAGCTCGTGGCACTGGAATGTTTTCTATGGATTTCCTAAAATCATATCTAATAAGTGGAAGAACTGGGGCATGGATTTTTGGTGTTAAATCTCATTCTTTGTCCATTTTACAGCAACCACTTCTGATCACCAACTCAGAAGGTGCTCTTAGTCATGTCCCAAACCTGACTGGGTTTACCTTCAGGCTAGAAGATAGCCCTGCTCCCAAATGTGGTCCTATTTAACTTTTAACTTTTTGTAACTCAAATCTATTTTTTTCATTTCTATTTATTTATTTTTTGAGATGGAATTTTGCTCTTGTTGCCAAGGCTGGAGTGCAGTGGCACAATCTCCGCTCACTGCAACCTCCGCCTCCTGGGTTCAAGTGATTCTCCTGCCTCAGCCTCCTGAGTAGCTGGGATTATAGGCATGTGCCACCATGCCTGGCTAATTTTGTATTTTTACTAGAGACAGGGGTTCTCCATGTTGGTCAGGCTAGTCTCGAACTCCCGATCTCAGTTGATCCACCTGCCTCAGCCTCCCAAAGTGCTAGATTACAGGCATGAGCCACCATGCCCAGCTATTTCCTCATTTCTTTAGTGAATTTTTAAATTTTGAATTGGGCAGGACTCCATTTTTTTCCTTTGGCTTCCCAAAGATAGAGTGATAGGAATTGAGCTGGCCTCCTACGCCAGTGATAAGGGCCTTTATTACCACACCCACTTTTGAATCCTGGAATTTACTACCACAAAAAGGAAGTTTTCCAAAGTCCATTTTATGCCATTTCCCTCTTTTCAGTCATATAACTTTAAAAATGCCCCAACCAACTTTTTTTTTTTTTTTTTTTTTTTTTTTTTTTTTTTACAAAAAGTAGTAGAAAATTCCCTTCTGGACTTATTTTCCATGTACTGAGTTTAAGCCTGGAGCACATTTTTACTGCTGGAAATAGGGGGTTATAATGAAAATGCTGACACAACCTCAACCATAGAGGTGCTAGCAGGCATTGCTGTAATAAATAAGGTGGGAAATATTTTACACTTCAAGGCAATTACATGTTCAGCCATCTTTAGGATAGCTGGCCCATGAAGGGTAGGGATTAGGTTTCTGTGACAAATGTAAAAGACCCATGACTCATGAATGCCGGGAGGTACGAATGAATTACAAGAGCTGAGTGAAAGCCACATAATCACCTATCATAGGTAAAAAATATTCTGTTTATTTGCAGGAGAGAAAGATGGCAACATCCAGCCAAGGCACTTCTGCTAGTTTGGGATTTGACCAACAAGGCTGGAGGTGCTGAGTGTTGGGCAATGTTCTCTGTGAACTGCCTCATGCGCATAGAAGCTGATTTTTATTCTTGACCTTTTTTTCATATAAATATGTTTTCAGTGGACAGTAAAGTGATGACTTTTATTTCCTGAAGGATAGAGTGTCTGTGCATCCACATACAGTAATGCAGATAGAGGGGCACTGGAGATAGTGACGGAGCAGTCACTAACTCAGTTCTGCTCAGTCTGTGTGTTCATTGGCATGCCCTGTCTTGTCTTTTGATTGCTACATTCATTCTCTCCTTTGTAGCTGAGGAAAACAGCAGTGGCTGTTCAGGTGCCTTCTCCCAGGGGCTATTCACCTGTAGGTATGGGAAGTTTGCTTTTACTTTGCTTCCTCCCCAAGTGTCTAGAACAAACTTGGTATGGTAATGAATTAGGTTGTATGAGTTACAGATTCCCCTGTGTGTGTTAGACAATCCATAACAGTCTCTAATTCCTGAAACATAGCACTTAAACAGTATTTTATTCCTTCTACTTCTCGACTGTATTCTCCATTCCTTCTACTTCTCAACTGAATTCTCCTTTCCTTTAGACTGTAAATTTCATGCTGATAGAAACTGCATCTGTCTTATTTGGAGTTGTACTTCCAAAGTCTAGCATGCTGTCTGGCACATGGCTGAAACTCTGTAAATAAATTAAAGAGTGGCCTTATGGGTTAAAACATCTTATATGTACATTCATTTCAAAAACAATATTGTTCCTGATCCTATGTGCAGGCATTGCTTTAGTCATTTCAATACAAATGAGTGACATTCTCTACCTTAGAGGAGCTTTCATTATAGTAGAGAGCTTAACTGAGTGAATAATCACAATATAGTCTGACAAAGGATGTAAACAGTGGCATGAACCAAACAGAATGTTGGCAAAGGGGAGGAGTGATCAGTTCAGTATATATCACTTATTAACTATAGATGCCTATAATATTTAGCCATGTAGTATTAGTTATCAGTTCATTAGTTATCAGTTCAGTTATCAGATGCATCCTATCACCCCCATCAATCATCAGCCATATCTTCTACATTTTCATTCCTTCTGCAACACCCTAGCTTAGAGGATATCTAGATAAGTTACTGAAGAGGACATTATAATGAAAGTAGACATGTGTTTTAGTCCATCTGGGCTACTCTAATGGAATGCTGTAGACTGGGTGGCTTATACACAATTTGTTATTTACACTTTTGGAGGCTGGGTTATTTAAGATCAAGGTGCTGGCAGATTTGGTGTCTGATGAGGGCTTGCTTTCTGGTTCACAGTCAGTTGTCTTTTGGCTGGGCTCTCATGTGGAAGAAGGGGCAAGGTTGCTCTCTGCAGCCTCTTTTCGAAGGACACCAATCCCATTTGTGAAAGCACTATATGCATGACCTAATTACCTACCAAAAACCCTGCTTCCTACTACCATCACATTGGGGGTTAAGATTTCAACACATAAATTTTAGGTGGCTGAGGAACAAACGTTGAGTCTATAGCAATGGGGAAGATAACTTAAAGTTAGATTACTTGGAAATAAATACCTGTCTGACTCCTTACTGACTTGTGACCTTTAGTTCACTGTTAAACCTTCCCTAAACCTTCTGAACATGAGTTTTCTAGTCTATAAAATGATGATATTTATCTCACAGTTCTATTTTGGGAATTAGACAAATAGCAATTAAATGAATTCTATGATCTCAGTAAATATTTTTGTTTATTTTTTGGTTTTGTTTTGCATCTAAATAAATATGTTTGCTCATCATGAGATAAATTACATGTTGAATTAGGAATATAGATGGTTGGAAATTGTGAAGCTGACATTTCCCTTGAAATGGCTTAGTATTTAATAGCACTTAAGAGTTTGGTGGTCCTAAGTTTAGGATGAATTATGTGATAGAATAGAATTTGTTCAGATCACTATTTGCAGACTTATTTGGGTAAATATCTTCATATCACTGTGCCTAAACTTATTCACCTGTAATTCATTCATCAAAAATTTCCATTCTGGTTATAATTTGAAAATCCACTAATGAAGATGGTAATAGTGGGAAGTAAGCACCACCACTTCTCACTGTACTTTCTTCATTTTTTTTTTCTTAACTTGTAGGAAACTATAGACAATGCCAAGTGAGAGAAGAGAAACGTTTCATTAACTAAATTCTTTGAAGTTTCAGATAGAATTTCAGCTGCAGTTTCCATACTCCTGATGGAAGAACAAGTGGGAACTGTGCATTTCACGTGTGTGTGTGTGTGAGATACATAACTACCAATAGCCAGAAGACATAGGGAAAATCAGAAGGCCCTGTGTCATTAACAACAAAAATTTTACTCCGATTATCACTTTGGGTCACACAGCTTCTGGGACTTCTTTCTTCTGAGTCATGAAGGTTGAAGTGAAACCAGCTGATCCCTGAGAGGCATTTTGTGTTCAAACTTGTTCACTCTGGAAAATAATAAAAGAAAGCCTGGGGACCACGAATTTGTATTTATTATATTTTAGACGTTAACATGAATAAGCGCAATCTTCTACTTGAACTATTATTTGATTAAATAATTGACAGGTAGTTGCTTTGACACACACATGTCCTGAAATGTTCTATTTTTGATAACAGAGAACCTAGTGAAGTAAATTATCTTAAATCCATCCTCCCGCTGTCGGAGGTATGAGTAGATACCTTTATAAATGCTGTATTTAATTTTTGCTTAATAAAATTGTGAAAGTGAGCCACAGCATTTCAGAGTTCCTCTTTAAATATTTGCAAGGATGTATTAAGTAATGTAATAAAGTACATGTATTGTAGTATGTGTATACATTTTTCATTCCCAGACAAAGCCATGATTATTAAAGAGGTTTAAAATAACATGCACTAATTTATTATCACCGGTTATAAAGACTTTGGAAGGGTGCACTGAACATTATGTTAGCATTGATGTGTCAATCTTTTAGTTGAAGGATGGCACGTCTGAATCCCAGAACAGCCTTAATTAACAGAAAATAATTAGCATCATTTCCCCAGCAGAGAATATGAAGCTTTTTTTTTTCCAACAGAATCCATTGATTGATAATTAAGGAGGAGTAGGTTGTAATAAAACTCCCAGTATTGCAATTTCTAATTGGCCTTTCAGGACATTTTACAGTTACAGTTACTTTGTTCCAGGCGTTTTCTGCCTTTTGAAGAGTTTTAATAAGAATCTTTCCTCTCCAAAGCCAAGGCTCTGCAGGTGATGAAGGAAGAGGAGGTGGCAGCGCATGGGAGCGCATTAATATCAGGTGGGCAGAACAGCGGCTGGAGAGCTTTTCATTTCCTTTTAAGTTTTTGTGGTCACCATATTTTGTACCTTCAGGGCTAAACTTGTTCGTGGAACAAGTAGGACCTGCCTGAGGGTCTCTCTCTGCAGGAAGCATTCTGCAATCGGGGGACCCTTTCTGTTGTAGAAGGCCCTTTAATAACTTTTCATTAAGGGACTTTTTTTTTTTTTTTTTAATAGAGTCTTGCCTTCCTCTATACGATGTACAAATCCCTGGTCATCCCTATAAGAATGTAAGAATGTGCTTCTTTTCTTGAAGACCTAGGTTCCCGCCACTTTCAACACTTCCTTTCTGTCTTAATTTCTAACTTTCTCTGGTCTGCTCTTTTGTGTGTAAGGCACAAAGAGGAACATATTTTATATGCATATTGTAGAAAAATTGAGTAACAGTAAACTGAAGAAGAAAGTAAAAATACATTCTACTGATTATACTAATTGATATTTTATATACCTATTAACATTTTGGTGTATTTCCTTCTGGTCACATTTTCTATGTATTTTCTACATAATTGAGTTCAAATTTTTAATGAAACATGAATTTCTAGAAATTTTGTTTCACTATTCTTTAAAGCTAAAAAATTGTACCAATTTTTTGACTTAAATGAAGTAGCTATTTGCTGTTTTGATTTGCTCTTCGATGACCCATTTGGTTGAGTATAAGAATTCTATTATTCTTACCAACAAGATGTTTATAGTTGATGGGTTTTGTTTACAATATGAGAATGAAATTACCCTTCCATTTTTTATAGATATAGTTTTTAATTTAGAAAGATAAACTAGGTCCAGACTTGTTAACAGAGTGAAACTCCCTGTTTCAAAAAATAAAAAAAGATAAGTTAGGCAGATGAGATCAACTAAATAACTGAATTACAGGAAAAAACAGTATAAGCCATGGATCATTGTATTGATTTTTGAAAAGATCATAATCCTCCCATAGAGAGTAGCTCAAAAGAAAGAAAAAACAAAATTTAGGCTTTTGATGGTCTATTTGAAGATATACCTATTCATAAAGGTTCCCATAGATGACAACAGATGTTCAAATTAAAGGAAACAAGAGAATAGGAATTTTTAAAATCAGAAGAAAAATGCACAAAACAGACAAATGTAATAAATATATTCACTCAATACATGTTATTAAGATTGCATTGCCTTTTATCAACAAATATTAACAACTTTGAAGAAATATTAAATAAAAATAAAGTGGAAAATTTCTATATAATGGGACACATGAGTACAGTAAATGCTTAATATATTTTTTAAGTTATGTAAGGAAAATATAGTTTAACAGAACATTGATTAGAATACATTGGTACATAAACTATCACAAAAATTTAAATGTCTACTAAATTAAAAATGCACATGTATTATTTGAATCACAGCCAACTACCTATCTCCATTTTTCTCATGTAGATATAAGGTCTCCCTCTTCCCCAACATGAACAAATAGCTGATTACATCCCTGGAAATACACACAAGGAACAGGAGGCCATGGTTTGATTTGGGTCAATATTTATTGGAGGATGTTAGTGGTTGCCCTCCAGGGCCATAGAGATGTCTCAGTAACCTCCTTCTATAATGCTAGCTCTGAGCAACATAGCTTTCTGCTGAATCTACAGGATGAATTAATCACAAAATATATTCCTATGTAATTGAATGAATTTGCTGACCATCACTATATATATAAACTAATCACATTTTAGAGAGGACATCTAACCCCAAGTATCAGATCATTGTAGATTCATTTCTATTGACCTATATTTTTGGGTCTTAGTTAACTTCCTATTTTAGTTATTTAGAATTAAAAAAACTAAAGCCTGAGTATTAGTTTCACCATTAAATCAGCAAGAAGTAAAAAACTTAAAAGTAGAAAAAAAATAAAGTTTTTATTTTAACATTAGTGTATATGACAATTTATTTTAAGGTATTTTTTAAAAATTACTTATTCAGTATGTGGATACAGACATACACACACACACACAGACACACACCACATTGCAGAACACTATTCAGTCTCCCAAGATGTGAGTGTAAGCCAACCTGAGGAGAGTTGGCCTGTTAGAACACACAATTCTCAGATCAAAACTGGATATTTCCATATCGTAACCTCTTTCTGTTAGTGACTGCTAGATCCTACTATCTTGAGTTCTGAATGATCTACAGTATGTGTTGTTTAGTTTTCTGTGGCATCCGCGTTTTTACTAGTTTGTTTCAGTTATGTCAAATATTTTGAACCCATAAGGGCTGACAAAATTTGGGATGTGACAGTCCTGGACTTGCCATATATATATATATATATGTTAGGATTGGATTCTACAGTATTAGGCAACCAAAAATTATAGTTGTTTAAACAAGACAGAGTTTTATTTTCTCTCACATAAAATTCAGGAGGTATTCAGTTCAAAGGTGATGTGTTGCTGTGTTTTACAAAGTCCATATAGCACTAGATTTCATTTATCTCACTACTTTGTTGTCTGTGAGTTGTGGTATCCATCCTCATGACCCAAGATGATGTTGTCTCATTCTAGGCAGCATGACGATGAAATGCATGAAGAACAAGGGTCAAACAGTGCACACGAGATAGTAAATTCCCTGAACCTACCAAAGGATACCATTTATTTCTTCTTAGATGAAACTCAGTTCCACAGCCTTATCACGCTGCAAGGGAGCCTGGGAAATGTAACTGTTTAGGGAGCCTTGTGCCAAGAAAAAAGTCTAACATGATGGAAGAAAAGGCAGAGTGGTAAGTAGGGCAATGAAAGGCTTCAAATAAACAAAAAAAAGAGACTTGTGTTAGATTAATTTCCCTAGAAGCACACAAGTGGCCATGAGCATGTAATCACTATTGAGAGTGCTCTTGGAAGAAAACAGGTGAGAGGTGAGTTGAACGGACAGGGAAAGGGAAGGAACTACAAAAGAATGTGGTTTTATTTCATCCTGATCACGAAGGGAGTTCTGGAGCAAGAATGGGTTGCAACAATCTGTCCTGCGTCAGACAAGGAAAGAGACTTTTAGAATTGCAGTCATTCAATAGTCATGGACCACTGCTTATTTCTTGTTCTCTCTCTCATTCATAACAAATTTATTAGCTTTTCCATACTTGATGATGCTGTAGAGGAGGAGAGGAAGGAATATTGGGAGACACCCCCTGTATGTGTGTGATTTGTTCTATAGAATCATAGTGCCTGATATCAGAAATTTGTGATCACATATATCAGTTATTTGATTATATAATGTAGACAAATAATCTATTTAGTATAGCACCTCTACACACCTAACTTAAATATGAACAAATGAACAACCTTCTATACAAGTTTTAAATGCTGCTTCTGGCAAGAAGATTCTAAAATTACTAGGTGATCCCTTGTGGAAAATAAATATGTCTGGGTATATGTAGTGTTTGGTATCTTTTCTTTTTCCTCCTCCTCTCCCTCTTCCTCCTCCTACCCCTTCTCTTCTTTTTTCTTTCCTTTGTGTTTGTTGCTTTGCCTCATCTTTGATGCCAACTTAAAAGGAAGAAATCAAATGAATTATAACTGTAAGATTGTTTTTCCCTGAAAACAAAATAAAAGAATAGTGCTCTTGTCCATAAGGCCATCAAAAACCAGTAGGAACATTTGGTGCAATCAATCTATTACAAACCAATTTTATAGCTATATAATGAGATCTAATTGCTGCTTTATTAGTCTGGCTAATATTAAAAGTGTCAGTAATTGCTTTGCATTTAAGTTGGTTTTCCAATTTAAATTGCATGTCCAATACATTACCATTAACTTATGTACTGCTTTTATTTAATAGATTTTTCTCTTTCTGGTCTGCGTTTATAGAATTTTCCCTTTCTGACTAGTCGAAATTGGAAAAGGATAGAAATAGGATAAATGAGAATTTATATTATAAATGCTTGCATTTCTGGGTTGCTATAATGTATCTTCAATGCTAAAGAATTCATGTGATCTGAGATCTTTATCTGGCCGTTACTCCAACTACATGCAAAAGAAAAGTTGAGCAAGTGAAATGTTTTGTCAGAGTATACAAAATGCTATTAATAATTGAAATAACTAGATTAGCCATTTCCAATCCATTTCATTCAACCATATTAATTAATAGATCAATATAATGTCTAATGAAGTAACTCAGTGGTTGGCTATTGGGGAAATCAAAGAGATTATTAGGAATCAAATAGATCATTTATACAGTTATTTTAAACTGCTGTAGAAATATAGCCCGTGTCTTGCATGCTAATGATGAGGTTCCACGATCATATCCTCTGGAAAAAAAATATTTGTTTTCCAAAAACAATGTTTACCTAATTATTTGTTAGTCCATTCCGCCTTGAGGTAAACTAAATCAGGTTTCTATGGAAATCAGTAGAAGCCAAGTGTTAATTGTGGGAAACATTCTGTATTTTATGGGTGATTTACTAAACCTGAATTTTCACATCAAGGTGTAAAAAATCAATTTGTATTTCAAGTCAATCTCTGTATCTTTGAAACATATATGATGTTTTTTACATTTTTATAATAACTTTTAAAGGGATAACTCTTGACAAAATTTTTATCCTACTTGGTACTTAAAATTTCAAAACTTCTTCATGCTTTATTCCAGTTCACTTTGTCAGTATAGCTACAGTGGCTAGACCATGAGCTCTAGAGTTGGACAACCTAGATCAACATATTGGATCCTCTTCCTACCTGTATGTCCTTGGCTAAGTTACTTCATTATTCTGTGCTTCAATTTCCTCATTTGTAAAATGAGGATAATAATAGAAACTGCTTCTTAGGATTGTTTTGAAGTTTGAATGAAACAAAAAGTAAGCACCCTCTTTATAAAAGAAGCTTTTATTAATATTACTATTTTCTTAAAACCAATGATAGCAAATTAAAAATTCATAAGATATTTAAGTAATATTTCTACCAACACATGGCAGAGGAGTTCTGATCTAGCATTTGGTGACCATTATAGTTGTACCATGTATTTTGCCAGGTACATAGAAAGACTTTTATGAATATTTCTTGAATGAATGAGTGTTCAGACCCTAGATAATGTTTGTTAAAAGAAGCCTGGCATGCATACTTTCAGATTACCCTGATGCTGTTCTAGTCAGAAGTCATCGTTGACACGTAATCTCATTTTAGTATCCCTCCCTTCTTAATCACTAAGAATTTTTGACATGAGCAGAAACCAATTCATATATAATATAAAGAGGGCAGGTATAAGACCATAAGAAGGGAAGAGTACTAAGTTGAAGTAAAATAAATATGTGCCTTTGAAATAAAAAGAGCAGTTGCTATGTGGCTCTTACCAATTCTACTGTGAAGAAATTTGAGCACAATGTGTCCATGATTTCTTGTGATTCAAGAAAAGCTAGAAATCTGATGAAATATTAAAATTTCCTCAGTTTTTATTATGTAGGCCAAAAATCAAAAAAATAAAAATGCACGAAGAACAAAACAGGCTCTTGTAAGATATTGGTTTACAGCTTCTGGCTAATTATTTCTGCTCTCCTCTCCAATTCAATTCCCAAGCATCTGTCTGTGCAGTACCTGTTTCCTGCCCCACCATCCTCACTCATCATGCTCACTGCTTTCACCTCCAGAAATTCTTATAGCTCCTTTTGCCTCCACATTGCAGCCTGGATTCCTTCTTACCACATTGACTCAGTCCTGCCATTTCCTTCTTTAAAGCCTTGGGTGGCTGTCTATTTTTCTCAGGATGAAGACCAAAAGTTCAACATGTTCAACAAGGCCTGCCCGCCTGGCCCAAGTCCCTCACTCTGAACTCTAGACATGCTACTTCATTTTCAGCATATGGAGTGCCCCCTTTTTTCCTGTTTCGTGTACTTTGCACATGCTAATTCTAAGAACTCCGCTTATTCCCTGTACTTGGTTAAATAATGTCCTCCCTCAAATTTACGTTCATCCAGAAACTGTGAATGTGACCTTATTTGGAAATAAAGTCTTTGCAGATATAATGAAGTTAAAATGAGGTCTTACTGAGTTAGTCTTAGGGTCCTAAATCCAATGACTGGTGTCTTTATAGGAAGAGGGATATATGGACACAAAGACACACACAGGTAGAATCTTGTGTGATGATAGAGGCAGAGATTAGAGTTATGTGCCACAAACTAAGGAACACCAAAGAGTGCCTGCTGCAACCACCTGAAACTAGGAGAGAGGCATGGAACAGATTCTTTTCTCTAAGCCTTCAAAAGGAACCAGCCCTGCTAACATATTGATTTCATAGTATTGGCTTTTAGAACCGTGAGATAGTAAGTTTCTATAGTTTTAAGCCTCCAAATTGTGGCAAATTTTTATGACAGCCACAGGAATCTCATACCCTCTTCCCATGTATCCACATCCTTCACTTCTCTGCTCATTTCCTCAGAGGAGCCTTTTTAGATTTTCACTTAGATTATGTGTAGGTTTCATACAATCAGTGAAGCAAAATTGCAGTGTGATATGCAATATATTTATTTACTTATGTTTATCTGAGAGAATGTTTGATTACTATTTGTCTCAATGGTTATCAGGTTTTGAACTCCAAAGAGCAGGCAACAATCTTTCTTGTTTTGTCCACCTTTTATTCCCCTGACCATTAACTGAGATGAATGAATGAATACAATGGGATGGCTATGGATGATTTAAGAAGAATCAAAATGTATTAATAGTTAATTTCTCAGTTACAGTTTTTTAATTGTTGTGTATCTTTGAACAAGTCACTTCATCTCTCTGGGAATCTGTTTTCTCACTTATGGAGCAAGGCAAGTGGAATAGATTATTTCTGAGGCTTGGTTCAACTCTAACATTCCATGAGTCTGTGAGTCCTTCTCCTAAAAATTCTTCCTGAGACATTGGCCACATGGTTGGGCTCATACACCTGTGGAAAATAGGTCAGTTTCAAGAATATTTTATATAATTTTATAGTCACTATTAACATACCATTTACTGTGACTTGAATGTGATGAACAATAAAAATATGTTTACATGTTATATTCCCAAAGTTTAGCATTGTTCCTGGTAATTTTAGGCACTCAAAAATATTTGTTGCAATAAATAATTAAGGCAAGGACTAAATGTGTATTTGGAATGGAGACTCTTTGGAACACCACAGTGTACTCAAATTGTACCATCAGGGTTCTCGCTTACCCCAAATAGTGGTGACTGAAACCAATATGAGAGTTTGGAAGATCAATATTTTTCATTTTTTTCTTATTCTGGTCTCCTAAATGCCTTTATCATTGAAAAGGCCATAGGGAAAAAAATCAAGAAAAGTTAAGACATAAAATCAGATATCTGAGGTAATTAGATTCATTTCACTTTACCTCCATCATCAGCTGGGTCCTTGGGGTCTGTCAACAAAGAATATCTCGAAAGAAAATGGAGATTTTTTTTAAAAGTTACTTGACTTCATGTAGGATTTTGAAAGCAACCACTTTGGGGCTTTTTCTTTTCTTTTTTTCCCTGCCTGGTCTAGTCCTAAACCTTCATCCAACATGCTGTGATGCTAGTAATTTGTTAAATATCACGCAGATCCTCAGTGCTGAGTGAGGCTTTATATGCTTTATATTTTGCACATGTTGGGTAGTAATTGGGGATTTGTATTTTCCACGGGGAAATTTATCGGAGTAGTGAGGTTTGTTTCTCTTTTATAAAAGGATTGCTTTTTTTTTTTTTTTCATGGTTTGGCTGTTGTGATCTCAGATTGTTTTTTTTTTTTTAAGGATGACCTATGCCACCCCAGTATGGTGATTATGATTTCTAATGCTGATTATTTATTGCCTCAGGCAAGGGATACTAGGGTCCCACTCTGTAGAAAGAAGCATCTCAGGAACCGCTAAGAAGTGAAGTGCTGGCTTTCATATACCCCCAAACTAAAATAATACTTATTCTTTGTAATACTTATTAGAAGAAATATTAAACATTTATATAACTGTTTGTGTAATGGTCATCCTTATTGCTGAAATTTTAACTCCTCAAAAGAACTATGACTTGTTAAGAATCCTCTATGTGACCAGATACTTGAAAAAAGAAAGAATCCTTTTCTCATTCTTGATTCAAACTTAGGCATTCTTGCCTTGGGTATGGGAGGCTCTCAAAGAGGAGAGGTCTTAGCCCACGTTGCCCCCTGAAGCAGAGTCAGAGCTAAAAGCTCATATGCAGGTGGTTTATTTCAAAATTGGCACCAAGGAGCAGGAGCAAAAAACAGGGAAAGAATAGAATCAGGGAAGGAAAAAAAGCCAATATAAAGATTCAGTATTGAATTGACCATTCCTGTAGATATCTGGTGCTCATTGCCACTGGGACCTCCTGAGTAGTGTCAAACACATTTCACATTTGTCTGCCGAGGTTCAAATGGATGAAGCATTTACCATTTGCTATCATCTGTTTTTGGAGAGTTGTCCCAAGTTTGAGTGTCCTGTAAATTAGAATTGTGCCATGTGAAATGCCAAGTGGGCTCTAACAAGCATCCACACTGTGGTGTCCGAGTAGCACTTGGACAGGAGTGAGAATCACTGTTTTTGCCAGAGATAGGCACTGCCAATGTGCATCTGGTAAAAGTTCGTACAGAACCACTGGGATTGAAAGGAAGTGGGGTAGTGTCCAAGAACTTGCTTGATGACAATAGTAACTATTTTAATCTAGACAGGTGTCATGTCAACATAGAAGCTAGACCATACATAATCTATAAGTTAGTACATAAGTCTGTAAGTTAGTTCTTATGTCTGTGTGGTATACATTAAGTTAACCTGCTTCTCTATTCAACAAAAATAACTAACAAAGGATTAATTCAATCTAGTAATCCAGCTTGTTAAGATTGTCTTATCAGCCAACCATGGGACTGGAATTTCCTAGTTTTATCAATTCCATGGAACCCAAAAGTAGAAAGGTGGTGTCCAGTGATGTGTATCAACACTTAAAAACCAGCGACCTAGGAGAAAAATAAAGCCTTGATTTCTAGTTTGAAAATGTCTATGGGACAAATATTCCCATCATAGCCAGTTTCAAGCAACCAGTGTGATGTCACTTAACGCAAAGCTGGGAAGAGATGTGCACAATTTGCTCCTGAAAGCTAGGATTAGTCAACCCCAGTGCACCAAAGGGGGTGCCATAGGTACATAGTTAATTAGAACAAGAGGTTCTACAGCAAGATCGTTAGGATTTAACATCTGAATACCAAAGCTTAAATTCTAATCCTATTACTTATACAATTTTGGTAAATTTTCTACCTCCTCTATGCCACAATTTTTCTTCTCTAAAATGAGCATAATGAGTGTCCCATCTTATAGGGTTGCTGTGAAAACTGAGATTATTCATGCAAAGCATTATCCATTTATTGTATGGTATCTGGTATATGATAAGTACAGGAGGGTGGGCCAGGTGGTGAAAGCACCCCAGCAGTGCTGGGGCATATATGAGTTGGGAAGTAATAAAAGGAGTTTAACTGAAATTTTGTACTTAATAATATGTACAAAAAGAAATTGTGAATAGCTTAGGAATATTCGAAGTCTGCTCATCCATTCTACCTGCATTGTACATATCATATCAATAATTTGTTTTAGAAAATGATTCTTATATTATAAAGGAGAAAATGAAGTTCTTAGTCAATTGATAGGAAAATTAATAGTAGAGAATATGATATAATCAAATCAAAATATAATTTTTCTATGAGCCATCTTCAAGTGACTTGGATATTATTTTGTTATGAGGAAATTTAGTAAGGATTTTAGAATGTGTTAGCAAAATTTTGTCAAGAAAACAGAATAAAGAAAGAAAATAAAAATTAAAAAAGTGTATTTAGTTGTAAAACTATTTGGTGGCCACATTTCCATTTAAACAGTGGATTTACTAATTTTAACATGTATAGTTATTAATATTTTTCTAAGAATCCTTAATACAGATTAAGAGCCGAGCACTTACCACCTGTTTTACTATATGAACTTGAATTAATGAGATTATATTTTCTTCAAAATGTTCTTCTCTATTGAAATTTTCTTGTAATTCAGAGTGACTTCGCCATACCCTAGTGCTTCTAATTAGGTCAGATTAATGAGATCTTACTACTGTATATGTCAAAAAAAGGGATAATACATAGATTCTTATAATTGAGTTATCTTTTTACAAAAATGCTTCATTTTTTACAAATATGATAGCCCTAACAGTCTATTATCTCTGTTATATAAACTTGGAACCCCAATTCCATGTTTGATTTGTCCCTCACCCTCCACATTTAATCGCTATAACTAATTCTTTTGGTATTAAATATTACTAGCCCCATAAGCTCGTTGTAAGTATTAAGCAAAAAATACATATAAGGGTTTAGAACAATGTCTGACCCATTGTAAGCTAATTTGCTCTTTATTTGTCTCCTTCATCTATCCATCCATCCATCCACTCATCCATCCATCATCCATCCATTCATCCATCTCTGTTATTATAATTCCACCGTTATAATGCCTCTCGCATACAGCTTTCTATTTGTGCTTTCAAAGAGTTTCAGCCCTTCACTTTTCAGTCTGAAGTACTGCATGAACCTTACAACTTACACTCCTGGCTACAATTTTTCTCCTACTCCAGACTTAGAGTGAAATATAAGAATTCACCATTTTCTGCAATGTATCCCCAAACTGACATTTTGGCCCATCTCCCATGATGTAACTTGTCAACTAATTCTCAAGAGCATTACTTTCAGCCTTTGTAATTTTTTTTCTCTGAGTGGTTTTAACATGACACCATAAAAAAAAAAAATGATAGAGGAAATGTACAGATTAACCAGAGAGGGAGAAAATAAAGATGAAAGAAATAATAAAGAATGTGGCATTTTTAGTCCTTAAAGTTTACTTTTCTTAATGGTTGTGAAATATCAAGGGGAATCAAATATCTATGGGAACCTATTTCTTTTGGTTGAATCTTTTTTTTTTCAAGACATGAGGCATGGTACACATTAGGACAAGAAAAGCAAACTTGTGCACTGATTGGAGCAAGGGCCTGGAAGTCCAAAGGCAGATTTCCCTGCCTCATCTGCTCCAAATGCAGGGAAGGAGACTGGAAAAATGAGTTGCCATCAATTGAAAATACTTTGGCTATATTTGATAATGAAGTGCAAACTTATTTGGTCCATTCACTTACCCAAAAATGAAGATTTAGCAAAGACTCAAAAGGATGCCTAATTTAAAAAAAAAAAAAAAGATTGAGTGTTGCTTTGAGTCATTCTTCACCTGATAGCAGTACATTCCAATGTTTTGGAAGTGGTGTAGATTTCAGTGTTGTACCATATAAGAAAGTAAGCCAGATTATCGTTACTCTATGTAAGATAAACAAACCTTCTGATATTCTCAACAGAACAAGTTACTTCAATTTTTGAAAGGGAATTGGAGTGACCTTACTCCTTGTTATGTGCATTCCATATAGATAATTATACCTTATAAAAATAGTGTTGAACGTGTCTAAATTTTGAGGCAGGCTGAGAAATTTAGTGAATGCACTTAAATGCTTAGAAATTCTTGAGTAGAGTAAAAATAATGTTATGAAGGCACTAACAAACAACTATATATGGAGACTAATTTCTTAGTCTACATATGTGTATGTGTACGTATATGTGTATGTGTGTCTATGTATGTGTGTGTACACATATACACACACATACATACCCATATACATATGTATAGACTAAGAAATTGGAGAAACTGACAGGATTATTTAGATTCATAGGAATTTACATATTGCAGTAGGTTTTTTGGTTTTCTAACAGAAAAGAGATGTTTCTTTTATTCATGTATGGAGGAGCATTTTGTGTTTCGGTAGCAAGCACTTGGCATTTGGTTAGTCCCAGTTTCTGCTCCAGAGTAAAACCATATTGAGTAAGATGACCCTCCTACCTTAAAGGTTACTATTGCTTAACAGATTGCAGATTTTTCACCTGGGGCCACAGCATGAGCTGGAAGAAGGATTTCAGAACCCATGCCCAACAATACAATCAGTTCCATTATGTGACTTGTTTCATGTTACATTCATGCTTTATTTAGTCCTGCTTCTGACATATTTGTTTTAAAGGGGTTTGTGTGTTTGCTTGCTTTATTCCCTTTCAGAGAATGTGTATGTTTCTGAGAAATACTTGGTTTTCATCCTCACTTTTGAAAGCATAGATCAATTTGGAGAAGTTTGTTTTGTGTGTCTCAACATAGTATAATAGTGACTTTGAATTGCTGAAGTCCAAATAGATCAATTTCATAATATTTAAAAACTAAGAGCCTAAAGAGCCATTCTCACTTTAGGAAAGTATGTAAGTGTTTTGGGAAGACGATGGAACTGGTATAATTGACCAAGAGAGTTTTGCTCATAAGTCTATGTGAGTGCTTATGTCACGATATTGAATTATCTACTTATGTGCCTGTCTCCCACATCTGACTATGAGCTCCTTTCCAGCAGAATCCATTTATTATTCATCTTTGTATCCTGGGGCCTGAGGATATAGGACCTCACCTGGTACATAGTGGGTCCTCAATAAATGTGTGACAGGATGAGATAAATTTAAATGACTTGACCATTCCTTTGAGTTCTCAGGAGTATGCAGCAGATGTGTTCACAAGTGGAATCCTTTCCTATTTAACAATATCCACTCCAGTGTGTTATAGCAAGAGTATTATCCCTAAGCAAAGCTCCCTTTTATAGGCATTAACAGGTGAGTCCCAAACCCTTGAGCATAAAAAACCATGCAGAAGCTAAAGCCCATAGTGCTATAAGAACAGGGTATGTGGCCTCTTAGAAAATGTCACCACTGTCTTGCCAAGAACGTAAGCTAGGAACAAAGTGAGGCTTCTTACAACAAGGCACACTTAATCCAAATCTAGTGTAAGAGATGATCTGGGGCTACTTGGGTGGGTGCCTGAAAGTTATTTGAGAAGTAACTATTTATTTACTCATTCATTGAACAAATGAGTACAAAGGAGTCCATACTGGGTACTAGGCATTGGATTAGGAACTGGAAAAAATAAAGAAAAGTAAAGATGTGGCCCCTGCCCTTAGGAGGTCCACAGTTCAGTATAAAACATAATAATACTTTGGTTTCATCAATGTTATAAAATAATATTAATTAATGTTATTGTTAACACAAGTTGGGCATGACACATAATGTGCATGGAGTTTGCATCAGACTTTTAAACATTTGGTGTTTGTGTTTGTTTTGCTCTTTTATTTATTTTGTTTGCTTTGCTCTTTTATTTATTTTGTTCATGCTCTTTTGTTTGTTTATGCTCTTGTGTATGCTCTTTTATTCAGTATCTATGATGCACTTGTCACTGTGGGTATAAAAATGAAGATGTGATATCTTCCTGCAAGCACTTATGATGCAGCAGTATTGCTAGAGGAACACACCCAAGTATGCCTAATGCCAATATGGAAAGTTGTCTGAGTAGAGAGGCTGTCAAAAGAAGTGGACACAAGGAATGAGACTTTCTAAAATACTATGGGCCAAGTACTTCGACTGGTTCAATGTGGTTCCTAAACAAAGAAAAAAAAAATAAGTTTTTGTTCAAACGATGCTACATTTGGAAAGAGAAAACTTTTTCAACATTATCAGTCACTGGCTGTATGATCTTGGATAAAATCTCCTTAGCCTCAGATTTTTTTCACTTGAGTTAGAGAAGTTCTAAGGCATCTTGGAATTCTAATAATAGTCAAATGTGTTAGTCAGGGTTCTCCAGAGAAACAGAAGCAATAGGATATATATAGATATAGAAGAGAGGGTTTATGATGGAAGTTGGCTCACAATATGCCACCTGCAAGCTGGAGAGGCCAGAAAACTGGTGAGGTAATTCAGCCTGAGTACAAAGGCCTGAAAACAGGGGAGCCACAGGTTTAAGTTCCAGAGTTTGGTGGCCCAAGAACCAGGAATTCTGATGTCCAAAGGCGGGAGAAGATGGATGTACCATCTCTAGAAGAGAGTGAATTTACCCTTCCTCTGACTTCTTGTTTGTCAAGGCCCTGTTCTACAGATTAGATAATGCTGGCACACATGGGTGTGGGCAGGTCTTTACTCAGTCTACTGATTCAAATGCCAATCTCTTCCAAAAACATCCTCACAGACACACCCAGAAATAAAGTTTTACCAACTCTGTGGCCAGTCAAGTTGATAAATGAAATTAACCATCACAGCTACTATAAAGGCACACACCATAAAATAACTCTAGCACCAAACAGAACAAAACACAATCAAATCTTAGAGTGAAGCTCAGATCCTGTAGTGAAGCCAGACCCAGAATCTGAGTATATTTCTGATATAAGCCAAGTTAAACTTTAAATTTAAAGAGAACAATTCAAGTGTATTACTCTTTGCAATTCCCTGATAACATGCCACTCAGAGAAAACATACGTAATGTTAGGATATCACATTTTACAAATTTTCTTCATATATGAATCAACATTTAGTGATTTCCATTGGGAAGTTTTAGAAAGCATGAGAACATGGATGTCACTAAATTGTGTGGGGAATCATATTTTGCACACACATGCCCTCTAATCTCTTTTATAGTCATAACCTGGTGAACTGTTAGTGTCATGCATTAATCTGTAGGTAACTGACCTACTGGGTAAAGGCAGTCAGCAGTGCCAAGCCTGGGGCATATTTCTTTCCTGATAATTGTCTGTTACCCTCTTGCGCACTCCATGTAGTTTGGGTTTTTTTCCCTTTGCTTTCAGCAACAAAGGTTTGGTGTATTACTTAGTACAAAGGAAGTTTGGATATTCTAAATAACCTCTACTTTATTGAACCCCACATCACAAATAAAAAGGGTCCTGTACTGGGTCCTTATTTTGTTATCTGGAGGCTTCTTGGGTTACCATCAATCACCGAAAAAAAAAATGCTTAATCTACTCTCAGCCTTTCTACTTTAAACCTCCTCTACCCTTCACCTCAAAGAATAAGAGAAAAATTATTTTTTAGCAAGATATATGAAAATATTTCCCACATTTTCCTGTCCTAACAATACTAACTTAGCCTGGTAACTGTGTCTCAGAGGACACTGAGGTTGGTTGGGTAGTATCTGCACTTGATGAAACTCTGCTTACTTGCATTTCTTTAGTTAGTTGCTCTGGAATTTTGCCAAAGATTAAGGTAAATTGACTACTTTCACGCTCCTGAATGATATTTATCTTCTTTGTGAAAACTGGGTCAATATATGGCCATTTCAAGGTTATGAATATCACAGTTATCATATAATTTTTATATGATTCACAAATATTTTTAGGCATTGAAATAAAAATTATGGTGTTTGGACATTCTGTCACTTAGACTCTAAATGTTAGAGGGTTAGTATGAAAAATGCCTGTAGTTGATAACTGGCAAATTTAGTGCTTGGCTCTGGGTGCCTTTCATCACACTGAGCCTGGGCCCTCATTTTCTTCCTCTCCTTTACTTGTTGCCCTCCCTTCTCACCTCCCACTCCGTTGTGCATGTGTCTGATGAAAGTTACTCACCTCCCATATTTCTGCTTAAGCCTCTTCTTTTTATTTGTTACAAGGATAAGTTGCCTAATCGGCCACATGTGCCCTGCTATGTGCTACATATTGATAGTAGAGAATGGTTAACATCTTTTCAGCCCAGTTTGTGTATATGTCTAATGTCTCAGCCCACTGCCAAGCTCGCAATGTGTATGAAATTGATGAAGTCAGCAAATTGTGTCTTCCAAAACTCTGTTTTCTCTACTGAGAGCTACAGTGTCTAACACATAGGGACAATAAAACTTACTGAAATAAATAGAATTCAGCCTCAATTTTCATGCCTCAAATATTCAGAAAATATTGTGATATAGATGCTGCTTGTTCTTTCTTTCTGTTTGCCTTAGTATAGAAGTGACATAACTTTCTAAAGGTGATAGAGAGATAAATTATATAATTTCTGAGATTTGACAATAAATTAATGAGGTTGCATTTTAAACCACGGCAGGATATTTGCTCAAATGAACATCGTCTGCTTCCATGCAGTCATCCTGGAAGGTTAAATATTTGGCATGAAGTTGTTGCCATTGCTCAAAACCACAGTTTCGGAACTTCTTTGCAAAATTGCTTTTCCAGTCCTTTTTGAATATCCTCCACATGGCAAATCTTTATTTTCTAAGGTTGAATTAGATTTCTCAAAACAGCCAAAACTTTTTGAGAGCCAAGGTTGGCAGAAGTGAATGCTTAAACTGTATAATGTCATTGTCGGCTATTTTGGTACACTGTGCCTCGGGAGAATGGTGCCTTATATAATTGTAAATTACCTCCATTGGGAGAATAATGAGAATACTAACACAACAGCTGGCCTGCTTCCTCTCATCCTTAGAGTTTCAGCTTGTGTGGTCTGCTGTGCATTAACCTATTTCTACACCATTAATAAACAATTGCTTTCCTAGTTTTTTTTTTTTTTTTTTTTTTAATGATTAGAATGTACACACACACACACACAGCCTCTCCAGGTCTTATTTGCCTAGGTCTGCTTTTCATAATGTCCAGCATAGAATACTAGAAAGAGGCTTGTTCTTATAAGTCATAAGGGTGGACTCTGGAACCAGCTTAGCCAGTTACAAGCTGTGAGCCTTTGGACAAGTGACTGAGTCTCATTCTCCCTATCTGTAGAATATACATTGTTACATCAGGCCTACAACCCTCAGAGAAAAGTTGGAGGGTTATATGAGAAAGTGAACATGAACTTTTAGGCACCCACTTTACTATATAAATTATTCCAACATAGTGTATCTAGCCATGTATGGCACTAGGTTTGTTTGTTTTGCTTCTCTCCGTCTCCTGACAAAGAGTTGGAGCTCCTTAAAATAAAGAACCATGGTAGACTTGTATCAGTATTCCCTGTTCAGATTTTGGCACCTAGTAAGCACTCAATAAATGAGTTTTATACATAAATTTATAAATGTATTCAGTCTTGATTTCTGTGGAATAAAAATTTCAATTCCAAGGAAATATGCCCATTACCACTTTGCCATTATTCTTAGGAACTTTAACATTTGTGGGAGATATGCTATTTGTCCCCCAGTGTCCTTTCTTGCTTGCTTCCCCTTAGTAATAGAAACCTATTAGATTTGGCAAGGTGTGAGTCCAGTCAACTGCAGACTATTAAGTGGTAGTTGTGACCGTATCACTACAATATGGTTAGTGATGTGTAAGCAGAGGTGACATGTTCAATGCCCTTAAAGTAGCTTTCCCCTGGATAGGATAATGTTGAACGAGCTTTGAACATGTGGATGAGGGCTACATCTGGGTGCTGCAATAACAAGACAGGGTCCCTGAATCTCTGAATGACCTCACAGAGCACAACAATCTACCTCCCTATACTTCCTGCCTACATCTGGGTTGTTATGAGAGAGAGAAATAGACTTGCATCTTACCAAAGCTGCTGTGTTTTGCGGTATTTCTTATTACAGTAGCGTAAATTATACTGCGATAAATATTTTTAGATTGTATAAAATCCATTTGTAGATTTCGTCCACTATATTGGCCATCTGTTCTTTTGCCTTCTTGCTTTCATCATTCTTTTCCTCGCTGCACCTTAGATGCCCTTTGTCTTAGTCTCCCCCTTATTCTTGTTGACAATGGTAAGTACATCAGACTCCAAGGTTTGTCTTCAGAATCTTACCTAAAACCACAGAATTTGTTTGACTGCATCTAACCATCTGATTTATTGGCACTGCTAATTTCTTCTTATCAATTCTTCTGCTGATTCTCACTAACTTCCTTACCTAGATAAGATCTCATGTTCATCTCTAAAATCACTTCCTTATGGATACTTTTGCCCAGCAAAGCTGAAATTGTGATGCATCCCAATACCCCACATCCTGTACTCACGCAGCTGGACACTGCTGGAGGAAAGCACAAGACTGAAAGACTATGCTTATGCTTGTTCATATTCCCCCTTTCCCTTCCTCAGCTCTCTTAACCTCCATGCCACAGCCCTTAGATAGAAACATTTCTTCTAAATTCATTAAAAAAGGAAACCAGCAGATCACATGTCTGTCCTCCTTTGAAGCTACCAATCTGTCCATGTCTCTACTCAAATGCCACTCCTTGCTTACTACAAATAAGATGTGCCTGCATACATCAAAGGCCAACCCCATTCTGGTGCTTAGAGTCGCACCCCATCTTATAGTCTCAGGGCCTGTCTTCTAGTTAGTAATCGTTATCAGTTTCTCTCCCACTGTACTGTATTTTATCTATCAGCAAACAAGTTTGCTATTTTATGTCTGATATGTTTTGGCTGTGTCCCCACCCAAAACTCATCTTGAATTCCCACATGTTGTGGGAGGGACCCAGTGGGAGGTAACTGAATCATAGTGGCAGGTCTTCCCTATGCTGTTCTGGTGATAGTGAATAAGTCTCATGAGATCGGATGCTTTTTTAAAGGTGAGTTTCCCTGCACAAGCTCTCTCTTTGCCTGCTGCCATCCATGTAAGATGGGACTTGCTCCTTGCCTTCTGCCACGATTGTGAGGCCTCCCGAGCCACTTGGACTTGTAAGTCCATTATACCTCTTTCTTTTGTAAATTGTCCAGTTTTAGGTATGTCTTTATCAGCAGCTTGAAAATGGACTACTACAATCTCCAACTTAAAAAAAATCTAGACGTCTACATCTCTCCCAACTACCTCTCATTCCTTTACTTTTCATGCAGTATAAAACTTAGTGAGGAAATTGTCTATGGTCACCACACACACTTCCTTACATCACATTTTCTTCTCAATCCACTCAAATTGGATTGCATGTCTTTCACTGCATGTCCGTTGAGGCTGAGCATATTCATCAGAGTCATGAATGACATCTCTGTTGCCAAATCCGGTAACTTCTCTTTTTATTTTACTCCATCCCAGCAGCTTTCTAATTAGTTAACATTCCGTCTTTTTTGATGCCTTTTATTTTCTTTGATTCTGCAACACAATACTTTCCTAATTGTGCTGTTTTTTCATGGGCTACTTCATTTTTTAAGTTTTTTTTTAAATTTTCTATTTCCATAGGTTTTTGAGGAACAGGTGGTAGTTGGTTACTTGAGCAAGTTCTTTAGAGGTGATTTGGGAGGTTTTGGGACACTCATCACCTGAGCAGTATACTCTGAACCTTGTGGCTACTGCATTTTTAACTCCTTTGCTGCTTCCTCCTCCTATCCTCACCTTCTAAATATTGGCATACTCTAAGTTGTGACCTGAGCTTTAATTTTTCCAAATTCTTCAGAAATCTTATCTTTTTGTCCACTTTTGTATCCCAAATACTTAAAACAGTTTATGTCACACAATGGGACCTCAATTAATATTTTTAAAGTGAATGCATACATTATCTAGCATCTTGGGGAAAATGACATTAAATAATGTCCCTGTCTTTTGCTCCACACATCCATTTTGGCATGTTTCTGGACTTTGGTCTACTTCTGCCTTTCTCATATGTTGGAGTTTAATAATTGCTTCCTGAGTAGGATGACTCAGCAACTGTTTTTACATGAGCTTATGAAATTGTGTATACAATAAAATAAACTTAACAAACTCTGCACACATAGACAAAAACAATGGAGTGTTAAACAATTACCATGTGAATTTGCTTTGACTAGACAACTCATATAGATAACTCAGTTTTTAATCTTATTTCCCTTAGCACAGTATTTTTTCTTTTATATTATAACTTGAATTATACAAGCAACAATTCTAATTATAAGGTTCCTCTAAAAGAACTGTAAATTGCAGTTTGCATTTTACTACATTGTGCTCCACCCTTTCTGTCTTTACACAATGGAGAAAGCATTTTGTTTGCAGCATGCTTTGAGGTCAGGAATGAAAGATCTGGTAAGTCCATGGCATTATGAGTACAATGTGTTTAAAGTGGCCTAAGCCATTTGCACAGGAAAATAACATGTTCTAATCCATTTAAGGGCCTTTGTAAGTAGTCAGGTCTCCAAGCTTTAATCCACTTCATTATACCTAGGTAGTGAAGCATAAAGGTTTTAAGATTCCTACAATTACTGGCTGATAAGGTACAGTGACTACCAAAGATGCATTAGGCAATGATATTCTAAAGAAAGCACTTACAGACTGTGCCCAAATGAGACAGTGAGGTTTGGATTGGGCTGGGGGTATGCTGAGGTAGCACATCTTCTTATACAACCTGGTCTAAAATTGCCTAAAATATATATTAGACCAAGCTACCTGGTAAGGGTTAGTTATCACCATCCTCTTTGAGAGCCAATGTCAGGCATTACTGATGCCTCCAGAAACTCAGGTCATATATTGAGTATTCCTAGGTGTTAATCACACATCTAGTAAGCTGATTTTTCTCACATTTATAACTGCTAAATAATTGCACCAAATATTTAAGTCTCAGGCATAGGTCCTTGGTTTCTAGCATTCATTCTTATATGTTCTAGCTAATTACAAAATAAAGCCCTGCTGATGACATCCTGCCACAAGAACTGTATTGTTTAGTGTCTGATGACTAAGCTGGGACTGTAGTCAGCAACTCCACAGTAACAGTCCCACCTGGATGCATCTGGAGTACAGACATGCAATGAAACAAACTCAGCTCTCTATGTTCAACACTCCTGAACTTTCCATCTAAATACATAGACTGTTATTTTCCTTTATAAACTGTGAACCAGGTAAACAGCAAAACTTCAGATTTAGCTAATCTATTATGGGCCAGTAATATTATCCCTTTGCAAAGAAATCTATCAGGAAAAATATAAGATCATTTTCTGGTCTTCTAGACATTTTCTTTTGTGTTTTACTTTGTGAAATAATTTGTTACAGCCCAATCTGTATGAGGTCAGTGGTCAGTATAGAACCCCTGGCTATGTTTCTTTAAGAAATATATAGTCGAAGGTATTCATTAAAACTTTATTTAGTAGTCAAATATGTTATCCAATATTTATTAGCTGGTTGTTTTTCCTCATATATGTCATGAAATATTACTCATTATTTAACTATCAGAGTTTACACTAAAGCTAGGATTAAATTTCTCCATGTCTTAGAATCTGAGGAAAGAATGAGTAAATTCTGTACTATATTATTTCATTACCAATAGAAATTTATAAGACCTTTTGAATTGTTTTATTGATTTGGTATCTCTTATAATTCAACATTTCTGATTCTGAAGTTTGCATTTGTTCATATTTTCCATCTTTTCAGTGTTGGCTTATCAAAACAGGTAAATAAATAAGATTGTAGTACGGGCACAGTGGCTCATGCCTGTAATCCCAGCACTTTGGGAAGCCAAGGTGGGCAGATCACGAGGTCAGGAGTTCGAGACCAGCCTGGCCAATATGGTAAAACCCTGTCTCTACTAAAAATAATAATAATAAAAAAATTAGCTGGGAGTGGTTGCACACACCTGTAGTCCCAGCTATTCTGGAGGCTGAGGCAGGAGGATCACTTAAACCTGGAAGGCGGAGGTTGCAGTGAGCAGAGATCACACCACTGCACTCCAGCCTGGGCAACAGAGTGAGACTCTGTCTCAAATAAATAAATAAATTAAATAAATAAATAAATAAATAAAATTGTAAGTAAATTAATATTGCTAATTATCATGTAGTTGTCTATTGATTACCCTGGGCTTCAGAATGTCACTTCTTGGGAGGTAAACAACATTTAATTTAAGCTACTCTATCTTATATATTTGAATGTAATGCAATACAACATGATGCACACTTTTTATCAAATCAAACTAACTTTCCTCCTCTCTATACATGCATGTAATATGAACACTATTAAAGATTTTGATGCTACAAAAGCTGCTCAGGCATAGTCACCTAGGATGTTCAAGTCCTCAGGATTGAGGGCAAAGGGGATTTCAGGTGAGAGTGTAAGGAATACAACAAGGTGTTTTTTGTTTCATTTAGTGGGTTTCTATTGGTGTTTTTGAACAACTTTCAGCAAAGGCTCCAGCCTGGTGAAGCTGAATTTGAAAGCTTTTTCTGGTTTTTGCCTATACCTCCTAGAAACTGATAACCCATATAGGAGAGATTTTCTCAGCTCTTAAAACATCCCATTGTTGCTCTTGGGGTATCTCATCCTTGTAAGGTAAATGCACTCTTACATGTAAAGATGTAAATGGGTAGTGCGATAGGACATGTTAGTATTCCACTCCATCTTTAGGAGGCTCCTTTCTACTCCACCACACTTTTCAAGGCTCTCATATATACCTATATTTTCCATGCTTGTCAGGAGCCTCCCTAGAGACAAAGTTAATGTGAGAAATGCCATTTGCTCCAGATTCCCTATTTCTCATTCCTACCAAAATGTCTGCTTACCATTCAGAAAATTCATAATCACATCCAAGTACATGTTAAGAAGTTCTACTTAGTGATACTCCTTCTCCTCCTCCCGATAATGTATAGATTAACAAGGATCTTCTGGAGGTAATGACAGAAGATTCATATAACCTGGTATCTGGTAAAAGAAACCTATTTGATCAGTCCAGTCTCATGATAGCTGTCGTTGCACACCATGAGATAATGAGAAACCACAGTTTAAAAAGCTTGCCTGTGAAAAGTCACTATTCTGACCTGAATAAGTGCCATTAAAAGAGAGATGGTTTATGTGTTATTAAAAAGAAGTGAATGTGTTCTTTTCTTGGTGAATTTGAAAAATATCTGAAAATGCACACATTTCTGGTGGTGGATGTGTAATTGTAAATCTGCTATTAAAAACAGGTTGACATCTAGAAATGTTAAAAATATCTGTATTATTAAGACCTCCCAAAATTATTCCTCTTCAAATTATATACATATATATAGTGTATATATTGTTATATATACATATATAACTTAAAGTGGAATGTATAAAACCTACAGTGATTTTTTTCTCAAACTTTAATGCTCATCCAAATCACTTGGGGATCTTGTTAAAATTACAATTCTAATTCAGGAGGTGTGAGATGGGGTCTGAAATTGTCTATTTCTGGCAATCTCCTAGGTGATAAATATGGGGTTGGTTTAATTTATTTAATCAGGTTAATTTATTTAGTTGTTAAATAAATTATCATTATTTATACAATGAAATGCTATACAGAAATAGAAATAAACAAATGACAGTTACCTGCAAACATACGGATAAAACTTGTGAACAGCATTGAGTATAAAAAGTAAAACAAAAGAATATATATATATGTGTGTGTGTGTGTGTATGTGTATATATGTAAAATTTCACCTAAATAAAATTTTAAAACAGCTAACATATTTTAGAGGCCTACATCAGTAGTAAAACTATAAAGAAAGTGAAAAAGTCACCTCTATTTAAAAAATCACCTTCATTTAAGGTGAAGGGGTTGTAATGTTATAGAAGGGGGAACCTGGGGGATCGTGATGGAATGACCTGAGTAGTGGTTATGTTGGTAGTTATATGAATCATTGCTTTGAAAATATTCATCTACTGTTAATTTATGTTTTATGTCATAAAACATAAAGGCTACAAAAATATAAGAGAATAATGAAGCACATGTCTACCAGACCTATTTTATTGTGATGTTTTTCTTTGTTAATAACTGAAGAATTACTCTGATGAAATTTACTTTGACATCCACAGAAAGTTATCTCTGAAACAAATAGAAATTCAGTCTAGTGTCTCATGGCATAGTAACTTTAAGATAGAATATTTATGGATGAACAAACTTATCTGTAACATTTTACTATATAGTATGTGTTGTTTGATATCGACCGATTTCAATACTAGAGGTAGTTTTGTTTCTTATGTAATTATATTCTTGGTTAAAAAAAAAACAGGGAATTGGAGCACAATTTGCATACCACGATAGATGTATGGTATTTGCCTACATTGCTTCTCTTCCGGTTATGAGCCGTGCTGTTCTGTTAGGTGGCTCTCATGGGACTGTCACTCACATGCCAGCCTGCCCTTAATACCAAAGAGGTCATATGATCCAGGCCTGGCCAACCATGGTACCCTACATTTCTGTCCACAATGATAAATCCCAAAGCAGGGCCAGCCCTTCTGCTAGATGTGCTATAAAGGTGCTGGAAGTGAAGGGCTCCTTCTAAGTCTCAGGGAGAATTTTTTGGGGGACCGTGGAAGATGGAATACCTAGTGACCATTTTTCTTCTATTTGGTGAGAAGGGATTTGAAAAGGTAACGAATAAAACAATAAAAATGTAACAATAAGAAACATGAAGTGTTTGGAAAAAGAAGGATGACAAAATTTTTTGAGCACCTGGATCAAGTGGATGAGCCAATAAATTATTGTTGGTTTTTGTTTCGTGTTATTGCCTGAGCTATTTTGAATTTAGTTCCTAATACCCCTGAAAGTCCTGGTTAATTTATAAACATAGTCTAATATAATTCCAGCATTCACAGCCTAAACTTGCTAATTTCTTTGTGTACATTGTCCTTTTAATCAATTTTTTTGAAAAATAAAATTAATTATGGATTAATTTTGGATTAATTAATAATGTGGATTAATAAAATTAATTAATCCATAATTGATTACTTATAATTAATTACTAATGAAGGACCTAAATTGTGAAGGATAACACACTTATGGATAATTGATTACCACAAAACTTTGCTGTATTACTCTGTTTATAGGGATTGCTTTCTTAAAGTGAACATAGAATTGGAGAGAGACTAAAATGAAAACAGATTGCTGCCAAATGAAATGAGGTGATGTCCTGGTCAGGTTTCCATCTTCCAGTCTCATTCCATACATGTTGAAATTTTGACTTCTCAGTTTCACAGCCTCACTAAAAGGAAATGACACAGTAAACATATACACTTAGTTCATGGGTAAAATCTAAGTAAGAGTACTAATGTCTAGAGGCTTCAGCCATACTGTGAGGAAAGTTTCACCAAAAAGGGCTGTAAAGCAGTGGCTACACATTGAATCGCCTGAGGAGCTTTATAAAGCTACTGTTAACTGGTCTGGGATATGGCCAAGGTATCAGGATTTTAAAGCAATTCTACTGGGCAGCCAAATTTAAGAAATGAGACAGAAAGGAGCTAATGAGCCTACACAATTCCTTAGCCTCAGTCCCAACTCAGAGGTTTTCCATGGTCCCAACTCATAGGTTATGAAGGACTTGGACGAGTTAATGCCAGTGAAGGTGGTATATGGAGGAACAGATAGCCCTGTCTTCTGGGAGAATCTGGGGATTATTTTCAGATTGGACTATACCACAGTGCCCTTGGGCTACTTATTGTGCCTCACCTGAACCTTGCTCATTGCAAGGTTCCAGGGGACTTCTCAGCTGAATAACAAGGAAGCACTCCTAGGCCTACTCTCATTTAAACACAGCTTGCATCTGAAATCATTCTCCATAGATTTCAACTGCTTTCTGCCAGAGCTCCTTCTTCCTCTCTTCTCATTAGAACAACAGCAGCGAAAACAACAAAAACACGAAAACAGAAACAAATAAAAAACTACAAGGCAATGTTTTTAACCAAAGATTCAGGAACCCCAATGGGCAAACATGATCATTTTGGAGTAAGCAAAACTCACCTGTAAAGATTTTTAAAAAAATACCACCCTATCTCCTTTCCTCTTTACTTAATAGCTATTGCAGGGGTGTCCAATCTTTTAGCTTCCCTGGGCCATATTGGAAGAAGAAGAAGAATGGTCTTAGGCCACACATAAAATACACTAACACTAATGATAGGTGATGAGCTAAAAAAAAAAAAAAAAAAAAAAAAAAAAAAAAAAAAAGAATCTTATAATGTTTTAAGAAAGTTTACAAATTTGTGTTGGGCTGCATTGAAAGCCGTCCTGGGCCACATGTGGCTCGCAGGCTGTGAGATGGACAGACTTAATCTATTGCTTCAAACTCAGGTAAATTTCGCAGGTAATTCTGATAAGCGTATCTGGTATAATTCCTCATTGCTAGGTTGGCCCCTGGATAGGTTTCAAGAAGTCCATGGATTGTTCCCTCCTGCAAATGATAAGCAACACTTTATGCTTGTGACTTTCATTGGTATACAGAAATAGATCATTAAAAAAACTAAATTATGAAATGGGCCTGTAAGTTCTCTCCTATTTAAAATCACTTCAGTACATTAAAAGTATAAATCCCCACTGGAAAATATTCACTTTTCTCATGAAAAGACAGTTATTCTTCTAGCTGTTATTAATAAGACTTTCTAACAAGACTTTCTAGCTAGATGAAACTTGAGAATTCCGTTTTTGAAAAGATTACTTTAGTTCAGTTATGAAACACTAATTCATACTAACCATTAGTCATACACTTTTCTATGGTCCAGGGAAGACGAGGCTAACATGCTCTTTAGGATATGTTTACTACTGTGAGAGAATTGTAAGTTTACTTCAATGTAACCATAATTCCTTTACTGTTTTATTAGAATCTCTAGTTTTTTAATTATAAAATGTGTACTAGTGAAACAATTTATAGTTGATATAGTTTGACTATTTGTCCACCTCCCCCCCCGCCCCCCCAAATCTCATGCTGAAATTTGATCTGCAATGTTGGAGGAGCGGCCTAGTGGGAAGTGTTTGGGTCATGGGGTGGATGTCTCATGAAGACCTTGGTGCCGTCTTTGGGGTAATGAGTGAGTTCTCTATTAGTTCTTCTGAGAGCTGACTGTTGAAAAGAGCTTGGCTCCTCCCTCCCCTGTCTCACCTCTTCTCTCGCCATGTGATCTGCACACACTGACTCCCCTTCACCTTCCACCATGAGTGGAAGCTTCCTGAGGCCCTCATCTGATACAGATGTTGACACCATGCTTCTTCCATAGTTTGCTGAACCGTGAGCCAAACGAACCTTTTTTCTTTATAAATTACCCAGCCTTAGGTATTCTTTTATTCCTTCGTAGCAACACAAATGGACTGACAATTAATTATTCTCACCTCTCCCTTTCCTCCATTCCCTGGAGATGGCCAATACAGTGTCCTATGTATCAGGTAAGTACAAATACATACTGTGTGTGTGTGTGTGTGTGTGTGTGGTGTGTGTGTGTGTGTATGTGTGTGTGATTTTAAAAACAAAAAATGCAACCACATAATTCAATTTGCTTTTCTCACTTAACAACATATCTTAAATATTTTTCCAGGGTACAAAATTGCTTTTGAAAGCATATACAGTATTATTTTCTGAAAGCATCAGATCTTTCATAATGATCATGCTCTCTGTGAAATGGAAATGGAAATATAGTCTTGGAATATCAAAGTCAGCTGCTTTTATCAAAGCTGGCATTCTCTTCTCCCCTGTGTCCTTCACCTGCGCATGCTCCATAGTCCTCCACCCTCTGCCTTCCTTCATTCACCCTATGAGAGGATGGTGCCCTGCTCTCACTCAGTCTGTGCAGTCCTTTCAGAAGACATTTGCAGGGCTCTGAGGTTGCTTCATACATAGGTTTGCTTCTAATACATATTTCATTCAGAAACTATTCTGTTGAGTGAGCTTGCATGCATGTTTTCCATTGTGAGCAAAGAAAAATAGATTTAGCACTAAAATGTACCATCTGTGTCAATATGTGTCAATATGTGATGGCATAGATTTAAATCTGAGCACATTTGTTAGTTTTAATTCTAGTGCATCCAGGGCTGCCGTCATTGTTTCCCCAGGCTTCTGAAGAAAGATCTTCCTGAGATCACCAAATCCTTTCTTAGAAGTCGGATCAAAATTCTACTGAGAAAGGTCTCTCTTGAGTAGGAGCTACCCAGAACCTTCCTGCCTGACTTGTTCATTGAGTCTTTTTACACCTAAAACGGCACTGTGTAAAAGGCTACTGAGAACAGAGTTAGAAGTGAGATCTTTTTAATCTCTCATACCACAAATCCTTTCTCTTTTGCTTTATGCTTTATGTTATGCCTTGTTGCAACACAAACATTTAAGATTAGTTTTTTACCCTTAAGATGCCCCCTTCATTGAGAAGATTCTTCCTAGTTTGAGCCAGGATATCAGGAATGTGGAAAAGCCAGTGAAGTTTTAATTGGATTAAACTCTGTGTGTCCCTCCACCCCGCAACCTCCTCACTGGCAACTTTCTTGACAGCTTAACTAACAAGTTAATATGTAACAAAGAGATGTGGCATTCAGCAGGGCCTCCTGCCTTACCTGGGGGGAATACACCTGGGCCAGCTGTGAGTAGCAACAGGATAACAGGTAACTGACAACAACCCCCACTCTGATACTGTCACCAACTCTCAGGCTTTGTGCATTTGAGATGAAATTCAAACCTTAAATTTTAGCTGCTCAAAGTGATTGGATTCAGCAGGCGCATCCTGAACTTGCAGTGGAAGTGCCAGAGGGGGAGCAAAGCCACTTCCCTGGTCTTTAATTCCCTTGGCCAAAAAAATCAAAATCTGTCCATTTGGCACCTTTGAGAGGGAAAAAGGGCAATACAAATTTTCCTTAATAAAATAATGCCGGCTATTAAAGAGCAGTCTTGCTGATGTCATTTGACGCCCTTCTCTCACAGGGCTGGCAGGCATGAGGCCAGGATGCAGGGAAGTGCAATTGGAGACATTAGTTACAGCACCTTAGGTACGGTAGCAAGATAATATTTGATAAATGAAAATAAATCCAGGCAGACACAATTTCCAAATAGTTTTTAGAAGTACCTGTCACTTCCAGACTCTCTTCTTAAGCGTAACCCTTGGTGAGCGAATCCATTTTACCGCTTCTTCCAGGTAGAAAATTTTAGTGTGCCCTAAAAGAATTCAGTATTTCTAGGAGGAGACTGACAGTCACATCTTCATGAGAATGGGAGACTCTGCAAAAGCTCATTCCAAATAGTTTTCATCTAAAACTGGAGTTATTGAATGCCTATACTTTCACTTCAAAAGCCTTGGGAGGAATCAAGTGACCCCCAAAATATTGACCCCACAAAGAGAAGTGTTAGTATCTCAAATACGTTTCACAGAAAGACACCCATTTCATGTCATGAGAAGGCAGTTGGGGTGTCTGATGTGTAGTGCATGGCCAAAAATAATCCTGTAATGATCTGGAGCATTGTTAGAATTAGGGTTTAAATAAAACTGCACTGAGACTGGCAGCTGTGCTTGAAAATCCCCGCCAAGGTGTAAAAGGGTTCTAATTGGTCCCATCCTAGGGACAAGTTTTGATACTGGATAGTGTAAAGAGGTGGAGAATACAGGGGAAGCTGTAACCTAGAGATCCAAAGATGAGCTTCCTGCCTTGAATGTGTTTTCCACTTACATGCAAAAGATCTGTTAATATGGGGAAAGCTGAGCCAAGAGTTCCAGTAACCAAAAGGTAGAAGAGGGGAACAAAAACAGATACTGTGTAAGAATGAAATTAAAATGACCTGAGAAGGGGTCTAATTTGACATAGTTTGAACTAGAAATAGCACAATGTTTTCACTTTTTGTGTTTTTAGGTTCACTATACCCAACAGTAATAAAGAAAATGTTATCTATGTGCTGGGAAACTTTTACTGTATTAGGAAGACAGGAGTGGTATAGTAGAAAGGTGTCAGGAGACCTGAATTTCAGTCCTAATTTGGTACTTACGGCCTATGGTTTATTACTGAATAGGATAAATATCTCCTATGTTACTGGCACTGTTTTATGAGCAACTAAATACTCTATCTAAGTCAATTGATCTTGGGAGCTTTAGTTTCTTCAAATTCATGTGTTTATTATGAAGGCTGAATTTAATAATTTAAAGAAAGTAGTCTTTCTTTGTTCTTCTCCTTCTTTTTCTCCTCTTCCTCCTCCTTCCCCTTCTCATATTTCTTCTTTTCCTCCTCCTTTTAGTCCTTCTCCTTTTCCACCTCCTCCTCCTCTTCCTTCTTCCTCATCTTGTTTTGTAAATTCTCTAATGTTAAGCTCTGTTCCTCAGTTCCCGCAGCTATAATATGTGCATAGTAACAGTACCTACTTTATAGGGTTCTTATGAAGATTAAATGATGCAATCCATCTTAATTGCTTAAGAATGTACATCGTGTGTAGTAACACAGCACTCCTCAGTTGATTTTATCAGGGATTAATATTACAGCTATTTGATTATGTTTATGCATGTTGCAATTTGGTGGGAAGTATGCATGAGAATGCAGGATTTCTATCTCCTGTTTTCACTTTTGTCTTTAAGTATAGGAATTTTGTCTTAAGACAAAATTTGGTCTTAAGACGAATTTGGTCCTTTCACAACAGGGCACAGCATGAAAAGCCGCCATGGAGGAGAAACTTTCCATTCCACGGAGGCAGCTGGTGACAGGGACTATCCTGATATAAGAGTAAGGCAGGAGGTAGTGGTCACCCTTTCCTATTCAAAGTTGGTCCAGCAATAAGAGGCTGGCCTCTCATCATCTTAAGAAAATGAAACTAGACAACTCTACCTTGGACTTCCAGAAAATCCTACTGCCAGCTCCTACAAATCAGGTTTAAAAATCTGAAAAAGAAGAAAAAATATCCCCACTCTGTAAAAAACAAACCTGAAACAGGATTTATTTCACCACATTTCTGAAGTCTGGAAAGTCAGGCTTTCATTGAAGGCAATGAAAGGGTAGTTCATTGTTGTCTTACTCTGCAAAGCTTTTAGGAAGAAAACATGAAATACTGGGCTTCTGACTAATGACAACAAACATAAAAAAAGAAGATTGAATGCTCAGACTAAGAATTATTTACCTGTGCCTGTGAATCCATAGTAGGTGTATTAATTGACTTCATGGATTATCTGAAAACTCTAAAACTAAATTAAATCTAGTGGTGGTATGCATGCATTTTTGTAAAAAGAGTTCTGAACTTTAATCTGATGTTCAAAGAGCTCTAAAACTTCAAAAGGGTTAAGTACTCTAGATTAGATAGCAATATACTACTTTTATAAATAAGGGTTATCTTTTTTATCTTCATGTTGCATAAGAAAGTTGCAAAAGCACTCTACAATAACTTGGCATCATGGCCAGAGAAATGTTGACTCTCGCTTTCCTGAGTGCCAACAGGAACTGTGGGAGTAGGAAGTGGTCAAGGCCTGTGTCTTTGGCTTCCAGCGAGGAGATCAGTTCTCTTTTCTTGAGTTGAATGAGTGTAGGAGTTTTCTGGCTGTGTCCTAGACTCTGGAAAAACCATCCAATAGTGGCCATCATTTTTCCTGAAGGTGATGTGACTTTTCAGAATTCCTCCCACTTCCATCAGACCCTTCTCTAAAATTAGTTGCTGTAGAGGTCACGAGTTTGAAGTTCTCCATTTTATCTCAGACATTACCTCAAGACACTTTGTGTCTCTCCCCCTCCACTGGTCCCAAGGAGGATGAGGCTAGACAGTGAATGGTTTATCACAACTCATTCCCATCCTGGAGACCTACTAACAGTGAGTGAGGAGGGGCATATTTTGTACAGAGTGTCTTATATTGTAAGTAGAATAGATAATCTTTCTTAATATCAGTATCTATCATTAGTGAAGGTTTTCTTGATTGTTCTAAGCAGTAGACACTTTATATTTTCCCACTTAATCCCTGTAACAACACTATCACATCGTTAAAATTATCAGGGTGCAGATAAGTGAATTAGGGCCCACAGAGGCGAAACAAGTAGTCCCAGGTAACGCAGCTAGCAAAGAGCAGAGTTTAAATGCATGTCACAGCCTATATGTCTTCAAAGTTCAAGCTCTTAACTACCATTCTGTAGCAGTATAATGATTTATATTAGACTGTAAAGTATCCAACAGTTTTGTTTATCCCTAGTTTATTTTAAAAGATGTTCAACTGTTTCGTTTGAAAAGATCTTCCCTAAACGTAAACTGCCTGCGTATTCCCATGACGGAAAAAATGAATACTCCTTCTATGTCTCTAAATGGTGAGTTGCAAACATAGATACTGAAAGATGGGAGACACAAGAGTGAAGCAGGAGAGGTGGTACTGTGAAATATGACATGTATATGATTTAAACATTTGTTATGCATATCAGTTGATGGCATACGTATTCTTTAAAATTTTTTAAAATTTATCCATGTAACTAATGTTTTAAAATATATCCATGTAGCCAATGTTACATGGATGTTTTGCATAGTAGTGAAGTCAAGGCTCTTAATGTCTCCATCACTAATTTTTGACAATGTTGACAAAAACACAGTGGGGAAAGGACACTCTTTTCAGTAGATAGTGCTAGGAAAATTGGGATCACCATATTCTGAAGAATGAAACCTGACCCCTATCTCTCACCATATATAAGAATAAACTCAAGATGGATTAGAGACTTAAATGTATGACCTGAAACTATAAAAATATTAGAAGAAATATAGGGAAATCTCTTCTGGACATTGTTCCAAGCAAAGAGTTTATGACTAAGACCTCAAAAGCAGAGACAACAAAAACAAAAATAGACAATGGGACATACTTTAACTAAAAAGCTTCTGCACAGCACATATGATGTTTTTTATATCCATTAGGATCATAGTTAACAATTAACAGAATATGTGAAAGACTATATCTTAAATAAATGAGGGCTTTGATTTTCATACTTCAGAAGTGTATATGTGAGCCATCCATGGCTAGTGTGGTGGCTCAAATGTGCCATCACGGAGCAGTCGCCTGTCTTCATCTTTCGCCATCCTTAACCTATTCTGTCTTCATATTCATAAAATAATGACTGTACCTCTGGTCGTTGTTTTCATGTTCCAAGAGGGCAAAGGACAAAGATCAAATAGAGAACTGGGACCATGGCAGCTAAGTCTGCCCTGGTACCAGTCACACAGCCATTCCTAACTGTAAGAGAAACTGGGGAGGTGAGTATTGTTTCTAAGCACATCGCCATTGCAAACAAAGATGAGGGTATGCCAGTAAGGAAGAAGAGGTGTATAGTTATTGGGCAGTCAGATATAGGAGCAGCAACAGTTCACAAAGGTAAGCAGCTGCAAGGCAATTCAGGGGAAGCTCCCATTTCTCTAGCTGCAAGTCAGTGTTGTCACCTTAGCTACATCACTCCATGACACAAACCCTGGGGTAAAACATAGCTGGGGCCTGCATTATATACAACCCCCAGGTTTCTGTTGTGTACTGTCCCAGATACAAAGAACTCACTGAGAAACTATGCTCAGTGCTATACAACTGAAAAAGCATGGGCTTGGATTTAGAAGACCAGAGTTCAAGCCTTTCATCTGCCATTTACCACCAGTGTGAGCTTAGGCAAGTCATCAGCCTCATGTGTAAAGTGTAGATGATAACATTGCCTTAGAAAATGGGGTTTCTGAGAAGTTTCAATGAGATGATGTTTATAAAAACATCTTATGGGAAACTGAGTATAAATATCACCTATGGTTATGATGATTTTTAATTGAGCACTCAATTTGTTCATTTACTTTATTTTATTATAGAAGTCACTTCATTTTAATAATTGTTTATTCAAGTCTTTGCTCTACCAATCTTTTGGCTTCCTGGAACACATTGGAAGAATTGTCTTGGGCCACACATAAAATACACTAACACTAACAATAGCTGATGGACTAGAAAAAAAATGCAAAAAAAAAAAAAAAAAATCTCATAATGTTTTAAGAAAGTTTACAAATTTGTATTGGGCCACATTCAAAGCCATCCTGGGCTGCATGAAACCTAGGATGTGAGTTGGACAAGTTTGCTCTACATGAATCATCATGCTATGCACTGATGCTACAGAAAAAAATATGTAGATGTACAGACAGCATCCTTAGGGTGCTCACATCTCACAATGCCTGTCTCCCTTTCAGATATGCCCTTCTCCATCTTCTTCTGCAGAATAATTTCTCTGTGAAACTCAGCACTCAGCTCAGAAGCATCTTCAGGGCCTTCCCCAAGTTTTCTGTGGTCCTTTGGCTTCCACAACATCGCACTTTTCTGGTTCTTCTCAAATTGTTCTTCCCTTTTGTTTTTGCTTTTTCCTCTTGTCTCTTTGTATTTGGACTACAGACACTCTCAGGTTCTCTGTGCCTCAGTCATGACTCTTCTTAATTGGCAAGTCCTATGGGTTAACCTCAGCCACATTCATGCTTCCTTCTATTTCAGTGTCCTGATGACTATCTAATCTGTAGAAGTGATTCAGACCTGTGTCCCAAGCTTCAGAGCCATATATCCGACAGTTTGCTAGACATCGCCAGCAGATATCCCAAACCATCTCAAGTGCAAAATATTCAAAAGTGGACTCTTCCTCATCCTTTGGACTGTGATCCCACTTCTATATTCTCTATTTCAGGCAGCCTTACTATCTACCTACTTGTCTGAGCTAGAATACTGTGAGTAAATCCTCATCCTCTCTGCTTTCTGTTCCACATCCAATCATTTATGAAGTTTTTCCTTAGCCCTAACATATTTTTCTCTTCTTCCTCATGACCACCACTGTTGATTTGAAAGCTTCAATTGGCCCCTGTATGAAGGATCTTAACAACATCCTATCTTACTCCAATGTCATTCTACTGGTCACAGGTGCTGGCATGAGTGATCGCACCAAAACAAAACGGACCAAATCACTCCGCTTCAAAGCCATTCACAGCTACCTATGGTGTCTCCCACTGAGTGTTTCTACTGCTCACTCTCAAAGGCAGAGACTTTTACTCAGCATATCTGTGAGTTGCCTGAGGACTCATCCAGCATGGGGACCTCTCTATTTTGGCCTGTGTGCACATGTACATAAAATGTAATGATGTCTCCCCACAGTTCCATGGAACTCACATTCCTCAGTCAAGGGCTGAATTTGCTGGACTGCACTCATTATTCCATGTATATTTCTGTTTTATAGTTTAGATTGATTATATTGACATTAGCAGTTAAAAAATTGGGAATCATTTTAACACTTAAATTGACTACACTTAAATCTGGGTGTGTGAAGGGTAGGTCTTTTTTGCGCTTATATTCTGTAAGCCCTGCGTCACATTCCGAAGTAGAATCAAGAAGGAATGTGACAGTTAGAAAATTGATCAGAACTCCTGAGCAGTTACTTGGACTCTGTCTAGATTTTTTTTTTCCCCTCACTGATGTAGCAGAGCCCATTAATATGGAAGAACCTGAATAGTCAAAATTAGTCCCTCCCTGAGACTGCAGATAGGAAAAGCATGTCCTTTGATGTTAACCTTCCTAAAAGGCTCAGATACACTAACTATAGCCATGGTGACATCACCCCTTTGTGTTTGTGTGAATGGGCTAGATTAAGGAGATTAAGAAAGGAGTGGGTCAGAGGTAAACGTGGTTGAATGGCAGTGGAAGGGGTGGGGCAGCAAATCCTCCCCATCTTAAGAAAACAGTTTTCATTCACGTCTTCACATGCATTTGGAAGCAGAGCAGCAGGTAGATTTTCGAGTCGCAACCTCTGCTCTGGGCTCTGTGTTCAATTTTTAGCTCTGGCTCTAGCAAACGGAGGACAAGGCTCATTACTGCATACATGAGGTTTTGTTTGCTTTTCAATCAAAGAGGAAGAAGCATTAGGTCGTTCTCACAAGATGACACAGAAAGCTTATTGAAATGCCTTTGCAGATAGTGAGGGGAAATGTTGTTACCTAAATTTAATGATTAAGTGCATGACATATTAAACCACCCTCCTCTGGGACTTACATGCTAATGAATAGTTCCAGCATTCATTTCAGGTTTTTAGGTACCTAAGGCAAAATGATACACACTCTATAGTGTACATAAGAATGTCAGCTTTACATGTTATGTTTTCTAATTTTTAAAGAAGTTATCAAAATGTACAGATATCCCTTTCCTCAGTAGTAATGTTCCTGTCTAGTTGTTGGTTCATAAGTGCTGCCAATATGACTTGTCAAAAAATGCAAATCTACCCATAGCATTTTCTGGTTTGAAACCTATCAATGTAAGATATATTCCAAGCTTCAAGTATGAAATCCTTTCCCTTCTGGGCTCTGAGTACATCTTTCCATACTGATTTTATCCTCTCCACAATTTCCCCATTTACACCACATACAAGTAGTATGTATACACACATGCACAAAGGCACAGACACACAAGCACATGCATGTGGGCACACGCCTCCCACAAGGACACAAATCTTTTTGCACATTCACAGCTCGTATATGTATACAAGGATGCATATATGCAGACAGGCAAACATATAAGACATACAGCCACATATAAAAGAACATGTATACAAACATGCATATAGGCACACACGATGTGCACATACATAAGAATACACATGGATGCATATACACAAGTATTTATACATATACCTGCACAGGCACACATGGATGCACATACACACATACACATGGGTATGTACTGACACACAGGCTTACATGTAAGAACACACACAGCTGTGTTTATGCACATACACTCATGGAGCTATGTAGGAAGACACACGTAGGGACATTCACACATACACACAGGCAGCATCTAAGGACACACACCCTATACTCCACTTCATGTGATTAATTCATGTTCCTTTTTTGATCTCACTCCCAGCAAGGTGGTATAGCCTTTTATTCAGTTCATAAACTAACGAGGCTTCTTGCTTTTCCTAAGAGCACATGAATGCTACTCATATTAGCAGAATGCTAAAACACCTGGCTCTTTCCTTCACCCTGCATGTAGAAGTATTCATCATAGAAATCTGTTAAGGAACATCATTTGAACTCACCCTTGTTCAGAAATAGGCTTTTATAGAGGATCATACAATCACGGGCAGCCCATGCATTCTCCTAGACCACAAACGTTCTAAAGAAATATAATGAGAACCACAGATGTAAGGTGCACATGTACTTTAAAGTTTTCTAGTAGCCACATTGAAAATTAACAAGAAGAAACAGACAAAGTAAATTTGAATAATGTAAAGACTTTGCAAAATTCTCTCTGGATCAAATCAAATCAATAAAGAGTCAAGCATTGAAGGCTCAGAAGCTTAGAGATAAATGCGTGGTTCATCTCTGGCAAATGTTGTATGGAACTTGAAGCACGTCTTTTGTAAACTTCCTTAATGCCAGATTCATTCATTTTGATCTTTTTATTTTCCCTCTGCCTAATTTTAAGTGGTTTTTCATGTGTTTTTGCCTTGCTATAGTAAATCCATTTTTTGGACAGGTGTGGTGGCTCACACCTTTAATCCCAGGAATTTGGGAGGCCGAGGCGGGCAGATCACTTAAGGTCAGGAGTTTGAGACCAGCCTGGCCAACATGATGAAACCCTGTCTCTACTAAAAGTACAAAAATTAGCTGGGCATGGTGGTGCACACCTGTAATCCCAGCTACTGGGGAGGCTGAGGCAAGAGAATCTCTTGAACCCAGAAGGTGCAGGTCACAGTAAGTTGACATCGTGCCACTGCACTCCAGCCTGGACAACAGAGGGAAACCCTGTCTCAAAATAAATGAGTAAGTAAAATAAAATAAAATAAATGCATTTTTTCAAGCCATTTTAAGTGCTTTTTTTGTTGTTGTTGTCTGGTCTTATAACAAGACAAATTGAAAAGAAGGAAAATATAAGAAGATACTCATGTTCTTTCATATTTCCATTATCCATGTTCACCTCTTGGGGAAGCCATTTCTGAAGCCTTCTCCCCTCTCCAGGGCGAGGAGCAACTTGCTCTATGCACTCCAGGGGCTTACAGTACAGTTCATTCTACAAAAATAATCACACTATGTGTTGCTAAAAACCACTGTGTTATAAAAAATCAAGCAGTAAAAACCACAGGACTTATGGGAAAAATGGGATTGAGGCACAACATTTAAAAACTTTGTTAGTGACACATTAGCATGAAGAGGATAGAAACCTAATAAAAACAACAGAGTTGGACACCTATGAAATGATTAAGAAATACATAAATATTATACTCGCAAAAACCACAATCCCTTTTGCATTGACCTAATACTACAGTAAATATGGCGCTTGAACTTGAAAGAGACTCAAAATTGGCTTGTGGAAGTAGGCATCTGACAGGTTGACCTCGTGAGTTATAATAAAGAGATGGAAGGAGCGTTATCTGAAATTGGATGGAAAGTTGAAACACTATACGAGGATAGGTGTGTTTCATAAGCCACGAGGTGAGTTGAGGAAGCCGACGCATGTTCAGATGTGTGCATGTGTGCGTTTTTGCAAACCCACATGCTGCTCAATTCATCCAGGTTCAGTTTTCTGTGTTCCTCTAGTATTCCTTGCAGATGCAATATTCATTTATGCCTATGTTGTTCCCTATGTTAACAATCCTTGGAACAAATTTGTGTGTTTGAAATTGAGTATTATAGCTTGAGTGCAGTTATTTATATTATGGCCATATTTGTATCTGTATATTTTTGGCTGCATTCATGTTGTACTCCTTTTTCTGATCTAGACTGTAGATCCCTTGGAGGTAAGAAACACATATCATCTTTGAATCATCTTTCTGTCGTGTTCCTCCCTAACCCAGTGCCTGACACACAGGGAGTGCCTGATGTGTTATTCAAATTGTGTTAATCTATGTTATATTTCACTGTCTTTTATATAAATATACATATATATATATACTTTAAGTTCTGGGATACATGTGCAGAGTGCGCAGGTTTGTTACATGTGCCATGGTGGTTTGCTGCACCCATCAACCCGTCATCTACATTTGGTATTTCTCCTAATGCTATCCCTCCTCTAGCTCCCCAACACCTGACAGGCCTGGGTGTGTGATGTTCCCCTCTGTGTGCCCATATGTTCTCATCGTTCAACTCCCACTTATGAGTGAGAATGTGCAGTGTTTGGTTTTCTTTTCCTGTGTTAGTTTGCTGAGAATGATGGTTTCCAGTTTCATTCATATCCCTGCAAAGGACATGACTCATTCTTTTTTATGACTGCATAATATCCCATGGTGTATATGTGCCATGTTTTCTTTATCCAGTCTAACATTGATGGACATTTGGGTTCCAAGTCTTTGCTATTGTGAATAGTGGTGCAATAAACATACGTGTGCATGTGTCTTCATAGTAGCATGATTTATAATCCTTTGGGTATATACCCAGTAATGGGATTGCTGGGTCAAATAGTGTTTCTGGTTCTAGATCCTTGAGGAATCGCCACATTGTCTTCCACAATGGTTGAACTAATTTACACTTCTGCCAACAATGTAAAAGCGTTCCTATTTCTCCACATCCTCTCCAGCATCTGTTGTTTCCTGACTTTTTAATGATCGCCATTCTAACTGGCATGAGATGGTATCTCATTATGGTTTTGATTTGCATTTCTCTAATGACCAGTGATGATAAGCTTTTCTTCATATGTTTGTTGGCCACATAAGTGTCTTCTTTTGAGAGGTGTCTGTTCATATCCTTCTCCCACTTTTTGATGGGGTTGTTTGTTTTTTTCTTGTGAATTTGTTTAAGTTCCCTGTAGATTCTGGATATTAGCCCTTTGTCAGATGGATAGATTGCAAAAATTTTCTCTCATTTTGTAGGTTGCCTGTTCACTCTGATAATAGCTCCTTTTGCTGTGCAGAAGCTCTTTAGTTTAATTAGATTCCATTTGTCAATTTTGGCTTTTGTTGCCATTGCTTTTGCTGTTTTAGTCATGAAGTCTTTGCCCATGCCTATGTCCTGAATGGTATTGCTTAGGTTTTCTCCTCTTGTTTTTATAGTTTTAGTTGTTATATTTAAGTCTTTAATCCATCTTAATTTTTGTGTAAGGTGTAAGGAAGTGGTCCAGTTTCAGTTTTCTGCATATAACTAGCCAGTTTTCCCAACACCATTTATTAAACAGGGAATCCTTTCCCCATTGCTTGTGTCAAAGATCAGATGGTTGTAGATGTGTGGTGTTATTTCCGAGGCCTCTGTTCTGTTCCATTGGTCTATATGTCTGTTTTGGTACCAGTACCATGCTGTTTTGGTTACTGTAGGCTTGTAGCATAGTTTGAAGTGAGGTAGCATGATGCCTCCAGCTATGTTCTTTTTGCTTAGGATTGTCTTGGCTCTATGGGCTCTTTTTTGGTTCCATATTAAATTTAAAGTAGATTTTTCTAACTCTGTAAAGAAAGTCAGTGGTAGCTTGGCTGGGCGCAGTGGCTCAAGCCTGTAATCCAAGTACTTTGGGAGGCCGAGACGGGCAGATCACGAGGTCAGAAGATCGAGACCATCCTGGCGAACATGGTGAAACCCCGTCTCACTAAAAAATACAAAAAACTAGCCAGGCGAGGTGGCAGGCACCTGTAGTCCCAGCTACTCAGGAGGCTGAGGCAGGAGAATGGCATAAACCCGGGAGGCAGAGCTTGCAGTGAGCTGAGATCCGGCCACTGCACTCCAGCCTGGGCGACAGAGCGAGACTCCGTCTCCAAAAAAAAAAAAAAAGAAAGAAAGTCAGTGATAGCTTGGTGGGGATAGCATTGAATCTATAAATTACTTTGGGCAGTATGGCCATTTTCACAATATTGATTCTTCCTATCCATGAGCATGGAATGTTTTCCCATTTGCTCGTGTCCTCTCTTATATCCTTGAGCAGTGATTTGTAGTTATCCTTGAAGAGGTCTTTCACATCCCTTGTAAGGTGTATTCCTAGGTATTTTATTCTCTTTGTAGCAATTGTGAATGGGAGTTTGCTTATGATTTGGCTCTCTGTTTGTCTATTATGGCTGTATAGGAATGTTTGTGATTTTTGCACATTGATTTTGTGTCTGGAGACTTTGCTGAAGTTGCTTATCAGCTTAAGGAGTTTTTGCACTGAGACAATGGGGTTTTCTAAATATACAATCATGTCATCTGCAAACAGACATAATTTGATTTCCTCTCTTCCTATTTGAATTCTTAATTTCTTTCACTTGCCTGATTGCCCTGGCCAGAACTTCCAATACTATGTTAAATAAGAGTGGTGAGAGAGGGCATCCTTGTCTTGTGCCGGTTTTCAACGGGAATGCTTACAGCTTTTGTCCATTCAGTATGATATTGGTTGTGGGTTTGTCATAAATAGCTCTTATTGTTTTGAAATACGTTCTATCAGTACCTAGTTTATTGAGTGTTTTTAGTATGAAGGGGTGTTGAATTTTATTGAAGGCCTTTTCTGTATCTATTCAGATAATCATGTGGTTTTTGTCATTGGTTCTTTTTATGTGATGGATTACGTTTATTGATTTGTGTATGTTGAACCAGCCTTGCATCCCAGGGATGAAGCTGACTTGATTGTGGTGGATAAACTTTTTAATGTGCTGCTGGATTTGGTGTGCCAGTATGTTATTGAGGATTTTTGCATCATTGTTCATCAGGGATATTGGCCTGAAATTTTCTTTGTTTGCTGTGTCTCTGCCAGGTTTTGATATCAGGATGATGCCAGCCTCATAAAATGAGTTAGGGAGGAGTCCTTCTTTTTCTATTCTTCAGAATAGTTTCGGAAAGAATGGTACCAGCTCCTCTTTGTACCTCTGGTAGAAATAGACTGAATCCGTCTGGTCCTGGGCTTTGTTTTTGTTGGTAGGCTATTAATTACTGCCTCAATTTCAGAACTTGTTACTGGTCTATTCAGGGATTTGACTGCTTCCTGGTTTAGTCTTGGGAGAGCGTATGTGTCCAAGAATTTATCCATTTCTTCTAGATTTTCTAGTTTATTTGTGTAGAGGTGTTTATAGTATTTTCCGATGGCAATCTGTATTTCTGTGGGATTAGTGGTGATCTCCCCTTTATAATTTTTGTTGTGTCTATTTGATTATTCTCTCTTTTCCTCTTTATTAGTCTGGGTAGTAGTCTATTCCGTTAATCTTTTAAAAAAATAGCTCCTGGATTCATTGATTTTTTTGAAGGGTTTTCATGTCTCTATCTCCTTCAGTTCTGCTGTGATCTTAGTTTTTTCTTGTCTTCTGCTAGCTTTTGAATTTATTTGCTCTTGCATCTCTAGTTCTTTTAATTGCAATGTTAGGGTCTCGATTGTAGACTTGTGTCACTTTCTCCTCTGGGCATTTAGTGCTATAAATTTCCCTGTAAACACTAGATGTTTCCCAGAGATTCTGGTATGTTGTGTCTTTGTTATCATTGGTTTTAAAGAACTTATTTATTTCTGCCTTCATTGTGTTATTTACTCAGTAGTCATCCAAGAGCAGGTTGTTCAGTTTCCATGTAGTTGTGTGGTTTTGAGTAAGTTTCTTGATCCTGAGCTCTAGTTTGATTGCACTGTGGTCTGAGAGACTGTTTGTTATGATTTCTGTGCTTTTGCATTTGCTGAGCAGTGTTTTACTTTCAATTATGTGGTCAATTTTAGAATGAGTGTTATGTGGTGCTGAGAAGAATGTATATTCTGTTGATTTGGGGTGGAGAGTTCTGTAGATGACTATTAGGCCCACTTGGTCCAGAGCTGAATATCCTTGTTGATTTTCTGTCTCATTGATCTGTCTAATACTGATGGTGGAGTGTTAAACTCTCCCACTACTATTTTGTAGGAGTCTAAGTCTCTTATAGGTCTCTAAGACCTTGCTTTATGAACCTGGGTGCTCCTGTATTGGGTGCATATATATTTAGGATATTTAGCTCTTCTTATTGAATTGATCCCTTTACCATTATGTTATGTCCTTCTTTGTCTTTATTGATCTCTGTTGGTTTAAAATCTGTTTTATCAGAGACTAGGATTACCCTTCCTTTTTTTTTTTTTTTTTTTTTTCTTGGTAAATCATCCCCTATCCCTTTATTTTGAGCTTATGTGTGTCTTTGCACTTCAGATGAATCTCCTAAATACAGCACACCAATAGGTCTTGACTATCCAGTTTGCCAGTCTGTGCCTTTTAATTGGGGCGTTTAGCCCATTTACATTTAAGGTTAATATTGTTATGTGTGAATTTGATTTTGTCATTATGATGCTAGCTTTTTTTTTTTTTTTTGGTTTTTTTTTTTTTTTTTTTTTCCATTAGTTGATATAGTTTCTTCAAAGTGTCGATGGCCTTTACATTCTGGTTTGTTTTGGCAGTAGCTGGTACTGGATTTTCCTTTCCATATTTAATGCTTCCTTGAGGAGCTCTCATAAGGCAGGCCTGGTGGCGATAAAATCCCTCAGTATTTGCTTGTCTATAAAGGATTTTATTTCTCCTTCACTTATAAAGCTTAGTTTGGCTAGATGTGGAATTCTGGGTTGAAAATTCTTTTCTTTAAGAATGTTGAATATTGCCCCCACTGTCTTCTGGCTTTTAGGGTTTCTGCAGAGAGATCTATTGTTAGTCTGATAGTCTGATGGGCTTCCCTTTGTGGATAACCTGACCTTTCTCTCTTGCTGCCCCTAACATTTTTTTTTTCTTCATTTCAACCTTGGTGAATCTGATGATTATTTGTCTTGGGGTTGCTCTTCTCAAGGAGTATCTTTGTGGTGTTCTCTGTATTTCCTGAATTTGAATGTTGGCCTTTCTTGCTAGATTGGGAAAGTATCCTAAAGAGTGTTTTCCCGTTTGGTTCCATTCTTCCGTCACTTTCAGGTACACCAGTCAAGCGTCAGTTTGGTCTTTTTACATGGTCCCATATTTCTTGGAGGCTTTGTTCATTCCTTTTTATTCTTTTTTCCTCTAATTTTGTCTTCATGCTTTATTTCATTATGTTGATCTTCAATCTCTGATGTCCTTTCCACTGCTTGATTGATTTGGCTACTGATAATTGTTTATGCTTCACGAAGTTCTAGTGTTGTTTTTCAGCTCCATCAGGTCATTTATGTTCTTCTCTAAACTGGTTATTCCAGTTAGCAGTTCTTCTAACCTTTTATCAAGGTTCTTAGCTCCCTTGCATTGGGTTAAAACATACTCCTTTAGCTTGGAGGAGTTTGTTATTACCCACCTTCTGAAGTCTACTCCTGTCAATTCATCAAACTCATTCTCCATCCAGTTTTGTTCCCTTGCTGATGAGGAGTTGTGATCCTTTGGAGGATAAGAGGCATTCTGGTTTTGGGAATTTTCAGCCTTTTTCCGTTGGTTTTTCCTCATCTTTGTGGATTTATCTACCTTTGGTCTTTGCTGTTGGTGACCTTTGGATGGAGTTTTTACGTGGTTGTCCTTTTTGTTGATGTTGATGCTTTTGCTTTCTGTTTGTTCTTTTCCTTCTAACAGTGAGAACCCTCTTCTGCAGGTCTGCTGGAGTTCACTGGAGGTCCAATACAAACCCTGTTTGCCTGGGTATCACCACGTGAGACTGCAGAACAGCAAAGATTGCTGCCTGCTCCTTCCTCTCAAAGCTTTGTCCCAGAGGGGCACCCACCAAATACCAGCTGGAGCTCTCCTGTATGAGGCGTCTGTCAGCCCCTGCTGGGAAGTGTCTCCCAGTCAGGAGGCACAGGGGTCAAGGACCCACTTGAGGAGGCAGTCTGTTTCTTAGCAGAGCTCAAGTGTTGTGCTGGGAGATCCACTACTCTCTTCAGAACTGGCAGGCAGGAACATTTACGTCTGTTGAAGCTGCACCCATTGCCGCTCCCTTCCCCAGGTGCTCTGTCCCAGGGAGATGAGAGTTTTATCTGTACGCCCTTGACTGGGACTGCTGCCTTTCTTTCATGCCCTGCCCTGAGAGGATGAATCTAGAGAGGCAATCTGGCAACAGCAGCTTTGCTGTGTTGTGGGGGGCTCTGCCCAGTCCGAACTTCCTGGCAGCTTTGTTTACACTGTGAAGGGAAAACCGCCTACCCAAGCCTCAGTAATGGCGGACACCCCTCCCCCCACCAAGTTGGAGCATCCCAGGACGACTTCAAAGTGCTGTGCTGGCAGTGAGTACTTCAAGCCAGTGGATCTTAGCTTGCTGGACTCCATGGGGTTGTGATCTGCTGAGCAAGACCACTTGACTTCTTGGCTTCAGCCCCCTTTCGAGGGGAGTGAATTGTTCTATCTTGCAGGCATTCCAGAAGCCACTGGGGTATGAAAGAAACTCTTGCAGCTAGCTTAGTGTCTGCCCAAATGGCTGCCCAGTTTTGTGTTTGAAACCCAGGGACTTGGTGGTATAGGCACCCAAGGTAATCTCCTGTTCTATGGATTATGAAGACTGTGGGAAAAGTATAGTATATGGTTCAGAGTGCACCGTACATCATGGCACAGTCCCTGATGGCTTCCCTTGGCTAGGGGAGGGAGTTCCCTGGCCCCTTGTGCTTCCCAGATGAGGCGACACCCCACCTTGCTTCTGCTCACCCTCTGTGGGCTGCACCCACTGCCTAAGCAGTCCCAATGAGATGAACCGGGTACTCAGTTGGAAATGCAGAAATCATCTGCCTTCTGCATTGGTGTTGCTAGGAGCTGCAGACCAGAGCTGTTCCTATTCGGCCATCTTGCCCAGGAACCTGACTATCTTATATTATAATTTGGGTTTCTCAGGGGCAAATGCCATGCACTTACTCATATCTTCAGGCTGTTTTTCTGCCTAAAACTTAGTAAGTTCAGAATTAACTGGAAAGCAAACACGTGCACAGTAGATATACTCTGCTGTGGGTGCTCATTCACCACCACCCTCTCTTCCTCTTATCTCTTGGAGACTTACCCTCTGCTAGGAAAATGTCATTGACTTAGTCAATGGATTCAGTGTCTTCACAGAGCAGACTGAGGGGAGCCGAAGCAGGCTGAGGAAACAATGGTCGGCGTTGTTTTTCCAAGTCTTTCTCCAATCCCTCCCCTGGCATGGAAAACCTTCCAGGCCTCTCTCCAATCAGGGCCACACCCTCACCAGTGCTATAGAAATCCTTCTGCACAGGACCAAGGTAATGAAACCAGTAGAAACAGTGTTCTTTTCTCATTGGCTAAGTTGGAATAATTCCTCACCCTTAGCAAATGGGCAAGTGGAAATTCTAGTACAGAATTTAGAACACAGGTCTACACACTGGAAACCCTCAATGGAGTCTAAGATTCTTTGTATATATATATACATTGTATAGATAAAACAGTAAAAGACATGAAATCAGCTGAATCCAGAAAGACTGTTTTGTTTTGTTAGCATAATACCAAAAGCGTTTCTCACTTTTAAATTTGTGGTTTTCAAAGTCTTAAAAAGAATTATGAATATACTTGTGTGTGTCATTGCCCTCTACTGGATAAGCTGGGTAATGTTGTCACTAGTTGTACATACATTATTAATAATATACTGAACAATATCTTATACTTGGCTAGCATTTTGTCTTTTTATTTTTCAAAATGATTATACATGTAGCATTTTAATTTACCCTTTGCATAATGCTGTAAAATAACTAAGCTATTTTTATTCCCATTTTACAGATGAAAAACTGAGGCAGAGGCACATTATTCACTCAATATACATACTTTAATGAAGCTGTATATAAAGAACTATGCTAAGCTATTTACAAAGGTGAATAAGATGATCTATACTCTCTGGGAGCGTAATTTGTTACAGATAAGATATATACCCAAATATCTATAATGAAAATAAAATTATGATACAGGAATAAATGAAACGAAGAATTATTGATTGTGGAAGGAGCTTATATTTGTTACTTTAGCCTCATGGTAACTTTTTTGGTGTATATCACGTGCCTTATTTTACAAATGACAAAATTGAGGTTGGAGGTTTCTAAGTCATTTGTCAGATGCCCCACAGAGAACAATGCTATGGGAAAGGAAAAGAGGAAGAATTTATAACTGGTAAAAATCAAGACAGGCTTCATAAAGGTGGTGGTGTTTGACCTAGGGCTTAAAGGATGTGCAGGGGCTGGGCGCGGCAGCTCACGCCTATAATCCCAGCACTTTGGGAGTCTGAGGTGGGCAGATCACTTGAGGCCAGGAGTTCAAGACCAGCCTGGCCAACATGGTGAAACCCCATCTCTACTAAAACTATAAAAAAATTAGCAGGGTGTGGTAGTTCACACCTGTAGTCCCAGCTACTCGGGAGGCTGAGACAGGATAATCGCTTGAACCTGGGAAGTGGAGGTTGCAGTCAGCTGAGATCACACCACTGCACTTCAGTCTGGGTGACAGAACAAGACTGTGTCTCAAAAAAAAAAAAAAATGGCAAAAGAAGGCAAATGTCAGAAGGAAGCTTTGCTCATGATGTTGGCAAGGTGTGAGGCTCACTTGGGGCATGACAGGTCCTGCAGAGAGGGTGAAGCTTGGGCTATAGGGAAGGAATTATTCTTGGTACAGAGGACGTATCCCAAAGAAGTCTTGGGAACAAGCAACAGAGTCAGAGCTGGTCCAGATTTCCTCCATTGTGCAGTGAGGACAGGGCTCTTGAGTGAGGGTCTGGCCTTGGGGCAGTTCCTGTGCTGACAGGAGACAGTGATGATAGTCTGTGCAGTGAGGCTGCCAGTTTCATGGCCTGCTTTCTGTTGCTTATGGATATGGTCTTAGGTCAATGGGAGGTTGGTATGAGAAGCCTGAGCAGGCTATGACAGCCTGTGCTCCTGAGAATCAGTAAAGAGTGTTGCATAACAAGGAAAATTCTGAAAATCATTCACTTTCACATTAGAGGTTGCTGAGCTGTGGCACCTCCTCTTTCCTTTAACAATCTGGACCAACGGCCTAAAAAGCAGAATGTCAAAAAATAAAATAACATTGAAGACACTGTAATGAATGAAACAGTGCTCTCTTTGTCCTTTAAATGAGTGGCTAAGCCTCATTTAGTACTTGAGTGATTTTGCCTAGAGTTTTCCTTTTCTTTTTTTTTTTTTTTTTTTTTTTTTGAGACGGAGTCTCGCTCTGTCGCCCAGGCTGGAGTGCAGTGGCCGGATCTCAGCTCACTGCAAGCTCCGCCTCCCGGGTTCACGCCATTCTCTCGCCTCAGGCTCCCGAGTAGCTGGGACTACAGGCGCCCGCCATCTCGCCCGGCTAATTTTTTGTATATTTTAGTAGAGACGGGGTTTCACCGTGTTAGCCAGGATGGTCTCGATCTCCTGACCTCGTGATCCGCCCGTCTCGGCCTCCCAAAGTGCTGGGATTACAGGCTTGAGCCACCGCGCCCGGCCGAGTTTTCCTTTTCTGCCCAACAATTCTGCAAGCCTTCCATAGTCAACCATTACCATCTTTCAGGTATTCTGTTCTTGGTGGTCTGACAGAGAGTCTCAGGGTCAGAATAAATGACAGGGATCACAGAGAGTTCTCACAGCTCACAAGGCCATGGCCTTGCTGCCAGAGGTCTAACGGGGCTGGAGACAGGCGCTAGAAGAGAAAGGGAAGGAACAGAAAATCCAAGACAGTTAAAGGAATGAATCTAATCTTGTTTGACAAAGGAAACACTGAGTTGGACATTTATTTCCTCTAACTCTTTTCGGTTGTGACTCCTTTAAGCCACCGAGAAAGAAATACAAGAGAAAGAGACCCAGAGATAGATAAATATACAGATAATTGCAGAGACAGATGAGCAAACACACAGAAAACAATGAGCTGTAAGTAATCAGGACATTATCATATATTTTTCTTTAAAAAGGGCCACTTCTATTGACTCAGTCTTGATTCCCAAATAACAAACTGAACTAGTACAGTACATTCAGTTCTTGATTCTATGCCTATTTACTGAATATCTTTTACACCTTTCCATGTACTTAGCCATTAAAAATGTATTAAGTACCTGCTAGGTACCAGGAACTATGCTAGGAGTGGGAAATACAAAGGTAAATACACAAAGTCTCTTCCCTTACTTAGCTGAGAGTCTTTGCCTCAAGGTGTGCTGAACCCATGGGATGTTTAACAAATGTTGGATTGAGTTGCAGTGGTATTGCCTCATCTTCAGGAGGGTTGGAACCTGGGAGCACCAGTTTCACCACTTTTCTGGCGTTAATTGAGACGATGCATAACCACAAGTCAGATGATATTTGTGATTCTTTGTCCTTCTTGTTAGGATCTATCTCTAAGCTTTGAGTTTGGGAGGAGGAAACATGCCATTGGCATACAAGACATTAGAGCAGAAGAGTCCAGGTTCTTGCCTCTCTGGCTGAGCCATATACTTTTCTTATGGGAAACTCACCACCTTCATTACCAACACTACTCTGTCTTCATTATTTGCGGGGCAAACTCATGTGGTGAATGCCACTGAAATGAGATTAGTTTTTTCTGTTTGTTTTTAATTATTGACACACTAAGCTTCCTCTCCCTACCCCACCTGATGCATACATGCTTGGAAAGAGGTGAAGACTGAGTGAGCTGTGACATCGAGGTGGGAAGCAGTTGACAGCTGCACTGTAGCTTCATATCATCAGAAAAAGCAAACTGAAGTGGATGGGGCTGTGTTTATCCTTTAAAGTAGAAACATAAACTGACTGACTTAGAGTAACAGTTCTTTCCTTTTGGTGTACTTTGTTGACAGTTTTGCCTTATTTTCATGTAAGTGGACCTCATTCTTCATGTTGACTTTTATCTTTATATTTACACAAGATGTCTAAGAAGTATAAGGTTCCAGGGAGGTCACAAAATGGGGCATTTTCCTATGGTTTGTGCAATTTGTCAAAAAGATTTGGATGAATAGAGTTTGAAAATGATATAAAGCTAAAGCCAGTCTGTCCAGAATTTTTTTCTCATTTAAAAAATCCATTGAAAGTTTTCAGAATTTTTCACATGACCACACCCTATACCAAGACTGGCCTCAAAATTATCTATTTAATTAACGCTTCCCAGATTTTGGATCTCAAGCGCCATTTAAAAGAAAGAAAATCAAAACAATACATGAGGAGCTGACACGAAGTACCAATTTTAGGTTTACTTTTCTAGAAAATGGAAGCTAAAAAAGTAACAGCAGCTACCATCAACTGCCCCCATTATTTTCCAAATGACTTTTGACATCACAAAAGGAAGAAGAGAACAACATTATACAAATGGACAATCCCTTCAATTTAATCAGTTTAGATTTTTTTAAAAACTCACAACATTGGTTTATGTTTCTCGTTTTGCAACAAACCAATGTGAGGTTCTCACAGATCACTGAGGGAGCAGCCTGTGGTAACTGCTGCCTGGCATCAAGAGTTCCAGTGATCTGGAAGAAGGAAGCCTACCATGGAGATCAAGTCCACACAAACCTTCCTAGACAGAATCCAGACTCTAGCCATGGGGAAATCTTGGATGTTACTCCAAGCCCCAGTTTCCTCATTTGTTAAATGGAGTTGCTGTTATTTACCCTGAGAACTACTATGTGTGTTCAATCAGTTAGTGGACTGAAAGTAACGAGCAGAGGGCCTTGTCACAGGCTCACCATGAGGTAATTTTCTTTATCTCCCTCTCTTCTTAACAGTAAGGCCTGAACCTTACTCCTTTCATTCCCTAGAACACCTTGCAGTAAGCTTTGTAGTTAGGAAGTAGTCAATGAAGATGTGCTGCATTCAATGTGTATGCATGTGACTCATAATGTAGTGTTTGTTATGCTTTGTTTATAGTAAATCACCTTATTAAATTTATAATAAATCACTTACTTAGTAATTACTCCTTGTCTTGTCTCCCTTACAAAGTCTATGTAACTTTTGGATTTAGGGATGATATCATTCATTTTTCTACTATCACCTTCCTCCCAAGTACCTGGCAGAGTACAGGTTATATCCTAAAGGCTGTGTAAATACTTGATAATTAGTCACTGATTAAAGGAAACAATCTGTCCCTTTGGGTGCACTGAAAAGTGTGTATATGTGTGTGCGTGTGTGTGTGTGTGTGTGTGTGCGTGTGTGTGTCCGTGCATCCATTCTTATGGGCTTTTTTTTTCTAGAAATCTCAGTCCAACTTGGAACTTTGGCAATAATTCTGAGTTTACAGACATTCAGCAAGGATGATCAGATTGCACTTTTGGAAACATCTATTTCAAGTGTGATGGCTTGTGTGCCTAGGGCAAGCATTCTTTCTTTTCCTACTAATAACTCAACAGGTTCAGCAGGCAATAGCAGTGCTTACAGGTTCTTCATTCTTCACAGGTGAGGACAGTATTACCTTGTATAGGCAACTGTGTTTTACTTAGTGGTGATCTGATTACCTTGATCTGAAGCATTTTAACTTTGCACTATCCATGCCCACAGAGAGTTGGGCAAAATGAGAAGGGCCTGTGGAAAATACACATCCAATTTTATATTGCAGTTGTATTGGTAATTGCAACTTAACCAGCTTTACTGCTACTTCTAGAGGGAAGTGAAATTACATGCACTAATAAGATTTCTGGAGAAATGGATATGATACATAATACAAGAGCATTCCTTGATGAAATAGCTAATGCTAAGTACATATAGGGAAATCTAATAAATACATTTTTTATTAAGGATAATTTTTTCAATAGTCAATAATAGAATCACTGGGAAGGACCGTCTAGGGAGTATATGCTGTGTTTCTACAGCTTTCTGAATTAAAATGGTATTTTTCTCTTTTATGTATCTTTGGTGAAGGTTCATTGAGACTGTGAAGATGTGAAGAAAGAAAGGACACTCAAAATACTTTTTAGACCCTTTGAGACTTAGAGTCTTCATAGTGACTTGGATCTAACCATATATAAACTTAGGAAATTCTGAGGAAATAATTTCATGATATTGGTAAACTGAACATGATTACTAATATCAGTGTTTTCTTTTTATCTTATTGGATATCATAGTTTGATTAAAACATTTTGAACAAACAACTCCAGTGATTTATAGCACTGGTGTTGAATCGTGTTGAGTTTCTGAAAGCATCCTCTCCGACTCAGATGAAAAGTAACTAAGCTTTCTATTATCCAGCTTACTGTTGAGTAATATTTACTGAGTGTTTGCTTTGCGTTCAGTGCAGCTTGATGCAGTGTTCCTAATCTCAATGAATTATCACGTGTCAATTCTTGCTTAACATATAAGAGGATCAAAATGCAAGTACAAAAGTAAGTAGATATAGATATAAATGGAAGCACCAAATTAAATATGGCTAATTTCTATCAAACTCTTACTCAGCTCTTTTTTTTTTCCTTCCCTACCCCCCAGTTCTTAATATTGAAACTCAATGGCTTTTTAGGGGGAAGCGGACAGTTTGCCTTTTTTCAGCAATGATAGACATGCCCTGAACCACTCTAATTTGCTATTAACAATTTGTTATGCAGCTCTCATCTTTGAATTTATCTAAACCCTTCCTGTGCCTATTTTTACTTTCAGTTCATATAAATAATTGACATAATAAATTCCACATGTTAACTTATTTGCAGTTAAAACCTTCCTTTCAAACTTCAGCAATGTTTCCCTAGATTTGCTATCACAGGATAGAGTAAAACCCAGTGTCTCTAATCATTATCCCTACTTCACTTCCATCACTTTCAAATTGTAGCTTTATAACCTTTAAAATTTTCTTGGCATTGAAAACAACAACAATAACAATATTTTATAGAAATGATTCCTTGAAAGATAACTTTATCTAAATGTTCAATTCAGCCAACACTTACAGAGTTGATGGTGGTGGCCAGGCAAGGGGATGCAAAGTAGAACAAAATATAGCTCCTGCCTTCCAGGAGTCCTCAGATGTGCCAGAGAGACAAAGTATAAACGGATAAGTGTAACACAAATACAATTGAGTTGTGTAAAATGTATGGATGGCAACACACTTGGGAGAGAAATTGCTCCTGAGAGACAGAAATCAGTGAAAAATTCAGAATTGAGGAGATACTTGAGTCTTAAAGGGAGAGAAGCTTTGTCTCAAGGATAAGTAGTGACAAGCAATTAATACAGGGGTTAAGGACATGGGGTTTGCAGTCAAACAGAGCTGCATTTGACTCATATTTCTGCTATTTCATATATGTGTAACTTTGGGAAAATTGCTTTATGTTCTAAAACCAAGGTTTCCTCTGAAGTGCAATGAAGATAATGATGATGCACCTGCTATACGTGGACATGGTTTGAATGTATGTGTTCCTCCAAAATTCATATATTGGAACCTAATACCCAGTGTATAACATTAAGAGGTTGGGGAGCTTTGGGGAAGTGTTTAGATCTTGAGGACTCTGGCCTCATGAATGGATTTGTGCCCTTATAAAAGACGTTGAAGGGAGCACTTGAATGCCTCTTCACCTCTTCCACAATGTGAGGAAGCAACAGCACACCCTTACCAAACACTGAATCTTCTGTCACCTTGATCTTGGACTTCCCAGTCATCAGACCTGTGAGAAATAAATTTCTATTATTTATAAATTACCCAGCCTATTTTCTTATAGCAGCAGGAATATACTAAAATTGTGTTTAAACCTTTAGCATAGTTCCTGCTACATTTAAGCATTTATGAGATAACTATCATCATCATCATCATAACCATCATCATTCTGACTATTCAGATAGAGATCCAAGTTCTGATTTCATCCAAAGTCCTTAGAGTAGCATTCAGTTGTCTTTTCCTCTTTCATGGTTCCTAATGAAATGTATCTGGAGCCTCAACTTCGTGAATGGTCTTCATGAGTATTTACTGGTGGCTGGGGGCTGGGGCTCAGGAGACACTGAGAGAACCACAAAGATGTCACAGAGCATGCTGCTTAAAGTGTGGACCATGAACTCTATATTTGAATCACCAAGGGCACTTGTTAAAATTCAGATTTGTAGACCAAACCTGTCTACCTATTTAATAAGAGTCTTTGGGACAAGACTCCAGAATCTATTTTATAAGCTCCTTAGGGCAATTCACATATGTACCAGCATATGAACATACTTTCCTATGTTGACTTAGCTCCAGTTTGCTCAGGCTCTTTTGTTTACTAGAGGTTTCCCCAAAGCCCTGGAGTTCTTTATTTTCTTTACAGCTCCTCGCCACAACTTCCTGCCAGAATCATTTATAATGTCATGCAGTTCCCTTGGGTACTTTCTTACCCTCAACTACAGGTTACTCTAAGTGAGACTTCAAATTGTTATGTAGTAGATAGTTCGCCTTATCTTCCTGCTTAGGCATCATCTAGCTTGATCCACATCTACTTGTAATATCTGTATCACTCATGTATTAGATATTAGAGATTTCTAATATTTCTGTCTCTATCTCTGACAGCTCACACACCCACACCTCTTTTGGGGCAAAGCTCTATAAACTCACACTGACTCTGTGTCAGTGAGAAGTTCATGCGTGTTTCTTGTTGTATAAATCTTTACCTGCAACATGATTTTGTCCAAGATCCTTTCTATAAAGAATGATTTTTCTGTTCTATTAGCTCTGTTCTAGACTATTAGTCCATTTTGCATTGCTATAAAGGAGTACCTGAGACTGGGCAATCTAGAAAGAAAGTAGGCTGCCTATCATAGTCTTACCCTAAGAAAAATAGTGGGACATGGATATGCATGTAGAAAGACTGCATAGGTATCAATTGCAACAATCCTGTACTTCACCCTTTCTGTCTTAGGGACCATTTATTGGCAACAGAATTAAATAATTATGCCCTAACTTTTTTGTATATGTAAGAATTTTACAACTGTCTGGTGGTTTCTTAAACTGAGAGGTTTCAATCTTTCCAGGAATAGTAGATAAAGATATGCAGAATAACTAGCTGCAAAATCAAAGATCCTGACTTTAAATTTGATGCCTTAAAAGGAGAAGCCAAGAGGTATAGTAAAAGAGACCTTAAATAAGGGTCAAGAGACTAGGGTTCAAGTGTGACTCCAACTCTAATTAGCTATAGGAATAGATCAAATTCACTTTGTACTGCAGGTCTTCAGAGTATCACTGTCAGGGGTTGAATCAGAGGGCTTCTAAGGTTTCTTTCTAGCTTTACCATTCTATGTCCATATAAGTTTATAATTCCTCCCTATTTAGAACTCACTGGGCTGTCAATATCATGGTATTGTAATTGAAGGACAAATTCTTGATATGTACCTTGAAATTAATATTTGTGATTTTATATAGTGTTAATTATGATTTTTTAAAAAATCAAGAGCGTTAGATTTAACAGTTTATTTGAGAAAATAACAATTTATGAATCAAGCAGCACTCAGAAACAGAAGAGGCTCAGAGATCTTTTCTAGCAATGGTAACAGTGAGTTTTTTTTTTTTTTTTTTTTTTTTCCTTTTTTGAGACAGAGTCTCACTCTGTCACCCAGGCTGCAGTACAGTGGCACAATGGCACAGTCTTGGTTCACTACAACCTCTGCCGGGTTCAGGTGATTCTCCTGCCTCAGCCTCCTGAGTGGCTGGGAGTACAGGTGCCCACCACCACACCCAGCTAATTTTTGTATTTTTAGTAGAGATGGGGTTTCAACATATTGGCCAGGCTGGTCTCGAACTCCTGATCTTGTGATCCACCCACCTCAGCCTCCCAAAGTTCTGGAATTACAGGCATGAGTCACTGCACCCAGCCAACAGTGAGCTTTTATAAACTGAACATGAAAGCAAAGTAGAGAAATCACCTAATTGTCTATAGCTAGGCATCTGCCTTACTTGGGCATGGTGTGATAAGTTGGCTGCCTATGACTGATTGAAAACCAGGCTATTTGTTACAAAAATATAACAGTCCTACTTTAAGTTTTAGTTTGTTTACTTACCAAGTTAGATTGTGGTTTGTTAGGTAGGACAGGCTCAGACTAATGGTCTCCTGCTTATTTAATGATAATAAATACAATTTTTTTTATGGTATTTATTTATTTATTTATAGTTTTTACATTTTTATGTACCCCATTTTTATAATAAAAACAACTCTTTGAGACATGTTTTACAGAATTATTGTCTATTTTTCAAACAGAAAAACTGAAGCTAAGAAAGTTAGATGATTCACTCCATGCCACACTGCTAATATATGACAGAGATCGAAGTTAATCGAGTAATCTTTGCTCTATGCCACATAGCTGCTCAAATTTGAATAGAGAAGATAATGTTTCTGTGAGCATAAAGTAGGCTTAACAACTGTGAAGCCAAAACTTCACCCCAAGAAGCACCACAATGAATTATAGTATCTAATGAAGTTAACAAAACTACAATCATCCATGGCTCTCAAGACGATGGGCAGATTGGTTCAGGCTGCTAGTTTATAAGAGAAGGGTGAAAAGATCTAATATTTGTATAAAACATTGTAATTTTCAAAAGACATGCAAGTGTCATAATATTTAGAGCTTTTTTTTCTTAAGACTCAAGCAAATTATTATAGGTTGAAACTGAAGCTCAGATAGATGCCACCAGATTCTAGGTTTTTTGATTCCCAGACTCTAGTCCCACTCCACCACATGGGGTGACCCACTGTTCCAGTTTGCCTGAGACTGACAAATTTCCCAGGATGTAAAATGTTCAGTTCTAACTCTGTGAAATTCCCAGGAAAACTGAGATAAGTTGGTAACCTTACCACCACATTTTTAAAGTTGACACATAATGGCACAATTCTCATTTTACACCAGGCAATCAATGGTTAAGTCGACAGGTCTCTGGGATCACTAAGTGACCCATCTTGTTATCAAGATGAAACAGGAATAATAATGATAATTGTGTAACCAAGATCTTGATTATGATACTAATCAAAACATTTGCCATAACAATGTCAATTATCATTAAATAGCATTTCCTTACTTACAATGTGGGAACGAAGCCAACAATATAATAAACCACCCACGATGGAGTGAGGAGATGTTGTTTTTGTTCTGGAAAAGGACCACATAAAACAAACTCTAGAAAATTATTTATAAACTGATGTGATAATTTGTGTGTGTTTTTTAAAATTGTTAGGTTCTTTAAGTGCACTTTTGTTAATTCCAAAACAGAAAACATCACTCACCCAGAACAGAAATTGACTATAAAATGTAGCCATTTGAAGACATAGTACTCTCTCCTGTCATAAATAGAAAACAACTTCCTAGAATTTTTATTTCTTTTACTTCTTTTGTGACACTTTATATAGTTTTCAAATGCTTTTAAGCTACCCTCAGACTATAGATGTATTTTGCTTTTGTAGTCTCTCAGTTCTAATATCATTGGTGAGTTTATTATAGTACTGAGCTCTTTTTAATCCTTGTCAACTTAGATTAAGTCAAATTAGTTCTCATTTCAATATTGATAAAGATCTTGTTTGACAGCAAGAGTGACCTCTGGTTTCCTCTCAAGGATATCTTATCTACAGAATAAATCGTCAACTCTTTCTTAGAGGATGGCTGAGACATCTTAGATGTTTCTCCTTAAAGGGAGTCAGAGAACACGAGGGAAAGGGCTGAAAATCATAGCTCCAGGACATCTAAGTTAGACACAAGGAGGGACTACCTGGTTTAATGTTTGGGAAATCCTGAGATTTATTCCTAACTTATGCCAAAGAATTTCCTTACATGGAAATATTGAGTGAAATGTATATTTTTAAAAAAACAGGTAGATTTGAGAATAGTTCTGACCAAAGTTGTAGTGCATCATAAAAGTTTGATTGGAAGGCAAGCAGTGAAGTGGGGGATAAGAGATTCATGAGAAGAGGGGAGCGGTCACATTTGAAAAGGTTATGCTGTCATGCATCTCTAGATTTGAATGTGTTTGAATCTAGATTCAAAGCTAAGTAGCATCTCAAACCAGCTTCTTTCAGTCAGGCTGCTGAATTTCTAAATTTTTATATTGTTTATATGAGGGTTTTTTTCTGTTTTCTTAATAAAATATGGGAGTGAAAAGAATGATGGATATTATTAATAACTAGTTACATGCCCTCATTTTTTTAGATGAGGATACTTAGGCTCAAAGCTGTCAAATGATTGACTCTGCTGGGGATTTGCAGAGGAGTTCTGAATCCAGCCTCTTTGTCTGCTTTTACCATGCCTTTACATTGAACGTCTCTTCTGATCCCATTTATTACATTTAAGAGGTGTTTTCTCCTCACGATGTGGCAGTCTTACTAACTACACAAATAATCACAGCAGATTGGTGGACTAAAACAAGTTACATCATCTGTCCCATAGAGTTTGTATTCTAGGTTGGAGGCCCTGGTAGTTCTCTGAGTCTCTAGTCTGCCAAGTTCTTGATGTCCTTGATGCTGATATCTCTTCATTTCACTTGTGCTTAGAGTTAGGGGACCACTTCGTTCTGCAGAGTTATTAGGGAATAAAATGTGTATCCCCAAATAGGAAGCACACAAAGGCTATGAAGCAAATTGTGTGAATAGACACAAAGTGTGCTATAACATAAAAAATTGATTTTGAAAAGAGATGTAACAGCAGGTAGATGTTCAAATGAATATTATTCTGTGTATCCAGTCAAATGTTGCTTGTATAGTGTTGGGGTCCCACTTTCAAAGGCACCATCAGTTTCAGATTCTTCAGGTGTAAGGGCTATCAGTTTGAGAAATATAATCACACCTAAATTTAAACAAAAGAAAATTGTTACCAAGAGGGATCATCCATCTTTTTGCAGATTTCTGCCTTGCTCATTTCTATCCTGTTACATGCTGTTAGCAAAATATTTTTGCTTAATTCAATCAAATTGAATGTAATAGATGAAGAGTTGATGCCAGACAACTCTTCACTATTACTCAAAGTTAAATGTTTTCACAGAGAGTATATTTGAAACTACTGAAAAGAATGCACGGTCTAAAAACATTCACAGAGAGGAATGACAAATGCATTTGCAATAATTGGGAAGCATTTTTGGAATGTATGCGTCACTTCAGAGTGACGGATTTGAAAGGTAACATTTTTTGGTTCTGATGTATTTGTTGAAACCTCAAACTGTATTTGCATGATAATTTTTGAATTGTTTATGTTGAAATATGACAGGTTTGTCAAGAGAGTTAGAAAATATGTTAACATTTCAATCTTACCAGGCTCTGACAATCATAGCAGTGACTTTAAAGGTTTGATAACCTACTCTTGCTGTTAATTGTTTAAAAAATATACAATACAATTGGTTTTTGATCTGAGATCAGGAATTATAGACTCTAGTTGGTGGAATATCCACATTTTAGAATGTAATTATATTCAATCACAGTGTCTAGATTCAGATATTCTTAATGGCTGGGATAGATGTATTTGATTAAAATAACTCAGGTAAATTAACTACTTCTTAATTTGTAGTTTGTTAGACACAAATCACTCAGCCTCCAGAGTTTATTCAAGTGTTTCTCAAAAGATGTGTGTAGGCACTAGAGAAAGATACATTTTGTGTGTGTGCAGAGCTGCAGCGAGTCCTGGCCACACACTAAAAACCAGAAGGACTTAGGCAACAGCGTGATAAACAGAAATGCTCCACACATTTCCAAACATTTCTTGGTGGCAGGAGAGGAGGTACTGACTGTGGATGAAAACTTCTAATCAGATAAAAATAATATGAAATGTGAAAAGACAAAGTAGAGCTTATTAGTAGTTGTGTGGCCTGGAGCAAATTATTTATCCCTGGACCTTAGTTTCTTCATTTGTGTAATAAGTTTAAAAATAAGGAACTTCATAAGATTATTATTAATGTGATAATGCATATAAAATTCCTGGTGAATCTCCTCATAAATAATAGGCAGAGTATATACTTAATTAATTGCTATTGCTTCTTTCTTTTCCTAATTTTAAATTTTCCTTTCATAGAAAAGACTAGACTTTATTGCTGGGCAAGTAGGGCTGTTGTGGCAGATGCATCTGGACATGAAACAAAGGGCCTCAAAAAGTGGGATTGGGGATGTAGCTGTTCTAGAAATGGAAGATCCTCCTAAAGCAGATTTGAGAATTTCACTTGGTTGCAACTTACATACATAGTTCACTTACTGAACATTTAATTCTCACTTGAAAAGTAAGTTTTTCATGATGTCCAGCAAAAAGTTTCCTATGAATAGGTTTTATCTGTTGCAGACTGGTTGTGACCAGCAGTAACATCTGAGGAACTGATATGACCCTCAGATTTAGATATTTCAAACAGCTCTTCCTGATAGAAAGTAAACATTAGACTGAGTAGTTCCTGGTCATTTTTCTGAAAATTTGGCTTCTACAGAAGCAGCAGCCTTAGGTAGGTATCTTTGCAAACTCTCATGTATGTTAGTTATTTGTCAGTTTTAACTGTTATAAATGCTAGATTCTCTTATCTAACGATTCAATTCTATGTGTTTTTCTAAAACACAATATCATGTAGTGGAAATCTTGGAAGTATTTTTCCCCCAGTAGTGTTTAGCTTGTTATAACTTCTGAAACCTGAAAGAGTTTCCCAGAGATTCCAAAGTGCATCAAATACCAGTGTCTGCTTCTTCATTGCCTCTTCAAATATACCTACATAAAAAAGGTCAAAATGTTCTCAGCCATCAGTGTCTCCTTAGAAATGGAAGTAGCCCAGAGAAGAAATTGTTCTCTACAGGATTCATTGTTTCCAAGATTCAATAAACACTTATTGAAAATCCACTTGTGCTAGGCCAAGGTCAGGAAAACCAGGATGAGTCACACGGACAAGCTAGTGAAATAGATTAAGAGTAACAGTAGTAAAAATGACTCTAGTAATAATGTTTATTGACTCAAATGTTCTAGGCAGTTTTCTGAGCACATAAAAGCATTAACCAATTTAGTTCCCCCATTAATTCTATGAGGGGGTTATCATTATTGTTTCTGCTTTACAAATAAGGGATTGAGGCTCATGGAATTATATTAATAACTTATTTTGTGTCAGGCCAAACAATCATTTAATGGTGGAGCCAGGATTTGAACCCAGGAAACTTGGTTTAAGATTTTAGCCCACAGAAGGGCATGATTTGCTGTCTAGAGGACCGGACAGGGAGGTTTCAAAGAAGAAATACCAAAAGGATAAATGGGTGTCCTCCGGGCAGGTAAGAAAGAGAATGGTATTCTAGGCAGAGCGAACAGAATTTAAATAGGCTTACAAAACACAACACTAAGTATACTGTGGCACTGTGGCACTCAGATGGGTAACTTGAGAAAGTTTAATACAGGAACTGATTTAATAGAATGGGTGGAATTTAAGGAAACCAACAAGGGGTGATACAATGCCCCTAGGGGCTAGTAATAGCAGGGAGTTATCACCACCTCAAGGCCTAAAAGTAACCTTTGGTAGAGGCATGTAGCTGACACACAACAACCTAGTATGGGGGGAGCAGGGAATACATCCCCAGATTCACTGCCCACCCCCCAACTCTAAGCTTGTACCTATGCTGTTCACTGACTGAAACCAGCTGGAAACCTGAGGGCCAATGAATCCCTGAATGCTGTCCATAAGGGTCAGCCTCCCTGGGTGAAGAGCAGGGTAAGTATTGTGCACAGTGGATCTAGACAGGCAAATGGACAGCCTCCAGAATACAAAACCAATAAGTTATGAAAAAGTTTTGGCATATTTTTGAATTGTTTTGGACAACTTAACTTTTGAGTAATTTCCAAAGGTCAAGTGCATTGACTGACAGTAGAAAACCTATGTCTTTCCCTGGAGAAAGAAGATCATAAAACCATAGTTAGTTATGTTTGATGGGAATCTGTTCCCAGATGTTTCTGAAATATGATCCCATAAAAATACAGTAGTAACTTAATACTAGCTCACATTGAGGAGGTTCAAAAGCAAACTTTTTTCAATTGCCCTTAACTTAATTAATATTTTCATAATTAGCCAGGAGACTTCCTGAGTGAAGATGAGATAGATGAATACTTTCAGCTATTAGTGAGTTATCTGGGCACAGAAACAGCCCTGTGTTTCTTTCAGGCAGAAAAATAAAATAATTTACTTTCATCTGCTTCTAATTCAAAAGTAGACAGAGTGAATTTGATTCAATATCATAAAAAAATCACCTTTGGCTGAGATCATGCATGGACAAATCCAACCCCAAAGGACAGAATGTTGGAACAAAATATGCAAGCAAAAAAGTGGGCTGAATGAAAAGGAAGAAAGAATATTCCAGTTGAAATCAGCAAATAATATGAGGTTACCTATTAATGTTCACTTCTGCAAATAATCTAAGAAGAGGATTACAGTGCTACCACCAAGGAAGATGGAAGACCTACCCCTGTGGACAAGCTGTTCAGAGCTTGGGTAATTGAACTACTGAATAATAATTATAATAGCTAACATTTGTGTTTGTCCAGACAATGTAATAAGCACACTCTCTCTACAAGGTAAGTTATTATTGGCTTTAATTTATGTATAAGGAAACTGAGGTTTATAGAGATTAAATGACTTTTTCAGGATTCCATATCCAATAAGTGATATTGTTGAACCATGGACTCAGGTCTTTTTGACTCTACAGGCCAGCACATTTATTTAAGAAAGGGAGAATAAATGTCAGGGTAACACTAAAATGGGCATACTGGTCTTCAATGATGTAAATTAATTGATTTGGATATCCGGTAAACTTGAAAAGACAGCTGATGACTTACCACTTCTGTGGTGGATAGACCGTGTCTTTCTTCATTTTGTTTCTAAGCTTTATGCATTTCCTGAGTAGAAATCAGAACCACTGGTAGACTGTAAAACTGCTAAGATAATCACAGCTAGGCCAAAAGTATAGCATTTTTAAAATGTGGGATATATGAGCAGCCATAATTAGCCCAAGGCTGACCTTGACTTCAGTAGTGTTTCATAGAGAAAGTTTCTTAGAGAAAGGTGCCTCAGGAACTTTGTGCAGTGAGACCTATGCTTGTCTTGTAAGCTAACAAGGTTCATAGTATTCCCCGGTATGCCTATCTCCCAGAAAATGGTGATCAATCAACAACTAGAGGTGAAAATATGTACTAAGCCTAGTAGACTTGGGGTCAATCAATTAATACAGTTAAAAATATGTATTAAATCAATTAAAATATCAGACTAAACTATCTCTTGAGGTTAGGGTATTTATATTTATTCCTCTCGTCTAAAACTAGGAATCCCATATATCTTCTATTCTGGGATTAGGTAAATCTATCTTGGGCTCATAAAAAACCCTCACAACATAATAGTTATTGAGTTATTGACTACATGTGGTAAATGTTTCCATGTTCACTCAATCCATATTTTTATGGCTAATTGATCTTAATCAGCTCCCCATTCAGATTTTATATTTATATACTATATTAAAGAACACATATTAATATATGAAGTATTCTTGTGTCAGTAAAGTAGTATATTAAGCCCATCCTTCTTTTCCCCTTCTTTGCTCTGATTTTATATATATATATATATATTTATATGTGTGTGTGTGTGTGTGTGTGTATGAGTGTGTGTGTAGGAGACTGTGCATGTTTGTATGATTCTTATTGGTCATGTCATGGAGAGGTAAAAAAGGCAAGGCAGCACTCTGAGGCAGTGGGGCCGCAGTATACAATTATGTATCCCACTCATGATAAAATAACCTGGAGGGGCAAAGGGATGGTCTACAGAAGAGCTACCCTCACCAGGAATGCTGGCAGTAGAGGCAGGGAGTGTCTTCTCTTTACTTTTTAATAGCAGGTTATACTCCTAGCATTTTGCTAGGTACATGCATTGAGGCAAATCCCTCATGCCTGTCTGGGGAGTGTGAGGCAATCTAGAATTTGAAGTGACCATTTGACCCGGACGTCAGGCCTCCTGGTCTGCTTTGGTGCTCTCTCGTTATTCTACTGAATCCTTCAAGAATTTGTAAAAACAGAAGCATTGTCTCCGAAAGAATGCACACCAAAGTGTACACTATGCTCCCTATGAGAGAAAGATGAATCTATTGTTTGTATATAAACATGAGCTGATTTTCAGGATGACGCATAGTGTCTCATGCGTGGGAACTTGGGAGTTGGGTAGAGTCCTTGTCTGAGGGCGTGGGGCTGTCTTGAAGGAGGCACACAGAGACTACTGAGGGAGCTAAGCCTGGAATTGTGCAAGCCTTCAGATGAAGGAAAAAGGAGAGTATTCCTTGTCTGTTCTTGGAGACAAGGAATGGGGAGTCAGGGTTTGCCATTGTAGGGTTAGAAAATAGAAAGAGGATGAATTAATAAAAGAGTCAGGGATGAGACCAGGCAAAAAGGAGCTTCCCAAAGAACAACTGAACCTCTTTTTCTATTTCCCAGTTTTACTTTTGTTCAGTCCTGTCTGTAAGGGCAGTATGGCCTCTATGGTAATTCATGACTACAAGTGTTTCTTTAATGTTTTTTAGTAAAAGGAGGTTGAGCGTTAAGAGACATGAACTCAAATACTATTTCTCTCTAACTTTGGGACTTTCCATTTGATCACTCTCTCAGCTTGCACCTTTTAAAATTACGATTAACATCAGCGCTATCTCAGTGTTGCAAAGTCAAAAAATGTGAAGTGACTTTGAAAAGTATAAAGTGTTAGATGGGTGTAAGAGTAGGTATGATTTAAAAATTTTCCTTCAAATTCTCTTAAGATTATTTTTAAGACTATTTGATCACTATACACATATTCTATTTGTATATGGATGCTGTGTTGATGGCATATATGTGTACGTATGAACACAAACAAGCATATGCACTTCATTTCCTCTTCTTTAAAATCATTATTACCATTTGATAGGAAAAAAACAGAAAACATTTTTTTAAGAGTTTAAGCAACAGGAATATAGGAAAAGATAATATATGAAAATAAACTAGACAACGAAAATTTTTATAAGTAACTTTAAAATCTAAAGCACTTATAAGTTATTTGCTTTTGAGGTTTTTTAAACAAACCATTTAAGAAAGTTAACTTAGGCCGGGCGCAGTGGCTCAAGCCTGTAATCCCAGCACTTTGGGAGGCCGAGACGGGCGGATCACGAGGTCAAGAGATCGAGACCATCCTGGCTAACACAGTGAAACCCCGTCTCTACTAAAAATACAAAAACTAGCCGGGCGAGGTGGCGGGCGCCTGTAGTCCCAGCTACTCGGGAGGCTGAGGCAGGAGAATGGCGTAAACCCGGGAGGCGGAGCTTGCAGTGAGCTGAGATCTGGCCACTGCACTCCAGCCCGGGCGACAGAGCGAGACTCCGCCTCAAAAAAAAAAAAAAAAAAAAAAAGAAAGTTAACTTTTTTCACTTAAATTCCTATACTGGGTCTCCATAGGAAATAATTGGAACAATCTATGGAACACTTTTTTTCTGTAGCTTCTAAGCTATTTTGTAAAGTCAGTAGCAAAACTACCTCAGCAACAAAATATGAATAACCATTTCCATTTCACTCCTATACTCTGTTATTTACTTTAGGGTCAATGTATTATCAAATGTGGAATCAACAGTTCTCTTAATATGTAATTAGAATGGCAATGATTTAACCCAGCTCATCTTATTTTCAAGCTGTCGACTCTCAGGGATATGGTTCCAGTGTGTGATGAGCATTTTAGAGAAGTTCCCTCAGAAATGAGAGACTCATGCAAAATATAATCAATGCAAGGAATTTTTCTTTTAAAAAGTTAAGACAAAAACATGAACATGAACTTTAAAAAAGAATTTACTTAAAATGTATAGTCTAGTATAAATTTAATGTCTGAGGTTGTGAAAATAATAATACGCTTTTAGAGATGAAGTATTCAAACAAGAAAGCAAGGATGTAAGGAATAAGACAGATGGAGTAAGCAAGGTAGGCGTTACAGAAATGTAGAAACTAAGCAAAGGTTGAGATACCCCTGTAGTGTAGAATGTAAGGCTAAGTGTGTATTTATGTATACTTGTATTTTATTGCATAATTAGGAGCTGGGACTCTCAATTAAATAGCACTATGACCTGAGTAATAAGATTGTTTATTTAACTGGTTAAGTTTGTTGGATTTAAATATTACATGAACTGACACAACTTGATTATGACACCATCTTTACAATTGTGATACAGAGTTATCTACATATACTTAAAAGATGGATGAATTACTGGGTCTGGGCAGCCCCACTGTTGAGTGTCTGGCTGCTTGATAGATATAAGTACTCCAGCCAATTGGCCCAATATATAAAGAGCATTTAAAGTTAACAGGACCTTTACCTGGTCCATGTGCTAATATTTCATGGCAGACAGCTGCAGATGAGGCATTATTCTCCCTCATCAATTAGAATATAAAACTTCTAATTCTTTGGGACATACAAGATGCCCCAAAGAAACTTGGCATCCTTCTCTGCCATCCACAGGTACAATTTCCTGTTCAGAAAGGCAAGTGTTGATAATTCATAATTCCCCTTCATGGTACTGATATTTTCCCATGCTCCCCTACTGGATTTTGGAGGTTACAAGGTGACATTAAAGCTTGTATGTATCCTATACTGACCTTGCCTAACTGTGTGTAGTCTTAGTTATTCAGAGGAAAGATAATCTGTTTCTAAATCCATCTCTGGACTAGAAAGTTAATGCATACTCTGCTAAAGCATATTTGTCATTTTATTACACTGTGGAAATTCAACCATTGCTTTAGGATATTAAAGGTAGCACTATGCTCTGCTATCACTATTCAATATTGGGGATACTATGGTAGGAAGCTGGATGGTATATTGCATCTGCCTTTGATATAAGATTTAGGTTCTGCTATTTAGTGTTTATTAATTTGGCAATTCACTTAACCTATCCAGGACTGTGAACTCAATAATATTCTTATTTCAGGAATATAGGAATTATAATAATACCTATATAATGAGTTCTCTTGGAAATCTACGAAGTATTAATAAATTTGCTTTATTAGCTCTGAAGCCCCACAAGGCAACAGAAGTCATTCTAAAATGTCCCCAGATGGTCATGTTGCATCCTTTAGTATGGAATATGTTCGTCAATTTTGCGCATTACAGAAGTTTTCATGCACCACAAAATCAAAATGTTTATAACTTCACTCCTCTTGTGTTATTTATTTTCAGAGGTTGCTTAGATCCATTCAGTTTTTTAGCCATAATTTTAACAGCCTTCAAAAAACAAACATTAAAATATCATGTGCCATGATCAAGCTATGAATGTCTCTGGTGGTTACATGTCAAGATGTCCCAGTGGCAGCACATAATAGGTGCTCTGTAAATAAATTATAAAGAAACTTTGGGAAGAAGGCATTCAGAGCATGTGTCCTTGGCTCTTTTTCCCTCCTATGGTCATCATGAGGCATCACTAAAGAAAGTGTGTTTTGTACCCTGGAGGCTGGGCCTGAGCATTTGGGTTCTAAGGAAATAAATGGTTTAGCATTTGAGTTTTAGGTAGGCAGAAGCTAGGATTCCAGTCCTAGAGAGAAGACCTTCTTTGTCCCTGAAGACCAAGAAGTCTAGAATTGTGTACCTTCCCAAGTGTTTAATTGATAAAATTCCTTCCAGCAAATAAATGTTCCATCATCCTAGGAAGGCTTGCCAGTCCAGGTGACCTTGGAGGGAATGGGGAGTAACTATGTGAGTGGGTTGAGCTGCTTCCAGCCTCTTGAGATTAGGAGAGGGCTGCCACACACTCCTAGGAGGTCCAGGAGCAGAAAGCCTCAGCAGAGGGTTAACTACCAATTTGTTCTCTGATGGTTCATAAAGATAGAGGCTGTGTTGTCTTTTCCCAATGTTCTGATTTTTCATTGCTTGATTTGACTTCTCAAGACATATATACCATACTGAAACAAAGACAAATTACAATCAAGGGCATTCACCATCTGAGAGAAGACTAGTCTGATTGTCTGGAACAGGCAGCCCCTCCATTGAAACAGAAACAATGGAAATGTCAATCGAGAAATTTTATTTAAAAAAATTGGACTCTCAAGTGAGTAAATTGGAATATATACACACAAAATGCTTCTGTTTAGAATTTAGGAAACATGGTCCATGGCTTTCAAAATCCAATAGGTGATTTAAAAAAGAAGGCAGAACCTGTTGAAAACAGGCATGGTAAGCTGGAAGATCAATGGAAGAAACAGCTCATGCCACAATCAGGCAACGATATAGAATCCATGAGAAAAGGTGAGAGGCTGAGAGGGTAGGTTCAGCACTCACATGCAAGCAATGAGAGTTCCAGAGAGAGATAAATAGAGAGAGGAAGAGTAATACTTATGTGGGTGATAGAAGAACATTTTACTAATCTCAAGAGGGGCTTAAATGAACAGATAGACTGAGTCAACTTAATCTTAGGCAGAATTAATAAAAGACACTCTTTCGGGATATTCCTGAATCTATGGAAAAGAGCATGTGCCATAAGCTTCCATCCAGAAAGAACAAGTCACTTACAAAGAAAAGATCAGACTAGCATCAGATTTCTCAGCTATAATCTTGAAAGCCTTAAGATCACAAAATGATAGTGACTACTTAGAACAGAAGGAGAGCAACATAGACAAGATGACATTTATCTGAGGAAAAATTCAGGAAAATATTTTAAATAATCAATAAATGATTCATAGTAGCAAGCCATAAATGAAGAATAGTGACAATATTGGCAAGCAAGAGGTTATGTAATTCGTAAGTTAATATAAATGGCTGGGAAATGTTGAAACAAATTGGTAATGTATTTGTTAGATAATGGTTTTTGAAATAGAAGAGGCATTATATGAGGGGAGAAAATAAAACTAATAGCCTGGAACCAAAGTTTATCTTAATAAAATCTAAGAGTTGGGATATAGGAAAATGACTCCAAAAGTAATATTCTGTCTTGCTGGGCTGCAGTAAAATAAGGAAGAGTAAGAAGACTAACTCTCATATTCAAATACAATCATAATAGTTAATATAATAATTATGTTAATTATATTAGGAATAGAAAAGTCATAACTAATCACAATAAAAATTATAGTAGTAGAAATTCCGAATTATTAAGAGGGAAACAGGGAATGAACAAAAACTTGATTAAGCTGAAAAATATACGAAAGGGTAAAATAGATAAAAAACATAGTGCATACTAAACATATCTTGGAAAGAGTAAATTCACTCAGTTATTCCACTAAAAATGGGTGGGATGAAATCCTCTTCCACCATACAGGAGGCATGAATGGTGGTCACGTAATATTGATATTAAGCTACTGACATGAAGACAAGGAAATATTTTGTTAAATGAATTAACTTACACATGCAACTTCCTGGACTTATCTCCTTAGGTTAGTTAATATACACTCTATGCCATGCAACCCCTTTTGTGAGTGTAGCTAACTATTTCTGTTGTGTGTCTTCTCAGTAGGGAGTAGTCTCTGTGTCAGACCTTTCCACAAACAGTCCACAGGTGGGATTTGGGGCAGTGGGACACAGGGACCACATGCAAATTTGGTGTCAAGTAGGCCAAGGTCCCAAAGCTATCTGTGCCCTGCACTTGCTGTATAGTTTTATACAAGTGATTCACCTCGGTGAGATTCTGTTTTCTCATCTGGTGACACAAATGCTTATCTTGAACAGTGGTTGTGATAATTGCACTTATTGATGCATATAGAATATTTTGGAAATTTCTGGCACATAGCAGGAAGTCAGGGAATAGCAGCTATTTTACTATTTTCTTCTTTTTCTGGTCTGCGAGACTCACCTAATAAGCCTTCCCAAACAAAATTCACAGATTTGGGTAAGCCACATCATTAAGACTTGACACAGCCAGGAAGAGTGTGGAAAGACAGAGGAACACACATACTCTCGGGATCTCCCCAAACTTTAGAGTACAGCAAAAGGTGCACCTGCCCAAACAATGTATTTAATGCCAAATTGCATATGCTCAAATGCAAAATTTCAAATTCAGCAGTGTCTATTCAAACCCACTTTAATGTTCATCTGAACATTCTTGTTTGCTAGTCAACTGTGCTCCATTTTTAAGTATAGCTGTGACAATAATTTGTATATCATAGTTGCAATATTCCCTGAATGCAGTTACTCATCATGATCATTGAATAGTTTACCCTTTTCTATTTTGTCCTTTGCTGTGTCTTTAAATTTTTCATTCTGAATTTATCTTTAAAAAACGTGTTTTAGAATTTCACCTACTAGCACTTAGTAGATTTTTGTTATGCATAATATTATATTAAAAAGGGGATCTCAAAAGCAAATAAAACATACTCCTTGATCTTACAAAACTCAGGCTATGGTGAGAACAAAAGCAAAGAAATACATTTATTATAGAATATGCTAAGATAGAGAGAAACTCAGGTACTAGGAGAGCATGAATGAGAGTCTTTAACTCAGACCTGGAGAATTAGCAAGAGGGTCATCTGTGAGCCTAGTCTTAAAGGAGGATTAGATTTAGAAAGATGGAGTGGAGTGGAGAGATCGGAGGGCTGAAAAAGATGGCAAAGGAATAATGAAAACAAAAGGCCAACACTTATCGATATGTCTGTAGAGTGCTTGTGAATATTGATTTTAAAAAATAATAAAAGAATCCTTACTGGATACTTCTGTCATTGACTGTTCCAAAGGCCCAGGACTCATGGATCTTTCACTATTTTTTAACCAGAAGAATCTGTGAGTCTGATTTCATCTGATAAAGTTCCTAGGGTTTTTGCTTATTTGGGGACATATTTCCCTGAAGGAAGAAAATTAGGACCTTTGGGATGGGGAGAAATATGTAGTTTTGAAAGCATCACATTTGTTATTTTCCCAAATGACAATCACTACCCTAGACTGAGTTCTCACAAATGCATCCCCTCTCTGTCTTCAAAGTTAATCACTAAAGAGATCCACATCTTCCAGTTCTACATATCACCATTTTAGGAGACCAATGACCCCTGCTTCATTTTTCCTGGATCCATTTATCTTGGCCAGTTTTTGGTTTTTAAACCCTCCACTCTAGGGGCACCATGTTTTCCCAGTTGGTTGAAAGTCTTTACTGTTGGGGCTTGACTTCTGATTTATCTATGCTTACATTTTGTTTTCCTTTGTCGCATACTCTCTGGCCAAAATCCCTACATTCCTATGTCATGGGAAAGCTCACTCATGGTCCCAAAAACAGATTTCAGGCTCTTAAATCAACTGTCAGGATCAGAAGATCAAAATATATATACAATTAGAATACTTATTAGCTAGTAAAGGTCTATTATCTTGAGGCATCAAAGCTGGTATATTTAAGACTACAAATTAAAAATTTGGAGGGAAGAAAGAAAATAAAAATAAATTTTATTATACTCATAATTTTATGAAAAGTCTACAAGCTGTTACGCAGAATAATGTGACTTTCGTGCACAGAAAATATTCATTAAAATGTGTGTGTGCACAAGTACACATCTGCACACCACAACAAAATGATTAGCTTCTTCTAAGATAAGGCAATAAAGTGTAGAAGCATCATATGGGCTATGCAAACCGTGCAAGTTATTTAAATTTTCTTTGGTGTTTTTAAAACCACAAATTATAATCTCGATAGATATTGAAATTAATTATGTAGCTCGTCTAGCTTTCTTCTCTTTGTGGAAAGAACCTAGGCCTCTTCTTTCTCTAATGTGTTTCAACAATTGTTCACATGCCCTGAAGTATCAGATGTTATCATCCAAAACGTTTTTGCATAAGACTGAAGTCAGTTTGATCATAGTTGGGGATCATAGTTGTTTTGGTAGGGTCTGCTCCCCTGTAATTTCTTTCACTTCTTTAATATGACTCTAGTTAAGTGCAGGGCTTATCCATTAGTGTGGTCTCCTGAAAAGTTCTGGGAGCAGGGTTGTTAAATCTTTTGCTTTCTTATGGGATGTAACTGGATAAAATGGGAGATTTATTACTTCATTCATCCTGGGTACAGAAAACAAAAGGCAGACCACTGAAGTTCTAATTCCAAGGCCCACATTTTTTCTTTCTATATACCTCTGCCTCACCTGATTTTATGTCTTCTAACATTTATATACTTTCCTAGGAAAACCTCATTGTTTACTTTCTGAGCAATGGTCCATCAGTAAAATCTTTAACCTGGAGGGAGACTAAGCGGCCCCTAAATGATCAGGGCAGCTACCCACAGCACTGAGGGGTGCAGGTGGCCATTTCAGCTGACAAAAATTTTCATAGGCCTTACAGGTAATTATAACCTTATAGGTTGGCACTAGACCTATAAAATGATGCTGAATCCTAAATAATAGAAGAGAAGAAGGAGGAAATATCTTAAATAAGTCTAGATTGTTACCAACTTGATGTCAACCCTTCTCAAATTCAGAGTCTTGGCAGCTTTGAAATTCATAGTGGTGGGTGGAGATGACCCTGATGGTGCTGTATTGATCAATAACAATACAAGATTTTATCTGGGAAATGCTCCTTATTAAAAGAAGGAGTGTTCTGGGAAATGAAGAAATTTCCAAAGACCCCTCCTGGCTTGTCAAATAAATAAATGAATGAATAAATAAATGAATAAGAAAAAGTCCAGATTGAAGGGCAATTCAGTCAAGTTACCCTAACATAGCCTGTATTTTTTCTATTCAAATGTGTTTGCCCCGAAGCTAAACAGTCAGCTGTATTCTGCTGGGTGATGTATGAAGCAGAAAGAACACTGTCTAATTTTTATATCCAGTTGAGCCTGGAGTACCTTGCGATGGGAAGGGAGGTGGCTCACCTCACTCCCACTCAGGAATTATTATTCATGCAAGAATCAATCACTCCTCAGTTATCTGGTAGCCCTCCCTAATTCCATTAACCCCTCAACCACTGGGTAGTAAACAGGGGGAAATTGTAATCTAATTAAAATTAATTGTTTGCACGACAATTAAAAAGGAGCTTTGGGGTTTTGTTTTACTTGGAGGGGGTGGTTGTGTTTTATTTATTTGGTATTTCCTTTTAAGGGAGTGATAAATATTCTCTAGCTCTCTTTTCATACATTTATTTCACTTTTAATTTGTTTTAGAATAGTCACCTGTATTGGGGTTAAGTGCTTATGTGAACGAGGAAGTGTAGCAGAGTACTTATTTAGCTATCTCCTTGGGTAGAAATCCTCATTGGAAGACCCCTTCACCTGGGCAATTTAGCTCAAACAACAACCCCCTTGGCTTTTATGGGATTCTGAGAAGTTGTTAGTTAGACTTTTGCTTCCTCACTCACCCCACAAAACACTTACATAGAACCGTTTAGAAATGATCTCAGAAACAAAATCAAGTACACACAGAATTAAATAAAGGGCTCCTTGCCTTTGACAAAGACCAAAAAGAGACCAGGCTGCGAAGTTGGCTATAGATAATCATTAATTAACATTATATTTACATGACTGTGGAGTAAATCGAAATAATGTTTATAGCGTGTTTCCATAGAATTTACAGTTAAAAAGGAGACTGAGGCCATATCTATATAGTGAAGAAAATGGGGATTCCAGCAGTCATTCTAGTGCACTTAGTCTACTAAACCAAAAAATACAGGGTTGCAGTATGTTTGATCCAATTGTGCGGCAAGGTATTAAAGATTGCATGCAATACTTAATAGGTACTAAAAAAGTCTGTAAATCTCATAACCATTTGTAGATAAGAACTTGTAGAAACTCAGCTGTTAAAAGAAAAGTGACATATGGGTCTTAAAACAACACTGCTGCATTCTAGTTCACCAGCTACCAGTACGCCCAAGCCATGCCTTCCCCTGTGTTAGGGAGGTGAATGCCAAGGAGGAAAAGCTTGCCATGGCCCAGCTTTGATAGGGATGCTACATACTACTTATTGCTTCCAGGGAGAAGCAATAAGTAATAACAGATTCCTCAAGCACAGTCACAGTTCGAAATAAACTGTGTTTGTTGCATCAGGAAACAGAATGACACTCTATTGGTTGAGAGTGTGAATTCTGGAGACACACAGACTAGATTCAATTCTATCCCTGTATGACCTTGGATCAATGGCATAACTTCTCTGTGCCCCAGTTTCACTATCTATAAAATCATGATATAATAAGACCTACCTCATACATAACCATGTGAATTAAATGAGTTAGTATTTGTAAGGAGCTTAGGATAGAGCTTGACACATAGTAGTGTTATTTTTTAAAGTTTTTATTTTGAAATAAGTAATGCTCTCTTATGAGCTGGGTATATATTATTTTTGTTATTGTGTTGCTGAGTTTAAGTCAATGCCTTACACTAAGTGAAATCCCTTTAGGTTAAGTCTCATGTCATTTGTGAAGAAGCTCCTGGTCATTTCATCCCTCAATGATTCCTCACATATGTGAAAAGGGGAATTAATATGTGCTGAGCACTCATAATGTGCTTGAAATTTTATGTGTCACTTTCTATTTCTCACAATAACCCTGCAAAGTGGGTATGATTACTTCCACTTGACAGATGAGAAGACAGAAAAAACTAACTTCACCTCTTCTCTTAAACTTAATTTGAGCATCTATAAAATGAGGACAATGATACTTTCCTCTCAGAACATTCAATGAAAAGGACTTATAAACAATAAAATTATATGACTTTATAGTTCTGAGAGAGAAATATTACTGTTTTATATCATAAGTTAGTTTAGCTTTCTGGAATGCCTCTAATTTAAAGAAGTCAAAAGTCCCTACTTACAGACGGTGCATATATGCATAGTAGAAGCCCTTTGTGACCACATAGTTGGTCAATGCAGGCCAGAGTATAGTTGCCCAAAATTTCCATGGCATTCCTCTTCAGCAGCTTCCTCCTCCACAGAAATATGGCTGCCTAGTGGCTTCTCTGTGTGGTCGTAAGAGAAGTCAAAGGACTTTTGCCCCCTCGCAAAGGAAGTGGCAATGAAATGAAGTCAGGTGTGATGATCATAAATTCTGTCCACTTAATATTTCTGGTCCTCCTTAGCATTGGGTTAAATTAGTACCTGCACCCTTGAGGTCAGGTGTGGTCATGTGACTTGCTTTGGACTGTGAAAACTGATACATATCACAACCCATGATGGTCTTATAGATGAGCAAGATCCTATGAGCCTTGTTGTTTTAGGCCATTCAGTTTGGGATATTTGTAACAATAGCATAACCTAACCTATTCTGACTAACACAAGTGGAAAATGTGTTCCTTGATATGATGTATTTGGAAGTTCTATAGTATTAAAATAAAGTAGTTGCTCTTGAGATCTGTCGGTTGAACTTGGGGAAGTTGTTGGGGACATAGGAAAAGAGAGAGAAGATAGTGAATAGAAGGATCTAAGTCACCCAGGTTTAAAGTGGCTACCGTAGCTTGAGATTAGGTGCCTGGTTCTTTGGCAGTCATTTGTCTTTGATACACAGCTGGGTGTTTTCCCTATAGAGGTCACCTGCTCTCCTGATTTTGCCACCTTCTATTAATAGCATAGTAATTCATTTGGGAAAATAAAAGGCAAATGACAGGTGGTGAGAACAAAATGAAAAACGTGACACACCAGAGTAGAGATGTAGAGTAGAATTAGTTTAAATCACTTTTGCCAAAAGGTGAGCCTCAGGTAGTCTTGCAGAACACCTGAGAATGTCCAGTGAACCAAAGTTATTAAGAGAGACCACTGAAAATCTGTTGCGTCCCATTTTCTCCAGTAGTATTAGACTTAGCTAAAACTTTAAATAGATAGCTGAGTTTAAAAGAAGCGAGAGAAAATGCCAGAAAGAAAGAAAGAAAGGAAGGAAGGAAGGAAGGAAGGAAGGAAGGAAGGAAGAAAGAAAGAAAGAAAGAAGAAAGAAAGAAAGAAAGAAAGAAAGAAAGAAAGAAGGGAGAGAGAGGAGGGAGGGAGGGAGAGATACGGGGGCGGGGCGGGGGAGAGAGAGAGAGAGAGAAAAATCTCCCTGGTGTCAGAAACATAAAATAAATAACTTAAAGCCAGGCACAAATCTCATGAAATGGTACCATCAATGCCCAGAGAGATACCCAATTGGATATAGGCTTTAGAGTCTAAGGAATTGTGTAGAATACCTAAACAAAGTGAAGAGATGTGGCCTTAGGCCTGTGATAGGTAGGGAATCTGAACTTACATAAGGACAGACCCTTAAGTGATAGAACTAGAAAGATTCTTTCCACTGGCACAAGGAAGTGACCTGGATGCTTTTTTCTGCCCTGGGCTGTGAATGGACAAAAAGTCTCCCATGAAAAATTGAAAACACCAGGCTTGCCTGCACAAGCTGTGGGCATGGGCTGTAATTTTCACTACCTACACACTACAAGACATTCCCCCAGGGGATAAATTAACGTAGAACTGAGGCTAGACAAGGACATTCCTAGAGTGCCAGCAAGAAACAAAGGCAAATGTTCACGACAAAACTCCCACAGTGTCCAGCTTCCTGTGAGAAAACGGTAATGTGCTAAGCTGAGCTCACAATAAAAATTGTAAGCCATGTGAGGGAATGAAGAGACCTTAAATACATCTATTTTAAGTAAATAAAATAGCATGAAAGCCATGAGGGAAAAGAACCCATTATAAACCAGAATAGGCGTATTGGGAAAAGATCCAAATAGAACTTCTAGAAATAAAAAAAAAAGTCATTGAAATTTTGTAAAACCTAATTTGGCGTAATAAACACTTGGATTAGACTTAGATAAAGCATTAGTGAACAAAAAACTGTTTTTTTTTTGTTTTTGTTTTTGTTTTTTTGAGATGGAGTCTCGCTCTGTCTCCAGGCTATAGAGCAGTGGTGTGATCTCTGCTCACTGCAACCTCGGCCTCCTGGGTTCAAGCAATTCTCCTGCCTTAGCCTCCAGAGTAGCTGGGACTATAGGTGCGCACCACCACACCCAGCTAATTTTTGTATTTTTAGTAAAGACAGGATTTCACCACGTTTGCCAGATGGTCTCGATCTCTTGACCTCGTGATCTGCCTGCCTTGGCCTCCCAAAGTGCTGAGATTACAGGTATAAGCCCCACGCCTGGTCGAGATTATTTTTTAAGTAGGTAAGAAGGACATTAAATCCAGACAGAAAGAGTGGGATGCAAGAAGCCATGGTGAACAGGGAGCTCACAAGCTGTTGGTAAATCTACATAAGCATCATCTGTGGGGAAGAGGTCTTGCCTGGTGTATGGGGCTGGTGGACAGAAGGAGTCCTGACACAAGAGAGCATGAGGTGAGCCTCCACTTCATCGAGAAGAGGGTTTGAGCAGAGAGGGCTGGGGAAGAGGTGCTTAGTTATCCCCAGGGGACAGCCTTAAATTTTCAAGAGGATTTTTAATTTTGAAACTCAATTTTTAAGCCTAGTTATATAATAAACACTGGGATACTCATTTGCTGAAAGTCTTAATACTCGGGCTTGCTTCTGATCCTTTGTGTGTGTGTGTGTGTGTGTGTGTGTGTGTGTGACAGCCTAGTTTGGGGAATGGACCCATATCAGACTCTGCTTTGGATCTTGGACCAGTAAGACCTGTGAGTGGCTAACAAAGAAAAAGGTTGATATAACATCATACATCCCATCTTGGTGCATCACCACCCTGACCAGTCTCAGTCTCTAGTAACTTTCGGAGCTTAGGTTCCTGGTATTTTACCTGCTTGGTTTGGGCCATGAACTAGACCAAACCTGGCTCCTAACTGGTTCACTCCTACTCTGGTTTCTCTCTCCTTTGACTTAACTGCCCTGGACACCCACCCTACTTTACTCCAGTCCTTTTCCCCTCAAATCCATCAATCTAATCTTGGTCCATTCCCATTTGTTGCATTTCTACTCCTGAGTGGTCACTCCCACCCTACAAGGCTTAATGATAACATTTGAAACTCTTTGCATATTTATCTCCCTGCCCCAAGTTCTTTCCTCCTTCCTGTTGGTTTAAAGGCTATAGTTTGATTCAGAGTGCATCAGAATTCCATGGAGGGGTGGTTAAAACAGATTGATGTGTCACATCTCAGAGTTCCTGATTCACTCAGTTGGAGGTGGGGCCTAAGAATTTGTACTATTCACAAGTTCCTGGGTATTCTGATACTGCTGGTCTCAAGGTCACAGACTGACAATCACTGGGAGTCCCTACTCTGTGAAGAAAACCGCTTTTTCTATCCTATCTTCTTAGATTATTCTTGATTGTGTTCTCTTTGCATTTTGTTCCCACCATTATTATGGTGTAGATAATATTATATTATGTTATATTATATTATAATTAAATCATGTTATATGGGAATTATTTGCCTATACATTTATTCAGGTAAAAGTCCTTTATCTAGGCGTAATCCAGATATCTTAGACTGAATCACCTCTTGTAGTTTCTGTTCAAACCATTTTGAACTTAATATCTTGTTGTCTCCTTGACATAAGGAGACAACTGGCATGGGAGAGGTAAAAAGTCTAAGTTCTATCCTTAAAGTAGACTAGGGCGCTGGGAGGCTTAAGAGGGAGACCTTGGCAACAGGTGTTTGCTTTTTTGCAGCTTCCTGCAAGGTTGCCATCTGCATTTATTTGTAGCTAGCTCTTCACGTGTACCATATATTTGACACTACACTAGATGCTCTGAACGTCTTGTTCATCTATGTAAGCATTGCATGGGAGGAAGACACAGAGAACTCAAGGAACCTAGCTAAAGATCTCATAGATGATAAGTCACAGAGTTGATTTTCAAAGCCCGGTCAAAATAAACTCAATGCTCATGCTCTTGGGCATGGTGTTGTTTTGCCTTACCACAGTTTATTTCATAGAGCTGTATTGGGAAGGGCCACCCCATGTGGATGTGATATTCACTACATGTGCTAGCTACATGGAACATTCCTGGGAGGATGAGGTCTCCTTAGGATTCAGGTTCAGGGATGAGGAATTGAGATGGATACTGGACTAATGCATCCTACTTTACCTAGAGGAGTACACAGCTTGTGATCTGAAGTAGATGATGAGGCTAATCATACTCATTATCTATTAATCTCTTGGTGAGAAAAAAAGTTATTTATAATACGATGTTTTTCTATAATACGGCATAATATTGGTATCTAGTATATTCCAGGAAATGAGTGGTTTCTGCAGTTGATAATGAAGAAATGTTAACGCACATTAATCACCCTCAATTTTCTTTGGTGAAAACATCCTCCATAATGTTGTTTCCAAAGGACTCCATTGCTGTATCTTCCTTGACCTGGTTTTATTGCTAATAGTAAAGCACTTGGAGGTCCTACTCTCACTCAGTATGTACAATTGCTAAATAATCTATAATAGAATTAAGGAAGTGTTTTTTGACTTGGAGCAAAATAACTTCCATTTCCTCAGGATAAAATGCTGTGTCTTTGTGTTTTCTCTTTTTCTGTCTTTCTTTTCTGTTGTTATTAGGCTTCACCTGCATTTTTTTTTTAATTGGAGAACCTCCTTGAGTTTCTTTTGCATTCATTCAGCCTCACTTAATCTCCTGTCAAAGGCCAAAGGAGAATTACTTAATAGCATTGATGTAAACCATATGTTAGAGAAATTGAGCTCTCTCTCACTAGTTAGAGAAAGAATTAGATAAGGCTGGTCTTCATATAAATAGTTTAAGGAACAGCAAGAGTCTTCTCTTTCAAACTATTGATACTTGACATTTCTTTAAGGCAGTAGTTCTAAAACCCAGTTACTTAATAGAATTATGTGCTTTAAAGAAATAGTAATGCCCAATGCTTTCACCCACCCCAAGACTCAGATTCAATTAGTTTGGACTGAGACCTGGGAATCAATATTAAAAGAAAAAACAAATCAAAATCAAAAAAACAAGAATAAAAAATACTCCAGGTGACTGCAACTGCTTTAAGGTGTTGGTTCATATGTGTTCTTTTCTTGTTACCCAATACACCTATGATAAACGACACACTGGCCCGAGGATACATGAGATGCAACAGAAGCTAGGAAAGGGTTTATATCAGAATTGCTTAGACTCAAAGTATGGTATCTGGGAACTTGTTAGAAATACAAATTATTGGGCCTGACAGAAGAACTTTAGGGGTGAGGTCCTACAATCCATATCATAACAAGCCCTCCAGGGGGTTCTAACGCCCACTGAAGTTTGAGAACCATTGTGTAAGAGTCTTTTTACCCAGAGTATGTTCCAGTCGCAGCATCACTGAGAAGTCTGTTAGAAATCCAGAAAGTCAGCCCTGCTTCAGACTCACCAAATGAGAATCAACATTTTAACAAGAACATGTATTATTTTTTATGCATAATAAAGTTTGAGATGCATTGTGTTAGAGGTAGAAGTATGTGTATTTTTTTTTAATTTCACTGATCCCTTTTAAGATGTATTAATCGAGACACTAATTGTTACGAAAGATGAGTTCAGTAATCTTTGGCTTAACACAAGACAAATATATTTCTTGTTCAAAGTAAAAGTCCAATTGGTGGTAGAAGTTGTGTGTTCTACACAGTCATGGCTTGGGGATGACAGAGACTGCTATTTGCAACAATGGCTTCCCAAAGAAAGTCATCCTGAAAATCAGCATCCAGTAGCAAAAGGGAGAAGAGAGAGTGGAGAATCCTTTGAGCAGTTTTCTTGGTCCTGGCCTAGTAGTGGTGAATCTCCCACATTCCATTGGTCAGAACTCAGTCAAACAGCTCCACCTAGATGCAAGGGATGACTGGAAAAGATAATCCCAGGGTGGACAGTGCAATCCAGCAACAACTGTACCTCCCACAATGGAAGCATGAACTTTTAGCAAGTAGTAATCGAGCTTTGCCTTAGTAGGGAGATTTAGGAAGAGAGAGATAGGACTTATTCCACTTCCCCAGAATCACCCTGGAGAGTTTTCAAGGCAAAGTCCTGTACCTTACAATTAGTTCTTCATATTTTTGTATGAATTGCAGACACTCTCTTATGGTTTTTAAGTCTTCTCAGGTATCAGCTTCAGAAGTTAGTCATTGTAGAGATTCATATACAATGAAAGTCTAGGTAGAGAACAATTAGAGTAGATGAAAACGCAAAGAAAAGAGGAGGCTTGATTGGCCAATTGATATTAATTGAAATTAGTGTTTATGAGGCACATTCACATATGTTATATTTTAGATGTAACAACTTTATTAACTAGTTGTTATTGTCTAAAATTTTCATAAAAGGAAAACAGGTCCCAGAGAGGTAAAAAACATTCCTGAGGTCACAAAGCTGGTAGATCCAAGGCTTTCATATTCAAAGGCGTCTTTATTGTAAAATGTGACAGAGTTGTGACAGACAGGCTTTGAGGTGTCCTGCGTCATCCCTTCCTTCTTGTTGTTCATGCCCTTGTATAAACTTCACTTGGGGAGTCTGTGGGCAGGACTCATGATGTACTTCTAATCTATAGGATATGACAAATGGGATGAAATATCACTCCCATGACTATGTTGTAGTACTAGCAGATAACTCTTTCTTGGTAGCAGATTTGCTGAAGAGTCTGTCTCTCCTCATTGCTGGCTTTTAGGAAGCAATATAACAAATTAATTAATCTCACAGTGTAAGAAAATGGATTCTGGCAGCATGCTGAGGAAGCTTGAAAGTGAATTCTTCTCCAGTCAAGCCTCTGATGAGAACCCAGCCCCAGCTAATACCATGATTGCAGCCTTGTAAGCCTAAAGAAAGGATATAGCAAAGTTATGCCCAGACTCCTAAACCACAGAAACTGTAAAATAATAAATGTGGGGTTTTTTTGGTTTTTTTTTTGAGACAGAGTCTCGCTCTGTCGCCCAGGCTGGAGTGCAGTGGCCGGATCTCAGCTCACTGCAAGCTCCGCCTCCCGGGTTCCCGCCATTCTCCTGCCTCAGCCTCCCGAGTAGCTGGGACCACAGGCGGCCGCCACCTCGCCCGGCTAGTTTTTTTTATTTTTTAGTAGAGACGGGGTTTCACCGTGTTAGCCAGGATGGTCTCGATCTCCTGACCTCGTGATCCGCCCATCTCAGCCTCCCAAAGTGCTGGGATTACAGGCTTGAGCCACCGCGCCCGGCCAAATGTGGTTTTTGTAAGCTGATACATTTGTGATCTTCAAGTTTCAAAGGCTTTGGGCTGTATTTTTATGTACTTTTAGACGCACATGGTTTTTGTACAGCCCAGTTAGCTCTGATCTGACAATTACTTCATCATTGATCTTCCATAGGTACAATTGCATTTTCAGCATCCAATTATTTATAAAAAATACAAAATGATAGCTATTAGATTTTCCAGTTGCCAAATCTTTATTGACCCAGCTATATAATATTTCATTAATAGGGGCAAAGGATGATTTGATATTTTATTGTAGTATCTTGACTCACATTTTTAAAAAACCACATGGAAAAGACTGATAGTATCTTTTTTCCTGACTCCTTGATACTATTGTCATTTCCTTTGACCTCTTTTTATCAGAACTTTTCTCCCATTTATAGCAGCTAATGTAACAGCTGCATGTTTGTGCTTATAAAATTTCATAAACTATTAGGAACCATTGCTTGTATGCTTTGCTTTTATTTTAAAGCTTTCATGGGATCTTATTTTACTGAACAACTGAAGTATAAGGGCTTCAATCACATCTTCTACTTTTCCTACCTAAGGAGTCCCACACTACCTATTCACATTGCAGGCTATGAAGAAACCGTGAAGAAGGGCTAGACCATGAAGGACAGGAGAAGGGAAAGTAGGGAAGGGGTGTTTTGGGCTCCAACTGGGATCAGAGAACAAGAGGTGCAACATTGAGTCCAAGCTCTCTCCCTCTAGCCCACTCTGGATATTTTTCTACAACCAGGAGAATAAGAAGAAGGATGAATAAAAATAAATTCTGCTCTTTTAAGATAGAAGGCAGTTTATTCTATTTTCTATCACCAATCACTAAGTAAAACCCAGTGCTGATGCTGTATATATTTCAAATAATCTACTTTTAGAATTTTTTTTAAAAAGCTTGATTTTAAAAAGTGTGTTAAATGTTTTCATTGTAGAATTCCCTTGAAGGATATCTATAGATGCATACTCACAGGAAAATTTGCCTTTTGGATATAGAAATTAAAAGTATGTCCTATTCTGTTTTAGGTACTGTAAATTTAATTAAAGGGATACTATCTGAACCAAGTACATCACTGTAATTAAGACCAGGGGTCTTATCTTGGACATATTCATTCATTCATTCATTCATTCATTCAGTTTCATTAATCCAACTATTATTTATTGAACTACTACTATGTTCTACCTGCTCCCAACATGGCTTAGACCAGAGCTTGGCAATCTGCAGTTCAAAAGTCAAATCCTGTCCACTGCCTGCTTTTGTAAGTAAAGTTTAACTGGAACATAATCATAACCAGTTGTTTACATACTGTCTGTGACTGTTTTTACACCAGAGACCACGTGGGCTGTAAAGATGAAAGTAGTTACTATCTGGCCATTACAGAAAGTTTATGATCCCTGGCTTACAGGATAAGAGATATTGTGCCTGAGTTAGTTATCTGATTTGAATAATGAGGACATAACTGTTTACCGGGTGAGATTTGTATTGTTTAATGTACATAAAAGTGATATTTTAAAATATGAAGTAACAAGAACTATCACTCATTGACAACTCGTCAATTAGTCAGGTATTTTGCTAAACTGTTTATACCAATGAACTCATTGATTTCTTACACCTACAAGGGAGCTACTCTCATTGGTTCCCTGTGACAAATAAGAAAATGGAAAAATCCAGTTTAATTAACATGGTTAGAGTGTCATTGCCAGAAACAGCAAAGCTTGTCTCCCCTACTAAGGAAGATACTTTCTCAGTTCCCTCATCACCCTATCAAGACTGAGGATCTCTCTGGGCAGGGTTGGAGGAGAGACTGAATGAGAAAGCCAGCATAAAGGCCTGGCTCAGCACAGAGTAGTGACATTATAATACTAGATTGTTTCTGAATAATCATCTTTAAAGATTATTTCACCAGAGCTGCCCAACAAATATATTTGGGCAATTATCCATTTTGAGTATATTTATTCTTTATGATCGCTTACGTCCAATGGCATAAATGTAGTCTTAGAAATTATATGTAAATTGTATGTACTCATGTACTATTTCTGTCCTGTCTGAATGTATTGCATTCAGTTACTTAACTCACCCTGTCCTATGTGTCTAATGAAGTATTAAAGGCTATACTCTTTCTGTAGAACACTCAATATTAAATGATCCGTTTTACATGTTATACAAATCTTACAATGGCATATGCTGTGAAATATATTTAGGGGTGAGGGAGGGAGTGGGTAGGTAGGTAACCACCCTAAACGATGAATCACTCTCTGTTTAAATGCTGTTCCATTAATTCGAGTGACATTTTGACAATAGCATGCTGTCAGTCCAATGGTTTGACCTATACAACAACCTCTAATTATTACTAATTATATAATTAATTATTCATAGAAGTGCATGCCATTAGCATAGCAGAGATGTGTTGGAATATGAGTTATATGAGGTTTATGAATCTTCAGAAAATAGATTCTTTAATAAATTAATAAAGGGGCTCTGGGGTTTCATTAAAAGGTGGCTGGAGGGTGTGCTTGCCTGTTTCCAAGGAGACCACAGGTGGTTCGTTGCTTTTTTTTTTAAGTTAAACTTGTTTGGGCTAGATGATTTTTTTTCCACCCTTTTCTCACTGCTCTGTCCTCAGGCAGAGAACGGAACATTTTAATGAAACCCCTGTTGTCTTCATATCACTTTGATCCCCCTGTGTTCTCTCCAGTCTACACATTGGCCAGTCGGATGAAGGGTTTCAGATTTTCCCCCCAGTATTAAAAACTGTGGCATGCCCTCCATGAATAAACAACATTGCAGTGGAGACCCAGTGAAAGAGAAAGGCAGAGCAAACAAAGGGATGAAGGAAAATGCATAAATTCAAATGACACCGGCCTCATTTACTCACTTAATTACCCTGACTCCTGACTCTGTTAGCCACTGCGATTATTTTTCCAGTTAAGTCTGATTTAAAGAACTTAAAGAAAAATAGGCTCATCCATTTTTTTCTCTCTCAACAATCTCTTTGCCACATGGAGTTCCACTTTTTCGTTATCTCACCGTAATAATGATCATGGTAATATTAATATCTTCCAGCTCTGCTCACTAAATAGTGATAAAAATAGTAATATTAATGTTTTCCAACATCCATTTTTGATGCTCTGAGGCACATTATAAATTCTGTCTTTGTTTAAGCAGTGGGGAACCCACAAAATATCATTACGGTTATCATTAGAACTCAAGGGCACTCTCCAGAAACTGAAACCTAAGTGGGGCTATGTCAGCAAGCATTCCAGGGCCATGGATGAAACAAAAAAAAAAAAAGGAAAAATTAATTTTTTAATACTCTTTCAACATTTGACCTATTTTGGAAGAGATACCTTTTTTTTTTTTTTAATCTGCTGGTTATTCTCACAAATGGTAAAGGAGCTTGTTTGTTTTTCTGAACTTAGCCACAATCAGCCCTTTAAAGTCAGTAGGACCCATCCATTTTTCTCCCACTCTCTTTCACCTTCTACAAACAGGAAGGGAAATGGATACCCAGCAACAGCAATGATGTGCTTCCTATGCTTCCAGAGCCATGTGACTCTTTACCTAGGTAGCATTACATCCAGGTGAGGGATGAAAACAAGAAAAGGAAATCTTCCCATGACTGAGCTGTGGAAGGCCGAATGGAAATGCTGAGTACATTTTCATTACTAATGGGGCCTATTAAATGGAAACAAAGCTTTCCCTGGAAACCTGTAAAAGAAAATACCCTCTAGTGGTAGGCTTAATTTTCTGACATTTCCTTTTACCATCACCTGTTCCATATGAAGAACCAGCTGCAAGCTTTGGCATACCCCAACCACTCTGCTGTGGCTGTCAGTCACTGGAAGACTGGAGATGCCTTTGCACACTTGGGGCATGAAATTAGCAGATCCTGGCCTTAGTTCAACACTGTATGGTTTTCTCCCTTCTCTTCCCAGCTCCTCAGATACACCCTCATCTGCTCCCATGTCTCCTCCACTCCATCACTATTTGTCTACCTGGTTATTTTCTTGAAGCTGTCTGCTAAGTGGGCAGTTATTTTCATTTTATTTTTAATTTGGCAATATACATAGGTGGCACAGTTTATAAGTATCTGGACTGGAACATACAATCAAGAGAGGTAAAATAATATCCAGCCATTATAGTTAATTAGTAACACAAACGGATGTTTACTAATACTTATAGGAATAAGAGTCATTTTAGGAAAATATTATTAACCCCATTGGCATCCAGGGCTCCACCCTCCTTTCTAAAAAATGAACTTAGGGAAGATTAAAGCCTTAATTAAACACATACTTTATTTCTGTATTGGTATTAAGTTTTCACAAACGACAGCCTTTTAATGTAAAACTGACATTCTGGCATCACTCACATGCCCAGAAGAGTTAGATAATCAACAACAGTTTATAATAACACTGCACCAGAATAATTAATAAAGTATGAAGTACAATGAAAAGAAGTGTGTGCTTCCCAATAACACAATGAGAAGATATTCAATTCCATGTGTAATATAAAGGTTTGAAGCTCTGAAAATTAGTGAAAGAAATTAAGTATTTGGAGGCTTGTGACAACTTTGCCCTTCCTATCCGTTTTGGTTTCTATTTTTTCTTCCCTTTTTTTTTTTTTTGGTCTGGCTTCACTAGATAAGATTTATTCCTCAAATTTACTGGCTTTCAAAAGTATACCAATCCTATAGTAAATTCAAACCATGTTCATATCAAGAGAGAAATATTCTGTTACAATATAATGATTATTTACATTCTTAAAGATATATAATTGCTTATTAGCTCCAACTTTGTATAAAGAAGGAGATAGATGATTTGTTGAAGTTTTTTCCAGGCTTCTGAGTCCATCGTTAACTTATCAGCCTTATGGCAATGTCTGTGCAAGCCCAGTGAATTATTGTTCTCTTAAAATCAAAGCAAGAGGTTAGTAAATTTAGCTATTTCATACTGAGGTTTGAAAACTTAAAGTGAGCTTTTAGAGACACTGTCTTTACTTATCTAAATCAGTGATTAATATTAATGAGGACTATCATGATAAATCTTTCCATGCAAGCATCCATCCATCACCCACCCCTGAAAACTTGACCAAGTGCTATGAGAAAATCAGCATTCTGAATCCTATTTGCAGACTTAGAAAATGAAAATGAAAACTTAAAAATGAAAACCTGGTGTGGTTTAGAATTATTATTTGGAAGCACATTTTAAACTCATGAAAGATCTTAAGATTGGCCTTCAAATTTGTTGCTACTCTGTTCTTTAAAGTCCATTCATCTTGCTATTCTCAAAGCTGAATATTCTGTGTCTATTGCCTTCTGACTCCCATGGAGCCATGATCGGGGGTATATTCCATGGGAGTAGAGCTGCCCTCTTACTCTTATTTTCTCTTCTACATGGGCATAAATAGTGCTGAGTCTTCTACCTCCCTTGGCTTCTTTCCCAACCCTTTCCCACTTCCTTTTTTCTCCTTCCTACAGACACACATGCCCATTGCTCAGCTACAGTGAGACAATCTGGAGAGAAGTCTGTGTTTTATTTTAATTCTATAATGTCCCCCCCATTCAACACGTTGTTGAATATATCATAATAAATATTTTTGATGAATAAGCTTGAATCAAGCCTATTAAACAGTGCAGCACTGACTAGATCTTAACTACTCTTTTAATAAATCTTAATACTAATAATTTATATTTATACATTCATCAACCTCTATTTATGGTGCTATTATCTGATAAGTGATAATGTACTACCTTTCTCAGAGACATTTGCCTTAAGTTAGAAAATATTATCTTTATGAAAAGTAATTATATAATAGTGATGATTCATACACATTAGGGGAAATAATTTTTGACAGGAGAAATTCCAATGTCTCTCAAATTTTGTTGCCATATGTTGGTCTTGTTTTGCTTCCTTCATTGGTTGCATTTAGTATTTTTCAGCTACTTGTATGGTCAAATCATCATTTTTCTGAGTGAGGAGAAAATCTTTGGACTGGATCTCAAAACAGGACTTTTACCATGGTATTAAGTTCCTATTGTTGTCATAATAATTACCAGAAACTTAGTATCTCAAAACAATACCAATTTATTATGTCACAGTTCTATAGGTCAGAAGTTCAACATTGTTGTCACTAGGCTAAAATCAAGGTGTCAGCATAGCTGCATTTGTTTCCAGAACCTCTAGAAAAGGATCCATTCTCTTGACTTTTCCATCTTCTAGGGGCCACCACATTCTCTGGCTTATAGACTCTTTCCTTCATTTTCAAAGCCAGCAATATTGCATATCTCTGACCTTACTTGTGGAGTGACATCTTCCTCTGAACACAGCTAGGAAATATTCTCTGTTGTTAAGGATTCATGTAATTGTATTGGACTGACCCAGATAACCCTGGATACCTCCTCATCTCAAGGTCTCTATTCTTAGTTAGATCTACAAAGTTTCTTGTGCCATGTAAAGTTACATGTTCACAGGTTCAAGGGCATAGACATCTTTAAGGGCTATTATTCTTTCTACCATGCTCATTATACCATAAAATATTTCAGAAAGAGGATATTGTCACAAAAAAAAAGAGTTAGGAGATCAGAAGCATGGATACTGTATTATTAGGATTGAGAAAAGAGCAGGTGTCACACACAGGCTGAATAATCAAGGATGATTCAATAAAGACTATTTATAAAGGTAAGGGGAAGGGTAGAGAAACCACAGGGTGGGGCAGCACCACAAGCCTAGTGACAGCACCAGACCCATTACTAACCCTTAACTGAATAGGTACTTGGAACAAGCAATCACCAGAACCTGGTTACATAACTGCATAGAGAGGGCTGCCTGACAAACATGATGGCTTTTTGGTTTATGGGAGTTGTCAAACGGGGATGACTGTGTAGGGAGATAATTTGGGAAATAAATATAAAAGACCACTTTCCTCCCATCCTCCTTCAAGCTTTGCCAGTGCCATATCAATTTATCCTCCACCCCATTGGCTGCATCCAACCAGCAGAGGCCAGCAAGTGTGCCCATTGACATAGTCCTTGAGTGCAAGACAGGATGAATAAGAGTGGGAAATACATCTCAACTGACAAACAGAAGATACTTTGTGCAAATGGCAAACAGAGTATCATGTTGGAGGATGTAGGCACAACTTGAAGAAGAGACTATCCAGAGGCAAACATATTTATAAACAAATGGGTCAAAAAAAAAGCTCTATAGGGACTTATCCTGACACCAGTGACCATACTAAAAGCCTATATGCCCCAAATTCAGAGAGAAGGGATAGGACCTTAAGGACATAAAGTCATGCCAGACAGTAACGGAGCTAGGAGAATACTCCTCAGTTGAAATCTGCGTAGAAGTAATGACAGTCACAGATAGGAAATCACTCTGCCTAAATACTTTACACGTACTATTTCTCTGGCCAGGTATGATAATTTTCCTGGTTTCAACCAGGTCCTAAGTTGAATAGTACAATGAGTGGGTATTAATATTTATTGAACATATCCTATGAATTGCATATTTTCTGTATATTGTCTTTAAAAATACTTGTAGAAACCCAGAGGCACGTGTTACTATCTTCATTTCACTGATGAAGAAATGGAAACTGAGTGACATTCATTCATCTACTTGTACATTCACTCATTCAAGAATTGTTTATTGAGTGCCTACTGAGTGCCACTTAGTACATGAAGTATTTGGATACAAAGTTAAATAAGGCATCGTCTCTGTTTCTTTGCTCCCTTAAGCAGAAATATACATTTTAACAGAAAATTTCTATAAAATATAGAACATAAGGAAGAAATATGTTCTTGAAAGCCCACCTGAATTCTTCCTTAACCTGAGCTCATGCTGTTACCACATAAAGCATCAGTTCCCTATCTTTGCATGTGGGTCCCCAGGGTGTATCCACCACTGGCAGAGAAAGAGTTTTCTATGATTTTGCTTTCTGTGTTAACCAGGAGAGCTCTAGGCAACTGAGAGTCAGAGTCCATTCAGATAGCAAAATACGTGAGAGAAGGTTGACTGTATTTCCTTTTTGTTTATTTTTATCCTCTCTCTGAGTAAAGGGAAAAGAAAAGAAGGTTCAATAATATTCAATGGATATTCATTAGGGTCTAATTTTGAAGAATGTTTTGAATGGAAAGAAACTTAAATTTGGTGTCTCCATCCTCTTCCATCCCATTGATATGAATATTTCAAATGGTCATACACTGCACACACAGACACATACACATACACACACACTCCTACAACAGCTGAGTCTGGGTTCAGGCTTCTAATCCTTCTCAGTCCAAAGTCTCAGGTAGGCACTTCCAACAGGTCAAAGTAGTCCTTGAAATGCGTTAAGACCAATGAAGAGCAGTGAAACACTTGGGACTATGTACGTCAGTTGTAGGCCATTAAAGTGGTTATGATACGCTATAAGGATAGGATTTTAGGCTCTCAAGAAGCTGTCAAAGAACTTATTGCTACTTCTTACTGTATCTCTGCCCAGTGAGCTCTTAGTTACCTATTTGATTGCTTTGCAGCATAAATGTAGGTGATTTCCTAAAGGTTTGACTTCTCTAAACATTTGACCATTCCAGATTAATGGTTAATCTGGCTTCAGTAGCTCTTAATAATGTGTCTTTGTCCTCAGGGTCCTTGCTATGATTACCTTTAGGCAAGGTTATCCTTGAGAATTCAGGCAAATGGGGGCTAGAAATACATCTTACAAACCCTTCCTGTAGATTTAGAAAGCAAAATCTCCGACTTAGTTAAGGCTAAAAGCCAACACAAAGGAATGGATCTTGGCCTGAATATATCTTACAGCCTTAAATAGGCTACAACTAGACTCAGTCAAAGACTTCATCAGCCTTAGTGATCTGCTAAGAAATCCCATTTTCCAACTGTTACCAGATGAAACTTGAGAGGACAATTTAATACCTACCTTGAGGCTGACTACATGGAAGAGAATTACTGGTCTACTAGATGGCCTGATATCTGAGTCATACTTAGTATCAATCCTCAGTTTCTTGTACATGATTATACAGGGACTCACATGCCAAGATAAGGAGGTGGAAGAGTCACATGGAGTCTGTCACCTGAGAGAATTTGTAAGGAGAATGGGAATGAGTCTGTGTGAGCTGGAGCTCCCAGGAGCGCTTCTGGGCCTTTTCCACTTCCAGTGTATTTAGATAAATGTATATGGGCATTTCTGATGTTACCCTTAGCTGGATATAGGAAATTGAGTTATATGCAAATATGAAATGCAAATGAGAGTCATGGGTCTGTGCTTCTGCCACAGACCTAGAAATGAGAAAAGACAAGGATATAAGCAAACTGGCTATAATGTTCTAGTTTCCACCAAAGCTTTGGTCATGTTAGTGTAGATGAATCAGTGAATAAGTATCAATTACCTCATTCATATACCTCCTGCCTTTCTCAAGTATACCTAGACTTGTTGAATCTCACTTAAAATATACCTTAAGAATACAATTTGAATGCTAAAAGTTATAAACCCATAACTTCCCATTTGAGGAGGGATATCAGAATAAATAAACATTGTAGCAAGTCCTCTGTAGTCACTTTATCTTCATGAAGCATACCCTTATTATAAAAATATGTTATAAATATATGTCTTTTCTATTATCTAATAGATAACACATAAGTATATACAAACATGTAACATGACTGTACATATCATATAACATATACATGTATAAGATACACGTGTGTTTTTAAAATCTATGTGACATATCACATCTATGCAGCACATGTATACCTGTACACATATGTGATGCAAATATATGCATGCATGCAAAATGTTTATAGCATATGTTGCATGTAGCATATATGAATGTAATATGTATATATTTATGTATTATAAGGCATGTGTGCACAGTATGCACATATATAAATATACATTGCATATTTATGTGAGTAGGTAACTATATAACATATATCTCATAAATATTTATAGCATACAAAATATATATCTATATAACATGTCTACCTAAACCATATGATATATATATGTACACATCTCTATATAACAGAAGATGTAACTCTTCATAACTATTCACAACTTTAGGATACATGGATAAAACACACACAAACAACAATTTAAAAAATATTTGTACATGTATATTATAAATGTGCTCCCCTTTCTCTTCCAAATTGAAATTCATAAATATGAAATGATTTCACATGCCATTTAAATGTTTAATAAAATGCCCTTTAATAAAGGAGAAATAGAAAGAAAGCAATTATAATAAAATAATATGTATTCCAATTTGGAAAATCTTGGGCATGACTACACTAGAAGTAATGGTGATTAATTAGATTCTTTTCTTTACCCACTTACAATGACTAACTTTGGATTAGGAGTCATAAAAAGATCGTAAGTCATTGCAGTCAAGCCAAAGGGGAAAATTAAAGAACTGAGGTATAAGCAAATACTAGACTAAAAACTAGCATTAGGTTACATAATAACAGGCTGAATTTATCAGCATAATATGAGAGCAAGAGAGAAGTAATCCTAATTGAATTAAGGATATAATGCCAATCACCTTACCATGTTTTTGCATACATGAATGGCCAGTGATACACAAAACAGTCATGAGTGATGTAAGACAATTCTTTACTGGGTCAGACTGCTCAAACATTGCAGGACATTAGCATCCCTGGATCTCACCCACTAAATTCCAACAGCACATCCAACTATTGGGACAACCAAAATTGTCCCTGTAAATTTCCAAAGCACACTCAGGGACTAGACCTCTCTCCTTGAGAGCCACTGTTATGGGAAATGAACTAAATATTGCTTTTATCCAGGTCTTCAACCTCCAATTAATGGATTTAAATGAGCAATAGCACACAATTTAATTTGAGATTAATAATTCTGTTCTGTTCATATTTAGAGCAACTTAACAATGTTTCCATATGCTGAGTATTCTTAGCTGTCGTATCATACATGTAATAATGTAAATAGGTCTCAAACATTTGGTACATTTGGTCTACTCAGGATAGTGTAAAACTCTAGGAGTGGTCAACATGTTAGTCTTGCCACCCATAAGACCACGTGAGCAATGAGGATAATGCCACGGTGATATATATATATAGATGTCATACAGAAAGCAGCCTCAATAATTAACATCCTTTTGTACTCAATCTCATTACTAAAGTGGTTCACATATGGCCTAGTGAAACTTTGTACACAGAAAAATTATGTTAAAATATATGAAGAGATAGCTTTCAAGGGAAAATGTCACCAAAGCATAATACATAATCTCAGGGCTATCAAGAAGGAATAGTCTTTTAACTTTGCTTGGTGATTTGGGGGCAACAGAGAATGACAGTATGAGCACGATTCAAAGACATTTTCTTAGGACTCATTTGCCCTCGCTTGCAAAGTCATTGCCCAAACTACCAAAACTTCCTAAATATAGGGTTTGAGATGACCACCCTGATTCCATGCATCCTTGTAACACTCGCTAAACAACAAGGAGTAAATAGAGATTTCATTGCTGGCATTCCTGTATCCAACCTATGTGATGAGCTACATTTAAATGCTTCAAAGTCATAGAGAAGATACAAGTGTGATTTGCATTTTGTTCTGAACAAAATCTTAAGCAGTCACATTTCATAGGTCAAAGAGAGTAAACTCATGGTAAGAACCATTGTGTGTATTATCTACTCTTATGTGAAAATGTATGGGGAAGTGCTGGACTTCTATTTGTCATTGGTTAATAATAACAGCAAACATTTATGGAGCATTTGTAACGTGCCAAGTATTTTTTCAAGTGCTTCACTGAAACTAAACCATTTAATCCAGACAACAATTTTCTGTAGTATTTTCTATTTCTCCAAGTTACAGATGAGAAATTGGGGTCCAGAGAGATTGAGTAAGTTGTCCAAGGTTACATATTAGGAAATAATACACGTGATTAAGATCCATATAGTCTTGTTGCACAGCCTTCTCTTTTAATCAATATACCCTATCATCTCTGTCATTCTTTACTGTCCTGCAAAACAGATGTATCACCTATGTTTTAAGAATTAAAGAGAAAAATTTTGTGGTTGGCTAATCTGGTCTTGATGCCTGATTATAAAAAAGCAAAAGAACAAAAATCTATAGCGTTGTCAAAAATCTATTTCCTATTTCTAAAAGAACTTTTAATTTTCTCACTAGCCTTTAAAAAAGTGTCTTTTTTTAAAAAAAGCAGCTGACTTTCCATCTTATGAAATGTCTACCTTGCATAATGTCAGAGAAACTCATTCTAATGATGCCCAGGAAAGCTAAGATTAATTGGAATTAAATCCAATTGAAGGCTATGGCAACTATGTTCTTTTGTTATCAGATCCACTCTTCCATTTGCATGGATCAGCATCCTACCTATTTTTCTGACTCCCAAAAGTATTAGAAGCCACAAGCACAGCTCGCTCCATTTCTCTTCCCTTTTTATGCCTCCCCTTTTCCTTGTAACCAGCATTATCCGTGGGGAGGTTCCACATGGGATTTTCCAAGAGGCCAGGCCAGCTTGACACACAGGGCTCTTCCTTAATCAGCCCAACCCCAACCCTTTTCCACCTCCTGCTTCCCCTCTTGGTGGATGGAACACACCACACCCCTCATCCTTTTGATTGTGTGTGCTTTTCCCTTTCATTACTGCTAATGGCTCTGAATGGGTCTCTTATGTGAAAGGAGAGACAATAGTCTTCATTTAATGGGATATTTACAATAGGAAAAATAATTTTAAAAAGAGAAAGTGGGAGAGACAGTTATAGTAAGAGGCTTGACTGTGAAGCCTCTTTTATTAGGGGTCTGGCACCCTCCATACCTTTTCCTGACCATCGGCCAAGCTCTCCTTCATTCCAGAGCAGCCCTCGAGTTTTGCTACAGTTTCCGTATGATGCCAGGCTCTGCAGTGTGACTCATTTCCGCAGTGACAGTGCTCCAGTACATTAACAGCTTTGTCTTCTTTGATCAAGTGAGACCAGGGCATCCATTCTCATGGCCAGTGTTTTCAGATGATTCGTCTTTTCCCAGGCACACCTGCTTGGAGGACAGAACGCTGCCTGTAGAGGAAGCTGCTGAGCCTGATTTCATTGGAAGAGTATGTGAAGAAGGGGTAACTGAGACCCCGGGGCTACTCTGGCCCAGGCATGGTCCTTGTGAGAATTCGAAAACTCTGTCCCCTTTGAGCCAGTGGATTAGGAAAAGTCGCCTGTCTCAGTGGACACATCCCTACAGACCCCCACCTCAGTGGGACCTCAGTCCACATTCACTTTGCACAAATGCAGGACTACATGCAGCAACTGGAGCAGGATTTGGTGTCTCTAACAGCCACTTGAGCTTCAGCTGACAATAGCAGTGATGTAGTGCCGTGGCAGAGGGCATGGTACCCACACCCAGGCTGTGTCTAGAGTTTGAATCTTGGGTTTACCATTTGTTCGCTGTGCAGGTCTATTATCTTGGGCAGGTTATTTACTTGTTCCATGTCTCAGTTTCCTTATCTGTGAAATGGTTATGCAATAATAGCATCTAATTCAGAGGTCACTGGAAGGATTACGTGAGGAAACTTATAGCAAGAATGCAGAACAATGCCAACCATAAAGAAAGCTCTCATCAAATGCTGTCTGTTGTGATTTATAAATAGCAGAGTGCTAAAGTAATCTAGACCTTAGCAAAAATAGAAAATTGCTGATGTTAGCTCCAGGAATTCCAGCCTCACCCTTCTGTACATTTTTTAATTATCCAAATTCTCCCCATTTTTGAATAAAATAATAATGACTGACTTTTACTTTGTGTTTATTACATGTCAGATTCTATGTTAGATATTTTGCAAATACGATATTGTTTAGTCATCCCAACAAACAACTTTCTGAAGTAGGTTCTTCTATTAACCCTGTTTTTCAGAGGAAGAGCCTGATGCTCATGGAAGCTGAGCAACTTGTCTAAGGTCCGAAAGTCAGCAAGTGGCTCAGGTGGCATTTGGGAAAACCTCTTATCTGTTTAAATATGCATATATTTAATATCCTAATCTTTTTTCTTTCCTACTTTCATGTCGTAAAATTGTACATTTCTTAATATTCATGTTGACTTCTTTCTGAAAGCAGAGATCATAGTATGGCCCCTTAAGAATTTACAGATAGTTTGGTATGACTGCCTATTTAGAAATAAAATGAAAGTGGTAAACTTATAAATGAAAACAGCCTACCCACAATGGTACGAGTTTAAAATAAAGTATTAATGCATTGCCCCTCCCAAGGGGCACATTTAGTGTGGAATAAAGAAATCAGTCACATCTCCTTAAATGCCAGCGAGGCTGGTGGAAATGGGTTGAGGCTCTGGGGGTTGCTCAGTGTCTTCAAAATCAAAGCATTATCAGCCATAACCAGTTTTGTGTATTTTTAAGTCTTGTTCTATCTTGTGTCCTGGCTAGTTTTTCTTTTTCTTGTTTTCTTTTTGTTGTTGTTGTTTGTTTTATGTTTTTTGAGACAGAGTCTCACTCTGTGCCCAAGCTGGAGTGCAATGGCGTGATCTCGGCTCACTGCAAGCTCCGCCTCCCACGTTCACGCCATTCTCCGGCCTCAGCCTCCCGAGTAGCTGGGACTACAGGTACCCGGCACCGCGCCCAGCTACTTTTTTGGATTTTTAGTAGAGATGGGGCTTCGCTGTGTCAACCAGGATGGTGTTAATCTCCTGACCTTGTGATCTGCCTCGGCCTCCCAAAGTGCTAGGATTACAGGCTTGAGCCACTGCGTCCGGCTCGTGTCCTGGCTACTTTTTCAAGTAGCATCTATTAGTATTAGTATTTTAATATAGATAGCTTTGCTAGCAGACTATATTTTCCTCATTCCTTTCCTAGACTATTATTTCATTTGTCTCTTTCTTATTTTATTTATTCAATTTTCTTCAAATTGCGCCATTTGTTACCTGGCCTGAGGGAGCACTGGCTATTAAAACTGCACTAATAATTTTAATTGACTTAAAATTATGTAAGAATAGCACCACAGCCAAGAAGTATGGGGTCTCCAAATAGGTGCAACCGCAGAGAGAATGTGTTGAACAAAGCAAGGTGGCTTTGGGTTCTGAACCCCCAAATCCAGCAGGATGTTGCTGAAGAGGAGATGGTCTCATTAGGAAGCCCATATGGGCCACATTGCAATGCAGTTATGCTTCTATTTTAGTACACACTATAGTGGGAAATTTAAGTTTCCAGAACAAATCATTGGGGTGGGAGTGCCATGAGGTGCAATTATTTACTGTATAAAAGTTGTCTCCGTTGAATATACCCTAAGAATATTTAAAATTTGATTTAAAAACTATTTATACTCAATTGTTTCAGACTGTACCTTCACTATAGCATAAAATGCATCTAAACATGTTTATACCTCTGACTAACCCTGTTCTAACATCAACTCTAACAAGAAGTTTAAAAAAGAAAGTAAAGGTGGTGGAAGTATCTACTGTATTTCAGAAAGGTAATTTATACATGGGCATTTGAAAAGTGCTGAAAAGACAATTGCCTTTCAAATGATATTGGGTAGCTGTTGTAGTCTCAATTTTTCTCTTCTTAAAGTGGGAGAACACTGATACCTGATCCAGCAAGCTTTGTAAGTGGAAAGAGATGACGCATGAAACAGCATTTTGACTGTCACAGTGCATGATATATTTATGAGGAATAACATGGCCATGCTTTATGGAAGGCATATATGTTCTAGTGTCAGCCCCCAGAAAGTGGAGTCTGGTGGAATAATTACACCACACAGGCAATCCTAGCCATAACATGACGGCAGCCGTTTACTCTCCTTAAGATCAAACTGGAGAAAATTATAGTTACACAACATGTGGGAAATCTTAGGGATTATTAAATACAACTTGTATATTTTACAATGGAAAAGCTGGGGGCCAGAGAATAGTAAGTACTGGCCCAAGGTCGCCATCTAATTACAGGCTGTGGCAATATTAGAACTCACATCTCTCAATGGTTCACCACATGGTTTTCTCTGCAATATCACTCTCACTACTTAGAAGTAGTGTGACATCTTCATTTCCTAGCACTACTCCTCATTTCCATTTTAGTCAGGACATATTACCTAACCGATTTTGGAGGGAGTTGTACATTCATGTGCAGTGCCACCCAAATGGCATACAAATTAGTTCATCCAAAATGCAGGCTTAATTGCATATTAGGCTAATAAATAACATATATCTAATTAAAAGCTATCATGTGTTTCCCAGTAGATAACTAATGTTATAGAAATGCAATACCTCCCCAGTAGATAACTGATGTTATAGGGGTGCATTAGAATTTAGGATTTAGTTCTGCCTTTGTGACTATTTCCCACTTTTAGCCATAGTGGAAAAGGCCCACAGTCTCCTTCCAAAGACCTTGTAGTACTTAGAGCACACCTGTATTAGATCACACATTATCTCCAGCTGTCAGGATGGCAGCTGACAACTATCAATTATTGTATCTCTAGCAATAAGCACAGTACCCGAGTACCTAGTAAGTGCTAAATGAAAGTTTGATAAATGAAACAGGAAAATGAGTGAATGGACAAATGATAGCCTGTTGGGCTGGGGTTGAGGCAAGATACAAGTCTTGGGAAGGTTATGATAAATCAGACAAAGTTCTTATTTCAGCAGGGTCTTTTTCATTAGACTCCTCCGCACTAGGTCCCTTCTAGGGTCTTGAGTATTGAGCTCTTGATTGGAACCTTGGTAACAACTGCTATGTGACTTTAGAAAGCTCTCCTTCTGTAGTCTCCATCTTATTTTAAAAATAAAGTGCCTCAATCTGATGAGAAACTGAGTTGCTTGTTAGTCTAGGCTAAGGCTAGCAGATTAGTCACACATGACAAAATGACGAAATGGGCTGGGGAGACACAGACATGATGAATACAAGCATTGAGAAAAGTCTTACTGGAGGATGGATACAAGAGATTTTATCATACTATTCTCCATACTTTCGGTATGTGTGAAATTGTCCATATAGAAAATATAAGTAAGTTTTGTTTTACTTTGTTTATGAGCAACTAGGCTTCTGAGTAAAAGTTAGAACTAGAGCAGCAAAATATATTGAATTTGGGAATTGGGTCTGTTCTATAGCAGCACCAAGAGGAAGGCCCCATGGAGACTTACTGGTGTCTGGAGGTGCCACTGACATCTCTTCTGTTGACTCCTGTGCCTTTGAATGCAGTCTTCATTGGTGTTGAGAAGCTCGGGCTTGTTAGGGTAGATCCTGCTCTTTCACCCCAGTACTTTTGTCACCCTCCATCCCCTGTAACTTTGATAACCATGGGCATTGACAGTGATAGAACCTTGGGTCCGGTTGGGAGGCTTGGTTACTTCTGAATTGGATGAGGATTTTTCCTTATTTCAGCAGGATCCTTTTCATTAGACTCCTCCCCACTAGGGCCGTTCTAGGGTCTTGAGAACTAAGCTCTTGATTGGAATCTTGATAACAACTGGCTACTACTATGTGACTTTAGAAAGCTGACCCCACCTCTGTGGTCTCTATCTCATGATTTTCAAAATAAAGTATCTGAATCTAATCGGATATTTCAAAGACATGCCTCTACCCATCAACATTTTGCTATTCTTTGTTGCAGAGCACAGATTTGGTCTGAACATTCTTCTCAATGTAGTATGACAACTGGTAATATCTGGCATCTCTATCACAAAATTTCTGAGTTCATTTTAAATGAGCATGTTAAAATACTAAATGCCCACGCTCTGGTTTCTTGTATATTTTAGGTTGACCTCTGGTCACAAATTCAGGTGACTGAAATTAGATGATCTTCTCCATATAACTTTAGATCTTAACTGATTATATTTTTGTTTGCTACATTCAAAAATTATACCATGTAGTCTCTCAAAGTTATCTATCCATTTATTTGTTTATTAAATGAATATGGAGTCCTCACATTGCATCCTCTCATTTCCTGGGTAAATAAAAAGCTGAATTAGACGATGACCTTGTTCTCTGGGAGCTTTCAATCAAGTAGGAAAAATAAGGAAAGACATATGAATACTTAAAAAAATGAAGCAAGATGTGATAAATGACAAAACTGAAACATAGATGAAATGTTTGGGAGTTTAGGAAAAAGAAAATATTTCTCACTGGTATAAACATATATAAAATTTAAACATGAAAAATCTGTTAGAAGCTCTTTTTGTCCATCTGATGTAAGAACTGGCTTCCACAAATGATGACCAAGAGCCTATCATTATCCAAAAGGAGTGATTTGATAGTCTATACCAGACCTGGATATGTTCTACTGACTTTTCTGTTGTTTTTCATAAACTCAAAGAGACAAAACTGCTCAGATATATTTTGCAAGGTTACTTGCTACAGCTTGAATTTTATGGGAGTTGGCATTAGATTACAGAGTAAGCCATACAGCTGAGGAGCAGTTAAATGTGGTACATCTGTCTTGGCTTCTGATAGACGTGCACTGATGGAAGTGGTGGGCATGTGGAGGGGAAGTATCTGTACTCTTTATGAAAGTGAAAGGATTAGTGCAAGATTTAGTCTGTAGTCTATAGTACACATTAAAACTTCTTCCACTGTAGTATTTAAAAACTTGACACTAGTTCCATCTTTTCAATGAAGAAATATACATACAAAGGACTGAAGTGTATTTCTTAAGTAGCCACTTTCACTTCATAGAAAATCTTGGACCAGAAAGCACAATTCCTTGTTTTCTAAGCTACCACAAAGTTATAATTTCTACTATGAATTAGGTCTGTTTTTCTTTCCACTAACATAAATATACATGGAAAGAACTGAAGTGTATTTCTTATGTAGCCACTTTCACTTCATAGAAAATCTTGGACCAGAAAGCACAATTCCTTGTTTTCCGAGCTACCACAAAATCATAATTTCTACTATTAATTTGGTCTATTTTTCTTTCCAGTAACTTAAATCATCCACCATCAACTGATCCAAATTTTTCAGACTGCAGAAAAACTTATCATACAATTGCTCATCAATCCACATTGTGAAATAACTGAAAATCCTTGCAAGTGTTGCAAGCATTGTATAAGAGCTAAGCCTGTCATTTTTTATTTGTGCTGTCTTTCCCACCTGGAAAACTTTGATTATGGGGCATTTCAAAGGGGCCGCACACCAGGACAGTTAAAGAGGGTTAAACGACAGTGCTTAACTGAAGATTATTTAGGTGCAATTCTAAATGCTCGCTGCGTGCAATGAAAAAATAAGCCTTAATTAGCTTGCTGGAAGACTGCTTTTGTTTTCACTCTTTTAAAAAAAGTGTTGGGGGGGAGCCCACATTAGCAATGTTTTGGAAAGTATTTCATTTACATATTTAATTTCTTGCAATGTGGTATCAATATGTTCCCTTTAAAGTAAAAAAAAAACTATTGCCAATAACTTAGTTTCATGTATTGAGATAGATATCACATCCAATTTCTATATGCCTGTGAAAGACACCCCCAAAACTATACACAAATGATATAATTTCATAAATGTAGATATACCTAAGTAGATATGAAAAGGAGGGAAATTTACAATTGTAAAAATACATAGCTAGAAAGCCTCTTTTATCAGAGATAACATTGAATTCTATAGAATACCCTGGTGCCTACTTTCTGCACCTGCACCCAATAGACTGAGCAAGAAAATGCAAATGAACAGAAGGAAGAGTAGAGAGTATGACAAAAAAAGGAGTGTAGAAAATGCCTGATTTCATGCCTGCTTTCTAAATAACTCTAAAGTTTTAATTTATTTTCTTAACATATTGAACAATGGTGACATTTCTAACAAAGGACATATAATTGGGCCAGAGTAAAAATGAATTAGTGTGTATAAAAGGAAGAGGGAGCCAATGTTTTCTTGGTCTCTTGACATTATCTACCACTGTCCAATTCCCTGTTGTTTTCCTCCTTTCCTTTGTTTCAATTTAATTCTATCCAGTTCAAGAAGTACTCCTAGAGTATATGCTGTGTGCCAAGCACTAGACCTGGTACAAGAACTCGAGAAACAAATAAGATGATGCTCTCGTTGCCAAAGAACTCAAAGGTGGAGGAGAGCAGCTGCACTTCCCTCTCTGTACCATAGTTTACAACAAAAAAGTGAATCCAAAAAGGATTCAGAAATGGAAAGTGAAGGTGACTGTTAGGGTAAGTCTTTCCAAATGAATAGATACATGAAACAAGTGTTCAGGGATAAAAGGTACTTAGCTGGAGGAATAAAGGAGGAAACAGCATTCCAGAAAGTTATGAAGTAGAGAGACAATCCAGATTTCCAAAGGAAATGTAAGTAGTCTAGTGAGATTATAATGTAGATTTTAAGGTAACAAACACCAAATTATGAGCAGGGGAAAAATATGGGATCCAGAAAATGAAAAGGAAAAAATAATTTTGAAAGGTATTGGGTAATCATAGGTAGAAGTGAATGCTGAATGAATTACACATAAGGCTCACATAATTTTTATAGGATATTTAGGACATTTCTTATGATAACCAACTGAAAATAAAACTCAGGCACCGCCATCAGTTCAATAATATGGACTGGGTATCACTATGTACCAGTACTGTTCCTGGTCCTGCAAGAATGGAAGTGAGCCAGATGAATCAGATCCCTGCTCCAGTGGGGCTTATGGGCTGGTAAGGGGAACTGACACTAAAACTAAACAGAGAGATGAACAAGGGAGTCTCAGATCATGAAGACATGAGGACAAGTTAGTGGCATAAGGCGAGTGATCACTGAAGAGGGTGCGCTTAAGGGATGCCCTTTCTGAAGAGACTTTTTGCACAAAAACTTGAATAAAGTGCAAAAATTAGATGTTGGAAGATCTGGGAGCAGAGTTTTCCTGAAAGAAACAGCACAATTGACAACACAATGAGCTTGTATTGTTGCAAGCAAAGCAAGAAAGGTAGCCTGACTAGAGCAAAGTAAGCAAGGGAAAGAGCGGGAGGACAAGAAGTCAGGGAAGTTGGAATGGAGCAAACCATGAAGGGTTTTGCAGGCCATGGTAAGAAATTTGAACTTTATTCTCAGTATAATGGAAACATTGATTAGTTTTCATTGGAGGGGCAATATGATCTTATTTGAATGCTCCCTTTGCTTTGTTCCAATATTTGTGGTCACATAATGTGCATACAATTCACATCCATCATGAAGGATCTACAGACTATGTTTCATGTGTTCAAGACAGAAACAATACCTCTATGTGACTCTCCAAAGATGACTACTATCAATTCCTTTCCTTTCTACGTACACATGTTGCTTCTAATGTCAAGGGATAGAGTCACATTTCCCTTTCTTTGAATCTAAGCTGGATTTAGTGACTTGCTTGACCAATATAGTGTGGCAGAAGTGATGGTCTGATTTTCAGAGGCTAGGTCACAGAATTTCTTACATTTTTCACTGGATCTCTCTGGAAGCTCTTTTTTGGAACGCTCCCTCTAAAATCCCAGCTAGCTCACAATATAAAACCTAAGCTACATGGAGGGGTCATGTGTAGGGTACCTCAGTAGAAAGTCCAGCTGAGCTCCCAACTGACAGCCAGCATCAGCTGCCAGCCGTGGCTGGACTGGATAAACATCAAGTCCAGTCAAGACTTGAGATGACTGTAGTCCCAGCCAACATCTGACTACAATTTTACAAAAGTCGCCAAGCAAGAACTTCTCAGGTGAGCCCATAAGTTTATGAAATGTGGGAGATGTTAACAAATAATAGTTTTAAATTTGGGGTGGTTTATAATGCAGTAGTATTTGATCAGAATGGTCTCTTTTGCTAACAGTTTACAATCTATTCCAACCATTCTCCTGATGCCAAATTTGGTACTCCAGACATCACTTATCCCTCACTCTCTGTTTTTTTTTTTTTTTTTTTCTCCTTGGTTTTTCCTAAATTTCAGAGGTTTTCTTGTGAACTAGAAGCAGGTTGTTTCTTCACATACTCTTGGCTTAAATTCAGGAATAAGTCAGCCATCCAGTTTCAGATGTCCTAGAGCTGAGCTCAATGATCTCTCATAAGAGCCATGAAGAACACCTGATCATAAATTATCTTCCACAGGGCATTCTGCTAATGCCTCCCTACTTCTTTCTTCTTGCAGTTTCAGGCATCTTCATTTAAGTATTTTATTGTTATTGTCAATCAGTCAAATGATGTTCATCTTTATTGGCAGCAGTTGGTGACTGCATTTTTAGGTCACCGTGATTCTGCAAATGTGTATATTTTATCCAGATTAGATAATCATGACTGTAAAACACAGGACAGTTCATTGATTAATTGATCATCACAGAGTGAGATCTCTTTTTTTTTAACATATCAAGGCAACCGAAGTCTGATTATGTCATTTGCTATCGTATATTAAATTGGCAATAGTTTATAATTAGTATTTGTATATTACTTACTGCTTAAGTAACTGGTAACAAAAACTGTGTTCTTTAACCTTATTCTGAATCAGCAAGTCAATGAGCTTTAGATAAGGATGGCTATAAATGTAACTCTTTCCACATCCATAAACATGGATAAAGACAGGATTATGTAGAACAGAGAAAAATAAAACCCCTGATCTCACACAACATTAAGATCTTTTCAGAAAAAAAAAAAAAAAAAAAGGAAAAAATAGAGCAGATATCCTGTGGAACCTTCATGTCCTTCCATTCTTGGAGGTAAAAGGCTGAAGCCAATCTCAAACCATAGGAAACATTTTGACTTGGAGTTACAGTGACTGAGTTTAAGTCAACAATTAGCGCCAGTCGTCTGTTGGCTCAGCAACCCATATGGAAATCAGTCCTAATAAATGATTTTCTATGGTCTTTCTAATCTTACACAAAGTAATTCTTTATTGCCTTACTAGGTTTATTAAAAAAGGATTTTGATGGCTCTAAATAGCTATCAATTAACTTTCTATTTCCTGTTATAAAATGTGAACATTACAATAGTCTTGAGTCACCCATGAACCCAAGGGAAAAAAATCACTTTCGTCATCTGACCTCCTTTACATGGGGCATAAATGTGGCCTTTATATATTGCTAATCATAACCACAATAGGACTAATCATGTTCTGATACCAAGTTAACTTGAGGAATTAGAAGAGTTATTTCTAAGTCTTTAAAAATCTGAATGCAACCCAGAAGTTACCCAGAGGAAGTGTTCTTTGGAGGGCTTGGTTTTGGCAGAACCGAGTCTGAGGAAGGGGCCTTCTGTGATTGGTGGCACTCTGGTGTTGGTTCATATGTTGCTCTTAAAAAATATTGAAGTTTCTGTTGAATTATTTTTCCTGATGATGAAAAACAGCTGAAATTAATGAATGTTGTGAATTTAAATAACATCACACCATTAGTCATAAATATCTCAATAATAAAGAAGCATATTACTATTAACATTTCAAATGATCAACAGAGCTGCTCAAGCTACATTTTTTACTGGGCAAATTTATCACTTCAAGGTTGGCTCACATTATTGTGCCCTGTCAATTCATATTATTTGACTGCAAGATACACCAACATATTTTGTTTTGAATAACTGCTAGTTTTTCTAAAGTGATCTATTTGGGAAGGAGGTGGCCAGAGGGAGGACTGAGGAAATAGAGTTAACCTAATTACAATATTGTGTTATTTTTCGTTTTAGTAATTTGTACAGGATGTCTTGAAATGTCTTTTTGTAAAGAAAATTTATCAGGCAAAGTAAATGAAAATGCTAATTGATTTTAAATGAAATTATTTAGGTTAATTTTAATTTTTTGATGTTTGCAGGCAAAGTATCTCAATGTGCTTATAAATAGTGCAAGTCTGACATATGTTAAGACTATTTGGTCAGATCACCTAAGTTTTGTGAAGAAGGCTGGGTGGTGGGAGCCCTCAAAGGAAAGGCAGGTACGAGTGTTTCCCCACGGCATGCTGCTCTGCTTTTCCCAGCCTGCAATTCCTTTCCTCCATTTGATGCCTTAGGGAGGAGCATTCTATCTTTATGTCAGCATCTGCTCAGGGGTAACCTTTCTGAAACCTTCCCTAATTTTAATATTTTGAGGTTTTCTACCACTCAGCTTCCAGAGTCTCTGTAGCACCTCTAGTAGTGGGCTCATCTTATTTTATGTACATATCTTCCCTCTAATGCTATCCCCTTCTTCTGACTAAAAAATAAGGAAATATTTTTTTAAAAAAAGTCTATGCCCCGCACTTAGGGCAGAGATTATATCTTATTCCCATTTCTCTCTTTATAGCCCATGGATTTAGTACTGGCAGCTATAGATACTTCACAATGAAAAGGCTGTTCCTAAATGGAAGTCATTTTGTAGAAGTGGGGTCTTCTTTCAAACATGGTTACTATGCTGGGAAATACTGAAATTTCTTCCCATTTAAACCAATAACTTGTATGATTCTCTTATCTGTCACAGTTAACCTTGGTTCATAATTTTGAAAGGTTTAAATGCCCTATGAAAGGTGATATGGTTTGGCTGTGTCCCCACGCAAATTTCATCTTGAATTGTAGTTCTCATAATCCCCACATGTCATGGGGGGATCCAGTTGGAGGTAATTGAATCATGGGGGCAGTTACCTCCATGCTGTTCTCATGATAATGAGTAAGTTCTCACAAGATCTGATGGTTTATAAGGGGCTTTTCCCCTTTTGCACTTCTCCATGCTGTCACCATGTGAAGAAGGACATTTGTGTCCCTTTCTACCATGATTATAAGTTTCCTGAGGCCTCTAAAATCATGCTGAACTGTGAGTCAATTCAACCTCTTTCCTTTATAAATTACTCAGTCTCGGGTATGTCTTTGTTAGCAGTGTGAGAATAGAATAACATGAAAGGGATGAGGCATAAAAGCATAAGAATCATCCCTCCCTAAAGTTGAGGGAGTAGAATATTTCCAAATAGATAAATAATACTTCTTAGTTTGTTGATCATTGATATACATAAACTGTGCATGCTTTTTTTTTTTTTTTTTTTTTTTGAGACGGAGTCTCACTCTGTCACCCAGGCTGGAGTGCAGTGGCCGGATCTCAGCTCACTGCAATCTCTGCCTCCCGGGTTCCCACCATTCTCCTGCCTCAGCCTCCTGAGTAGCTGGGACTACAGGCGCCCACCACCTCGCCCGGCTAGATTTTTGTAATTTTTTAAGTAGAGACGGTGTTTCACCGTGTTAGCCAGGATGGTCTCGATCTCCTGACCTCGTGATCCGCCCATCTCGGCCTCCCAAAGTGCTGGGATGACAGGCTTGAGCCACCGCGCCCGGCCTGTGCATGCTTATTTAAGATAAGGGATGATGTAGATAGGTTGTTTTCTAATGTTAGCATGTTGTAGATCAGCTGAAATACTTATTAAAAATGCAGATACTCGTTCATCAGGGATCATGGGGCTCAGCCATGTGCGTGTTAAACAAGGATTCCATGTAAGTCTGATACTGGTGCCAGCCAACTGTACTTTGAAGACACACTACTGTGGATGAGAAGTTTATGTGCTTAGGAACTAGTTTTCACTTATGTTTCTATGTACTTCTGTATGACTTTTTTTCTCTCTCTCTCTCTCATCCACTTAGAATACAACATCACCAGGACAAAGACCTGATCTTTTACTTTCTTCTTAACTCCATTGCACTGAATTCAGCACTCTCTCCTTATGGTACCCTCGGGGCAGGCATGGACAGAAGATCCTTTCTGTTCTTAGTTTATATGAGGCTGGGAGAAAGGGTGAAACCTGAAGTGGGTAACAGAACACAGAGGGCTTCACTTTTCTTAGGTGTCATATAGATATTTCTGGTTTTTAATACCTGCACATACTAACAAGGCAGATGAAAGATAGTACTTGTGAGTCAACACATACTTATGCTCATCTTCATAAAATGCCACTGCCTCAGACAGCACCAGAGCTGTTGATCCAATATCAGTCTACTGGCACCCATCTATCACTGCCGTGCTTAAAGGCTGTCATTATCTGACTCCATGGATGAGCTTGAACCCTGATCCTCACTGATAGGCTCCTTGTGAGGGGCTCCTGCCTTTCTTTCCCCTTCATCTATTTTACCTGCCTCAGATACACTGCTCTCCAGCCATAGGTGACTTCTTGGAGGTTCCTTAATGTTGTAATGAGCTCTTTCGCAGTGTCCAGGTACATGCCACCTCCTACCTAAAAGGACTTTATAACTTTGACTTCCCTGTTAATGCCTACTCAGTCTTTAATGCTCAATTCCATTATCACCTCCAATGGGAAGCCTAAAGTGACAGTCAGCTGTTCTGATGTGTTTAATTCCTCTCTTTTCGAATGTTCATCAGGCTATCATAAGAAACTAACAGTAGCTAACCTCAAATATATTGGCTCATTTAATTGTTTTAACAACCCTATGAGGCATTTTTCCATTTTACAGATGAGTGACTGATGCATTGAGAGGTGAGGTAACTTGCCCAAGCCTACACACAAGTAGTAACTAAGAGTTAGGATTCCAATTGATGTAGCCTGTCTCTTGCCCCAAGCTCTAAATATTTACACGGCAACTAAATAGTCTTTTACTTGTGTGCCTTCTCCACTAGGTAAAATATTCTTTAAATACAGGAGCCATGTCTTATGTTTCTCAGGATTCCAATTTCCTAGAAAACTCCCTAGTCCATAGTAGATGTTCAATTATGTGTAATTCGATAAGTCCTTTAACAAAATCACGTGACTTTCACCTTGGCCAGGATTGCAAGGGCAGTGGAAGCCACACACACAAAGAGGCCTACTTGAATTATCCAACCAGAGTCCATTAAGACCACCTAGTTATAGCCTATGAGGGCTTCGGAGAGACTTTCAATTTCTACATTGAAGTGAGAAATTAGTAAAATGCAATAAAACGCAACAGTAACTTACTTGCAGTTGGTTTCTAGAGCAGAGATGTGAGCTAAGAATGACTTGTTCTTTTGGACTCATAACTATTTCTGGATTTCTTTGTGGCAAGGGACATTAGTTTCACCTCATGTGATGTGGGGCAGTGATGGGCCTAATGATCAAAGTGCCAGTGATGCTTTGTGCTCAGAGGCCTCTGACTATCATTCTTTCCGGTCAATGTTCTCAGATCGCACAGCCCAGTGCAATTTCAGAACAATTCGGTCTTCTGAGCTTTTAGCTCTGACCTTTTAGCACATGCCTGAACTTGAAGGTGGCTGTTAGTTGTTCCAAGCAACTGAGCAACTTCATTCCTAACCAAGCACATACTCCACCCTTTTGGGTCAGACAGACCTGGGTTTAAATTGCAGTTTTACCGTTTACCATGTTTGAGTTTAGACAATATGCAGGGGTTATTTAAGCCTTAGTTTTCTTGTCTCTAAAATAGAATAAACAAAAGTATTTACCTTATAGGGTCACTATGAAGATTAAATGACACAATTTGTATCAAGCATTCCGGTGCAAGGTCACATGTCTTCTAAGGCTGGGCCCAGGAAGCAAGTTCAGTTCTTTTGATCCCAGAGCCTGAACTCACAGGCCTTAGTCCCAGAACACATGTTCAACTTGCTTAGATGGATAAATGTAGGCTATCCTCATTGCTTTTCATGGTAAACCACTTTTCTATCCTGCTCCAATGTGACTCTGCCTTCTGGCACCACCACACCACATCAGTCTCTCTCTAGGTGGTGAATGATGATAGTTGACTATGCTAACAGTTCATATGTCATCAACTATTCTATTAATTTGCAGTGTTCAAATTGTTTGAGTTTCTGTCTTGTTTGCCTAATGTGCTGAGCAGTTTGAGTTGAATGGATGACTATGCTCCACAAATTCATTTAGATTTAGCTCTCAAGCTGATGGGGCATTCTTTCATCACTCGGGGCTTTCACTTGGGGTGATCTTCATTCAGTTAGCCAAAAGAAAAGAGCATGGAAAAGTGTGAGGGTGAGGGTTCTATGGACATGACACCATAGTGGCACATAGCACTTCCACTCACGTTCCATTGTTAAAACATGTACAATATGAGCATATAATTGTGAGGCCAGGTAAGGGAGGAGAATGTGGACTTTCTTGAACATCTAGAAACTCTTTGCATTATTTATAGGAAAAAATAAAAATTATTATTAACTTTAATTTTTCTAATATCAGTTCTCAGTGTACCTTCACAGCCCCTTTGGAACCACCTCTGTACTTTCCCACCATGTTGTTTTTATCAGACTGTTTATTCTATTTTAAATGATCCAAATCACTTTCTTTCATCTAAAACCCTGTAAAGGAAAAGCACAATGCCAACTCTTTCACTGTTTTCTTTCATGCTTTCTTTCAGAAGGTGGAGGACAAAGGTGAACAGCTAACTTTTTCTACCTTAGGTCTCCTAAGATCAAATTATAGCAAGTTAGGGTAGGAAGAGACCCTAATAATGCTTAGCTCAAAGTTTTGTTTGTTTGTTTATACTTTTGTTGTTGTTCTTTTCATTTTGCATGGAAGGAGAAGGTAAGACCCAGAGAGATAAAGGAGTTACCCAGGACTGAACCATGACTGGAGACCAAGTCCATTGAATTCCATTTGTAGTCTCTTCCTGACACCTCATGTTGTTACCTCTTGCTGTAACAACAAGCAAAATTGCCTATATGGGCAATTTTAGTTATTAATGTTTCCAGAATTTCTCTAATTAACCTAAAGTGTGTATTAAAGCAATGAAGTTTTGGAGTTTGTAAAAGATACTGCCAGTAAAGTCTTCCTTGTATAAACTGACTGATTGAAAGATTTTTTTTTTCCTATTTCTGCTTCACAATTCCATACATTTTGAAAATCACTTAGTTTTTCCTGGTGATTTCTCAAATTTCAGTGAGAATATATATATACACATACTATATATATATGTAATCTTAATTCTTGGCAATTGAGTTTAGTGATAATTGTTTTTGTGCATTAGTCATAATCACTTTTTAAGCAGCAAAGCCTATTACTGTTACAGAGTGAGTTTCAGATGCCCTGCAGATTTGAGTAATTTGGGGTAATGCAGCTGTGTGTGGTAAAAAGATTTTACAATGCCTATAAAATGTTGCCTCATGACATGTTCAGCAGTGAATCTGAGGCACCATATAGCAATTTCAGTGCTTTTCATTAAATACCAGATACCATTTACATTGTGCAGTTTTTAAACAAGAGCCATCCTCTGAGATTAGGAGAATCTGCAAGTTGCAAGGCATTTGGGAGTCCTGAATACATGGAAGGGTCTTACAGATATTTTTCTAGAAACAAACACAAAAACAACAAACAAAACCAAAAACATTCCACATGAGAGAATTGTATTTTGTCTACATTGTCCTCAGCTGCATTGAAGCTTATTAGCACTTCTTTTTCCTTTTCTCATCTCCCCAAAGATGATCAGAAGATCTGACTTGCAGAAAGTAGTTTGCCTAAATACACAGTTTCCCATGAAAACAGAACAATAAGAGAATGTACAAACCACAGTGCATTGTATATTATTTCCTTTAAGTATTTGGAATCACCTATCTTGGCTTCAACTACCTCTGTTGTTACTGCAAGTTAACAGATATAATTATAAACTCAATTATTTATTCATTCAAATAATTTACATATATTTATTTAGTCACAATATGTGCCAGGCAAATGGTTACAAGCCCAAGATAAACAATGGCTATAAAAAATAAGATCAATCTTTAAAATATTGTTTTTGTCCTCAGAAAAGATCAAAGAGTGGTAGCTATAAATCAGAAGCTCTGGCTTCTAACTTAAAGTCAAGACCCAACTGACGATTTTTACTTGGATGTTCTAACATTGACTTAAACTCAGTCCATTCAAATCAAAGTTCATTATTTTTGCTGAAATCATCTTTTATCTTTTACTAAAGAAAATTATTGTATTCTATAACAGCAAAGCACCATGTGTTTGCTTTTTATTAGTGTTAGTAATACTAGGACATTAATATTTAATGCTAGCATATTAATAATTATATGACACACAGAAAATAATATGTTGTTTTCTTTTTTAAAGTATTTTCCTCTTTTCCTTTCTTTTCAATTATTTATTCATTTCAATAGGTTTTTGGAGGAACAGGTGGTGTTTGGTTATATGAGTAAGTTCTTTAGTGGTGATTTCTGAGATTTTGGTGCACCCATCAACCAAGCAGTGTCCACTGTACCCAGTATGTACCCAATGTTTATCTCTCATCCCCCTCCCACCCTTTGCCCTGAGTCCCCAAAGGTCATTGTATCATTCTTATGCCTTTGCATCCTCATTGTTAAGCTCCCACTTATGAGGGAGAACATACGATGTTTGGTTTTCCATTCCTGAGTTACTTCACTTAGAATAGTGGTTTCCAATTCCATCCAGGATGCTGCAAATGCCATTATTTTTTTCCTTTTTATGGCTGAGTAGTATTCCATAGTGTGTATATACAGTTTATTTATCCGCTTGTTAGTTGATGGACATTTGGGCTGATTCTATATTTTTGCAATTGCAAATTGTGCTGCTATAAACATGCATGTACAAGTATCTTTTGCGTATGACTTATTTTCCTCTGGGAAGAAACCCAGGAGTGGGATTGCTAGATCAAATGGTAGATCTACTTTTAGTCCTTTAAGGAATCTTCACACTGTTTTCCGCAGTGGTTGTACTAGTTTACATTCCCACCAACAGTGTAGAAGTGTCAAAAAATAACAGATGTTGGCGTGGATGTGGTAAAAAGAAAATGAGATTTTGAATTCATCAGTTTTCCAGTTCCCAAGTTCTGTCAAATAGCACGGCCTAAGCACATCCTTTCTGGTACAGTGTATTCACCTCTTGATGTCTGCTGCCTCCAGTCTGCCTCCTTTACTAATACATTCATTATTCTATACCATGTAGTCTGTTTCTCAAGCTTTGTGATATCATCATAACTAGGTCACAGACTCTTAGATTTCAGTTCATGTATCTTTAGCCTCTTCTCTTAGCTGTGATGAAGACTAATATAAGTTAGGAACTGAAAAATGAGTTCAAGTTCAGGCCCTGATTCTAACCAACTGTGTAACCCAGTGAAAGTGGACCAGCTTTTGAACCTCAGAATACTCTTCTGTAAAATGAGGAGAATAATTCAAAACTCAAGAAGTTATACTGAAAATTAAAAAGAAAAGAGTATATTTGAAAGTCATTTATGAATGTAGACCTCACACAAATGTAAAGCTTAGTATTATGCCCCATAGTTTCTAGCTCAGCACAATAAACATTAGTAGATTAATTGATTGGTTAATTTTAAGAGAATCTCCCAAATATACTAAGGCCCTGGAAGTTTACAAGCAAATATTTGCTTTTATGTTGAAGGATAAACTTTTGAAACTGGTCCTATTGCTCTCTGACCAATTTATTCTATGAACAGAAATAATGTCGTACGATCATTCTTAATCCTGATGCAGATACCTCTGTGTGTTTTCTAGAGTTTTGCATTGTATGTCATACTTATAATACCAGGATTTTGTCTTGAAGCTCAGTTAGGTTTCAGGATATTTTAGAAAGAGAATTGAACTTTATTACTTTTTTCATCGATTTAACTAAAATTTATTGAAGATACATGTAGGATGTGCACATATATATTATCTGTGCCAAGTAGCAATAAATTCTAGAAATACACAGACACTTTGATTGCATAAACTCTATCCTCCAGGAGTATCTAGTCTGGTGAGGGAGTTATATATGACCTCCTTGGACTCCAGAGACCTACTCATATTATTTGCTGTGTTTCCATGTGCATATCACTTTACCTCTCTGAATCTAAATTTCCTTAATTATTAAATGTGATTACTTCATGGAACTATATTGAAAATTAAGTATGCTAGTGTATTACTGACAGACACACAGAGAGATGATAAATGCTCAATTATTTTCCTTCCTTCATAATTTCATGTAAATTAGGCCTTAACTAAACATATAGGTGAATATTCCAGTTTGGAGAAAGAGTCTGACCAGCAGTCACAGACACCATCCTAACCAAGAGAGTTTTATGATCTGTTCATCAGGTCCCCAGTAATATAATGCTTAGTATTTTATTGACTGAATAGCATGTGGCAGGAGCTTTCTATACATTATCTTAAGTCTTTATGACAACTCCAATATGTAGAAAGTATCCGCATTTTCTCAGGTGACAAATTAGAGTTGAGGCATAGGTATGAAGGGAGGGAGCTGTGGAGACCGACTGCTTTAACAGGAATAACAGAACTACTTATCTATACTTGCTGTGGGACTGACCTTGGACAAGTTTTGAATTTTCAAAACTTGAATGTAGTCACTTCAGTAGAATGACAGAGCCTTACCTAAGAGGGATGATGAGATTAATATATGGCATATGGGGGGCAAGACTATCCAGCAGCTTCTACTCAGACAGATAGAGCAACATGTGGAGACTCACACCTTGAACTTTTGCTGCAAGAACTACCACAGAAACATACCAGGAAAGTGGAAAGAATCCACATATCCTTTGAAGGAACTGGACCACCACCACTGCAGGCTCCCTGACATGTCAAAAAAACTGTGAGTCTGCTTAGTTTCTCAATGGAGAGGCATGTGGTCTGGACAGGTTCTCAGCCCTGGTCACCAGTTATGGGAGCACAGTGGGAGTGAGACTGGCCTTTAGGACTGTGAGGTGCGTGGGAGCAGGATGAGGCCCATGACTGCCAGCTTTCGCTGGAGACCTGTATGATACAGCAGAGGCAGCCATAATACCCCTAGGAATATAACTCCTTTGGACTGGGAACCACACTCCTATGCCCTATAGCAGCCACAGCAAGCCCTGCCCAAAAAGAGACTGAACTCAGACATGGCTATCCCTGCTCTAACCTCATGATCTTTCTCTACCAGCCCTGGTAGTCAAAGACAAAGGTCTTAGTCTTTTGAGAACTTCATGGCCCTGCCCACCACCTGAGAAACTTGAATACTTAACCAGGTGTCCCTAGAGTGACAAAGATTATACCCCACTTAAAAGACACAGAAAGGCAAAACGAATAAAAATTCACCAACCAAGTTTCTGCTGTCTTCAAGAGACTCACCTAACACATAAGAATTCATATAAACTTAAGGTAAAAGGGTGGAAAAAGATATTTCATGCAAATAGACACCAAAAGCAAGCAGGATTAACTATTCTTATATCAGACAAAACAAACTTTAAAGCAATAGCAGTTAAGAAAGACAAAGAGAGACATTACGTAATAATAATAAGACTAGTCCAACAGGAAAATATAATGGACTTAACAGATATTTATAGAACATTCTACCCAACAAGTGCAGAATATACATTCTATTATCAGCACATGGAACATTGTTGAAGATAGGCCATATGATAGGCCACAAAACAAATCTCAGTAAATGTAAGAAAATCAAAATTATATCAAATACTCTCTCAGAACACAGTAAAATACAATTATAAATCAACTCCAAAAGCAACCTTCAAAACCATGCAAATACATAGAAATTAAATAACTTGCTCCTTGAATGATTGTTGGGTCAACAATGAAATCAAGACGGAAATTTAAAAATTCTTTAAACTAAATAATACTAGTGACACAACCTATCAAAACCTCTGGGATACAGCAAAAGTAGTGCTAAGAGGAAAGTGCATAGACTTAAATGCCTACATCAAGAAGTCTGAAAGAGCACAAATAAACAATCTAAGGTCACACCTCACAGAACTGGAGAAACAAGAACAATCCAAACTTAACCCAGCAGAAGAAAAACATGATGAAGATCAGAGCAGAACTAAATGAAATTGAAACAAAAAAAATACAAAAGATAAATGAAACAAAAAGGTGGTTCTTTGTAAAGATAAATAAAATTGATAGACCATTAGCAAGATTAACCAAGAAAAGAAGACAGAAGATCCAAATAAGCTCAATTAGAAATGAAACAGGAGATATTATATGAACACCTTTATGTGCATAAGCTAGAAAACCTAGAGGAGATGAATAAATTCCTGGAAATATACAACCCTCCTAAATTAAGCCAGGAAGATATAGAAACTCTGAATAGACTAATAACAAACAACGAGATTGAAAATTGCCAACAACAACAACAAAAAGTCCAGGACCAGACGGATTCACAGCTGAATTCTATCAGACATTCAATGAATTGGTACTAATCCTATTGACACTATTTCGAAAGAAAGAAAAAGGAGGAATCCTCCCTAAATTATGCTTTGAAGCCATTATCACTCTAATACCAAAACTAGGGAAGGACATAACAAAAAGAGAAAACTACAGACCAATCTCGCTGATGAACATAGATGCAAAAATCTTGAACAAAATACTAGGGAATTGAATCCAACAGCATATCAAAAAGATAATACACCATGATCAAGTGGATTTCATATCAAAGATGTGGGGATGGTTTAAGATACATTTACATTAACAGATATTTACAGAACATTCTACTCAACAACTGCAGAATATACATTCTATTCATCAGCACATGGAACATTCTCCAGAATAGACCATGTGATAGGCCACAAAAAAAATCTCAAGTAAATTAAGAAAATTGAAATTATATCAAATACTCTCTCAGACCACAGTAAAATAGAATTAGAAATCAACTCCAAAAGAAAGTCAATGTATAAGTCAATAAATGCAATACACCACATAAAAAGAATTTAAAAATCATATGATATCTCAATAGATGCAGAAAAAGCATTTGACAAAATCCAGCATCCTTTGTGATTAAAACCCTAGGCAAAATCAGTACATAAGGGACATACCTTAAGGTAATAACAGCCATCTATGACATACACACAGCCAACATTATTAAACAGACAAGGATGCACACTTTCACTACTTCTATTCAACATAGTACTTACTGGGAGTTCTAGTCAGAGCAATCAGACAAGGGGAAGAAAGAAATAAAGGACATCCAAATCAGTAAAGAGAAAATCAAACTGTTGCTTTTTGCTGATGCTGTGATCGTATACCTAGAAAAACCTAGACTCCCCCAAAAAACTCCTAGAACTGATAAATGAATTCGGCAAAGTTTTGGAACACAAAATTAATGTACAGAAATCGGTAGCTCTGATATACTCCAACAGTAACCAAACTGAGAATCAATTCAAGAACTCAACAATAGCTTTCACAATAGCTGGAAAAAAAAAAAAAAAAAAAAAAAAAAAAAAAACACTTAGGAATACACCTAATCAAGGATGTGAAAAACCTCTACAAGGAAAACTATAAAACACTGTTGAGAGAAACTATAGACCACACAAATAGAAACGTATATCGTGCTTATGGATAGGTAGAATCAATATTGTGAAAATGACCATGCTGCCAAAAGCAATCTACAAATTCTATGCAATTCTCACCAAACTACCACTAGCATTCTTCATAGACTAGAAAAAACAATCCTAAAAATTCATATGGACCATAAAAGAGCCCGCATATCCAAAGCAAGTCTAAGCAAAAAGAACAAATCTGGAGCCATCACGTTACCTGACTTCAAACTAAACTAAAAGGCCATAGTTAACCAAAACAGAATCGTACTGGCATAACAAAAGGCATATAGACCAATGGAAAAGAATAGAGAACCCAGAAATAAAGCCAAATACTTACAGTCAACTGATCTTTGAGAAAGCAAACAAAAACATAAGGTGAGGAAATGACATCTTATTTAACAAAGGATGCTGGGATAATTGGCAAGCCACATGAAGAAGAATGAAATTGGATCCTCATCTCTTACCTTATTAAAAAATCAGTTCAAGATGGTTAAAGGACTTAAATCTAAGACCCGAAACCATAAAGACTCTAGAAGATAACATTGGAAAAACCCTTGCAGATGTTGACTTAGGCAAAGACTTTATGACCAAGAACCCAAAAGCAAATGCAACAAAACAAAGATAAATAGATGAGGCCTAATTGAACTAAAAAGCTTCTGCACAGCAAAAAAACAAGCGGGGGAGTAAACAGACAATCCAGAGTGTGGGAGAAAATCTTCACGATCTATATGTCTGACAAAGGACTAATATCCAGAATCCACAAGGAACTCAAACAAATCAGGAAGAAAAAAACAATCCTTTCAAAAAGTGGGCTAGGCCAGGCGCGGTGGCTCAAGCCTGTAATTCCAGCACTTTGGGAGGCCGAGACGGGCGGATCACGAGGTCAGGAGATCGAGACCATCCTGGCTAATACGGTGAAACCCCGTCTCTACTAAAAAATACAAAAAAAACTAGCCGGGCGAGGTGGCGGGCGCCTGTAGTCCCAGCTACTTAGGACGCTGAGGCAGGAGAATGGCGTAAACCCGGGGGGCGGAGCTTGCAGTGAGCTGAGATCCAGCCATTGCACTCCAGCCTGGGTGACAGAGCGAGACTCCGTCCCCCCCCCAAAAAAAAAAAAAAAAGTGGGCTAAAGACATGAATAGACAATTATCAAAGCAAGATATACAAATGGCCAAAGGCATATGGAAAAATGCTCAACATCACTAATTATAGGGGAAATATAAATCAAAACTACAATGCAACACCACCTCACTCCTGCAAGAATGGCCATAATCAAAATATCAAAAAACAATAGATGGTGGCATGGATGTGGTGAAAAGTTCACTGCTGATGGGAATGTAAACTAGTACAAACACTTTGGAAAACAGTGAGGAGATTCCTTAAAGAACTAAAAGTAGATCTACCATTTGACCCAGAAATAACACTACTAGGTATCTACCCAGAGGAAAAGAAGGTGTTATATAAAAAAGATACAAAAATTGCAAAAATGTGAAATTAACCCAAATGCCCATCATTCAACTAGTGGATAAAGAAAATGTGATATATATACCATAGAATACTACTCAGCCATAAAAAGAAATGAAATAATGACATTTGTAGCAACCTGGATGGAATTGGAGACTATTATTCTATGTGAAGTAACTCAGGAATGAAAAACCAAACACCGTATTTTCTCAGTCATGTGTGGAAGCTAAGCTCTGAGGACACAAAGGCATAAGAATGATACATTGGACTTTCAGGACTTGGGGGAAAGGGTGAGGGATGGTGGGGAATAACAGGCTGCACATTGGGTAGTGTATACACTGCTTGGATGATGAGTGCACGAAAATCTCAGAAATCACCACTAAAGAACTTATTCATGTAACCAAACACCACCTGTTCCACCAAAACCAAAATAGGAAATAATTCAAAAAATTGTTTTAAAGCGGATGATGATGATGGTTATGATGATGAAGATGATGATGATGGAGGAGAAGTAGGTGTTTGCTGCAGTATCTAGTTGGAGAAGGGCTTTTTGACAAGTGGTTGCCCTGAGATTCTCATAACACATAGGAAAGCATATAGGTGATCCATATATATTTGGCTCACTCCAAAGCTCAGCTTTGTCCACAGGTACACAAAGTTACACTTTGGCCACTGCAGGACAGCTAATTATTTTTTCCTCTTGGAGCCAAGGCAATAAGCTATATTTTTCTTATTGTAAATGTTGAGCACTCCTCATTATTGAGTAGTTCAAGCATCACCTGTCTGGCTAACAGTAAAATCTAAATTCATGCATTTTTTTTAAAGTTCTGAGTGTTTGTAAAAAAGAATTTCCCAACCAAAGTATTTACATTTATTGCAAGTAATTTTTATTTAATCTTTTTAACAAGTAGGCCAATCTGGTAATATAGTGATTTAGTTTTACAGATAATTAAAAGAGAAAAGCCTTCTGCTGCCTCAAAGATCTATGGAAACCAATAAAAGTCACTTTGGGGCCTGGATAATTATCTCAACCCTTTTAACTCTGCTGTTCTGGGCTCATAGTAGATGCTCAATGGAAACTTGTTGATTGATCTGCCTTTGACTATGAAGACTTGACCCAATAATTCTGAAGGCCAAATGCCCTGGGCACTCAGGAAAAACATATTTGTTTACTGCTGCTCATGTTAGAGTCATAAAACACTATAGAGAGTAAAAATTTCTATAGTCATTAGAAAAATGAAATAAGGTAACACAAAATGATGGGAAAATACGTGATACTTTCTTTAGTAACAATTTATGTTGTCCTACAAGTCAATGAATCAAAAGTTATCTCTTATATCTTAACCCAAACCAAAGGTAATATTATTATAATTCTCTGATTGGTAAATTTAAGTTTTACCAATGTTTTTCTCCATTGAAAAGATAGAAAGCAGTGAGTTTTCATATTTTGTCTGTATGCTAGCTTCAGCAACATTGAAATTCATGATGATTCTTTATGCTTTGGTTTTTAAAGATGTAAAGAAAAGGTTATATCTCTCTTGAATTAAATTAAAGGATATGTGTAAGGATATGTACTCTCTCTGCAGAGGTCTAATGGTGCATGAAGTGATTCCCTTGGAGCATTCATTTTGGACACTGGACCTCAACTCACTCCTAAGCTAGTATACATGGATATGAAGACTTATATTCAGTTTCTGAAAAACAACTAGAAATAATCATGTATTATTTTTAGCGCAATTTTAAGGCACCATTTACATACAATAAAGGACACAGATTTTAAGTGCTCAACTTGGTGAGTATATACATTTAATATATAGCATTTCCATTAGCCTAGAAAGTTCTTAATGCCCCTTTCCAGTCAATTCTTAACCATTTGGAGGCAACCATATTTTAGTTTCTATTACCACAGGTTATTTTGCCTGTTCTTGAACTTCATATAAATGGAATTGTACAGCATTACTACCTTACTTCTGGCCATAAAATTACAAAGCACTTTTAATTTTATTATTTCATTAGATTATCTTTTTAAATGTACAACTTTTGTTTTAAGTTCAGGGGTACATGTGCAGTATGTGCAGGTTTGTTACACAGGTAAACATGTGCCATGATAGTTTGCTGCACAGATCATCCCATTAACCAAGCATTAATCCCAGTATACATCAGCTAGTCTTCCTGATTCTCCCCCTCCTCCTCCCACCCCTTCCCTCTGACAGGGCCCAGTGTGTGTTGTTTCCCCCCATGTGTTCATGTCTTCTCATGATGTAGCTCCAACTTGTAAGTGAGAACATGTATTTGGTTTTCTGTTCCTGCATTAGTTTGCTAAGGATAATGGCCTCCAGCTCCATCAATGCCTGCAAAGGACCTGATCTCATTCCTTTTTATGACTGAATAGTATTCTATGGTGTATATGTACCACATTTTCTTTATCTAGTCTATCACTGATGGGCATTTAGATTGACTCCATGTATTTGCTATTGTGAACAGTGCTACAGTGGACACATGCACACATGTGTCTTTATAATAGATTTATATTCCTTTGTGTCTACACCCAGCACAAAAATCCTCAACAAAATACTGGCAAACCAAATCAAGCAGCACATCAAAAAACTTATCCACCATGATCAAGTAGGCTTCATCCCCGACATGCAAGGCTGGTTCAACATATACAAATCAATAAACACAATTCATCACATACACAGAACTAAAGACCACATAATTATCTCAATAGATGCAGGAAAGACCTTTGACAAAATTCATCATCTCTTTATTTAAAAACTCTCAATAGACCATATATTAAAGGAATACACCTCAAGATAATAAGAGCCATATATGACCAGCCCACAGCCAATAGCATACTGAATGGGCAAAAGCTGGAAGAATTCCCCTTGCAAACCGGAACAAGTCAAGGTGGCCCTCTCTCAGCACCCCTATTCAACATAGTATTGGAAGTTCTGGCCAGGGCAATCAGGCAAGAGAAAGAAAGAAATGGTTTTCAAATAGGAAGAGAGGAAGTCAAACTATCTTCTCTGTAGATGGCATGATCCTCTATCTACAAAACCCCATCATCTCAGCCCAAAAGCTTCTTAAATTGATAAGCAACTTCAGCAAAGTCTCAGGATACACAATAAATGTGCAAAATTTGATAGCATTCCTATATATTATTAGATTCTTATGTCAACAGATTATGCTAAAGTTACCAAGATACTAATTTTTACATATGGGGCAACTGAAATTCATTGAGTTTTCATGACTGGCTTAAAGTCATAGTAGAAGACTTCAGAGGCAGAATCAAACTTGGGTGTTCTAATTCCAGGTTCAGCACTCCTGTTGAATTCTAATGGATTCTGGAAAGATATTTGGACTCATTGTCATAACAGAATAGTGATAATAAACATAAATACCTGAGTCTGAATCTCAACTTTGCCCTTCTTTATGAATGTGATTTTTGGTAAGTTATTTTGTTCATTTCAGACTCAGTTACTTCCTCTATAAAACGAGAATAGTGATATTCTCATTCCTAGACCTGACATATTCTTGTTTATACTCTAAGTCTTTCATTTCTTCATGATTTCTGCTAAAGACCCTGTAAAGCCTCTAGTCAGTAGGCAGTTATAAAATAAATATTGAGGTGATTACACACTTGATTTAAGTCTTTTGATCACATTTTGTTTCAATTTTTCTCTCTCTACAAAATCAGGAGCTCCATGAAAATTGAGTACATTTCTTGCTCACTTCCATTTCTCAAGTGACTAGGAAAATATCTGGCCCAGAGGTGATGGTCATTATAAGTTCACTGAACCTGTACCATGTAACGAGATATAAGGGCAGGCAAAGCTCTTTTGTCTCTACCTACCTACCTAAGTGATTCTTGCCAGATGGAAGTTGCACATCTATGGCTCTTGTAAATATGATGACACCATCCTGGGAAAAATGTATGGGTTCTAATAAGAAGGCATAAAAAATAGATGAGATAATTTCCATGGTCATGTTAAAAGCGTTAAATTATACCAACCTACAAATAATCACATTTGTAAGTTGCATAAAATGCAAATCGTTTAGGAGCAGAGAGTCAACCTACCTGTTAGAGTTGGATGTCTGTAGGGCCAATGGAAGGACCACTTTGCCTACTGCTACACTTCCTCAGGTAGCCTCCTACTAATTCCCCCATTCTGCTTTTTGCCAGCTACCTATTGTTAACTGCAGTGCTGTGGTGGTATTAAGGGAAACAATAATGTCTGTTAATGCTGTCAACACCTTGGCAATATCTGCCTTTCTTCAATTACTTTTGTTTACAAATTACTCCTAATTTTGTTCTTAAAAGCTAGTTAAGAACAAATGCTGCTAGAATTGATGGGAAGCTAACTGCATGATTAAGTAATTACGTTTTTAAAGCTTGCCTTACACTAGGACTAATGATATGTCACCCAGTAGCAGAACCCCCAGATAATGAATGAGAAATGTTTATATGTACTTAGTTGCTTTTAAATCTCCCTTCACGCTAGAGCTGGTGCTATGCATGGGGTACTGGGATGAAGAAAAGCAGTGACAGCTCAGCCTCCCTAGCCATTGTGTGGAACTGCAAACTCCCATGAAGGCCTCTTTTCTGCTCCAGCCGATGCTTTATTTTTTGTAGGGTTGATTATTCAGTTGGTCCACTGATGAAAACGCTACATCGTTTTGTTGAATAAAGAGCTGAATGAATTTAACTAGTAGGCGATTGTCTTTTCACTACAGGGACCAGATTTAGAGTTGATCTTTTGCATATATAGAATAGAATTAGAGTCAGGGCCGAAGGGTTCTGTCATCCCTCCTCCACCTGTGGACTCTTGTGTGCATGTCAGGGGAGGTGGATGTTGAGGGAGAAAGACACAAGGGATGGAAGAATGAGGAAAGGATGTCCTTCATACTGACATCTGAAGATTCGTAGATCATTCTTAGGGGTGCACGACCTCTAAACAGTAGAGAGAGGCATCAACTCGTTTTGGGGACTGCAATCCTGGAGGTGGAGTTAGAACTCATTACCCTCTACTCATTGCGAGGGTAATATTTCCTCAACTATGAAATAAGCTTTCCAAATGCACAGCAGTATTTTTTATTCTAGGTAAAGAAAGTAGGAACATAATTTTTTATGTGTGCATATGTATAAAATTACTATGTTTAAATATATTTCATATATAATTTTATGTATACATTTTATATGCATATGTATTTACATATAATTTATATTTATATTTTATTGAATATTTATATATGTATATATAACAATACATGCATATGAAAAGCATAGCATAATAAATACTCAATAAGCTCCTATATGTAAATTTATTATAATTAATGTTTATATATTTATATTACACATAAACTCATCAGTATATGATATGTGTAAATGCATACTATACCCACATAGACACATATTTACATATTGCATATCTATACACACATTCTCAAAAGATATATACTTTAGCAATAATGTTAGAAAATGCATGAGCTAATGGATGTGCTCTAATGTGATATTTTCATCTATTGGCTTATACAGAATGTGGAGAGTAAAACAATTCTGGGTTTAAAAGTAGGTTCACATTGGCCAGTTGCTTATCTTACTTAAACTCTAGCAGATTTTCTTCTAATAAGATTTGGATTATAAATATCAATCACGTGAAGTTGCTGTGAGGAGTAAATGGGATTTTATATGGAATTTATCAAATGGTTCTGCACGTAGTAGGTGCTCAATAAATAATTTTCTTGCCTAAGAACTGTAATTTTACTCAAAAGTTGACTAATAGTGACCCCTGAGAGAAGCAACAGACAATACAATTTTCTCTACTTGTGAAATTCAAGCTAGTTATCTCTTACTGCTGAATAATAATGGCTGTAATAAACTGAGGAGATTTCCGCTTAAATAAGTGGATGATTTTAGCTGACTCTGGAAATGTAAATGTACCCTAATTAATGAATGCCTTAATCATTCTTCCTGTTTCTTCTTTATAGACACATTGTTTCCTGCCTAGGGGTGAATACATTTGATGTACATACGTTCAGATATGAATATACATATGCATATACATTTTCAATGTACCAGCTTTAATGGAGAAGAACAAAGGATATTCATTAACTGGAGCTACAAAAATCTCTTCAAGGACTTCCATTTGCATCAGAATAAAGTCTATCTTTCTTAGTCTGGCATTCAAGGCCTTCTGAATCTGACTTCAACTATGTTTCATGAGATATTTCATCTTCCCTGAGCAACTAGCTCTCTCTCTTTTGAATTTCCAGCAGATTCATTCTTTGTATCAATAATTTGACATTTATGGCTCTATTTAAAAGCCTTTTGATGCTTCACTTCCCAGACCAAAGAAACTAGCTTTTGAATTTAACTGATGAACATTTTCTATTACTTAAAAATATATAATTTTTTAGCATATAATATTACAGGTTTAAGTTAGAAAAATTTAAATATATAACACACTATGAAAAAATTACCTTTGATCCTATTACAAAAAAGATAAAACTTCTAACATCATAAAGAGATATTAGTTAAGTTCCTTAGAAGATTTTTTTCATGTTAAAAAAAAATAGAACCATCTCAGATTATTTATATACATATTCCAGGTCAATTTTTGAAAATTTAGAATTCTGTTAGGCATATATATTTTATATCATGCATTTTCAGTAATATTTTATAGATGTTTTCACAATTTTATGAAACATTATTTGGAAACATTTTTAATAACATGTTAATAATGCTCTTATGAAAGAGTACTATAATTTATCACATCCATTGATTATTAGTAATTTATGTTATTGTATTCTTATTCCTCTAACCAATACTGATGAAAGAAATTGCTTTTATACCCAAACCTTCATTTTATGTCTTGTTCTACCCTCAGAACATACATTCTTTAAGTTGCATCATTATTTTCAAAAAATATCAATTTTTAAACATGTGTAACTAAATCATTTTCCAAAACAATTCTGTTCACTTACACCCTTTACCAAACAATATTGAGTATCTCTCTCACTGCCTCTCAAAATGTCACATGGCCTTACTTTTTAAAAACACTTTTGGCACATAACTGAGTACAAATTTTCATATCTATGTTTACTACAAATATAAAATATTTTCAAATTGTAAACTTTTCCATTCTGGAAAATAAATCTGGGATCAACCTTATTTCTTTAAAATTAGCTTTTTTTCCCCCTTGTCTGGTACTTGATTTTTAAGAAATTTGTTCCAGAAAATTGAAAGTTTGCATAAAATATATCTAGATATTTGTCTCTTGAACTTCCTTCCTGTTGCTTTTCTTAAACATGTTCAGTGATTTCACTGTGCAGATTATCATTCTGGGGAGGTTAATATATCCACTGATGTTTTAAAAAATAGCCTGCAGTTCTTTTGCTAGAGAGGCAGGTTGTTCTTCCTACCTCTACCCATCTAATTCAGGATGAACATTCCAGGATGCTGGATATCAATATTCACCACTTGTCACTCCTGGCCACTGCATATTTGATGTCATTGTCTCTCAGAGGGACACCACAACAGAGATCCTGATGGAGTTGAAAACAGAGAACTCATGGAGGGAGCAGACACATCTGAGCACCTGAATCACTGGGGTCAAACCTAGACTAAATAATTGATGATACAGCCCAATTTTTTGACATAGGATAATTTGAGGATGGAGGCATTACAGAGGGGAGTGACTGAATTTGTTTAGTCTTTTTTTTTTTTTTTTTAACCATTTCTTACTAGTTTAGCTTAGTTGCTTTGTTTTATGGGTTTTGACATGATTTGGTGACTAAGATTTCCTGATTCATCCACCCATGCTATCCTACAGCTGAGGCCAATTCTTCCATGAAATTGATAAGGTTTTCAACTAGCAGGCCTTAGTTTTCAAGTCTGTTGAAACATTGCATGTTTTTCTGTTCCCCTGACTAGATAAAAATGAATCAAGCACATATTTATAATTGCACATCATGCTCTGGGTGTATTTTAAATAGAGACACTTACATGTGTGGAGAACAATATCTCAATGACAGTTATAATTCTCAACCCTAGTCATTGGTCCTCACAACCGAGAAATAATATGACCATTTTTCTAGGATAAACAGCCTTTTTCACAATCTTCTTTTTTCTTTATTTTCATTATAAAGCATAAACCAGAAATTATGACTCTTTGAGGTGTTATTTAATGGATGGGTAAAAAATAATTTTTGAGTTATAATTTTTCTCTCAATTTCTAACACATTAATACCTAATTTTACTTTCATGTCCTAGTAGCAATTACTACTGGCCAAGTTACTTAATGTGGCAAGTTGCTTAAGGCAACAGTTATAGTGATATAATCTGAAGTTTCTTAACCAAACCATACTCCGTGTACATAAATTTTCTCTCCTATCCTGTTGGGTCACATAGAAAGAAGATGTAAAGATTAGTTTTCATGTTCATATCCTAACATGTTCACAACTACGCAAGGGTAGATATCTACATTGTGGAATTCCATGGGGTATCCTCAAACAATGAAAATTCTTATCAGACCATCTATAATATTTCATCATCTAGCAAGGTATTAACCTACCATCTCTCATGTCTGTCTCATCTACCTATCTGTATTTATAACCTTTTCTCTGCATTATTTTTAGTCTACATTAGAGATAATGTTTCAAATGTAAATAACCCTAAGAACAGATACAGGCTGACAAAGTTAGGCTCAGAAAATGATACCTCTTGGATCCTTTTGAGGATACAGGCTTTGATGTGGGGATTCAATCTGAAATGGGAAACAGGGGAGTAGGAGAGCAGAGGATCAGCTCGCTTTGGTTTTTGTCATAATCTCCATGCACCCTCCCCGACACAATCCCATGCCTGAGTTAGAATGCAAAAGAGTGTGGAAATTACTGCCTCAGCTAAAATGGAAATAAGGAAGTACCTACTTTTTCTACCACCTGTGGATCTGCATCACTGCCACATAAGAAGGGCAGCACATTTGTATTATTGAATAAACGGTTTGGGTGTACTTCTCTTCTCAACTGTTTGAGACCCAAAGTTCAGTTAGGGTTAGGGTCAAGGCTAGGGTCAAGCTATTAATAATACTTTTTTGTCTGGGGTTAACAATGAGCATTAACTTCGAATTCACAGAAGTGAAGAGGGTGAGGAAGGGGATGAAACATGTCCCCAGAACCAAGTAACTTACTGGGTTGGGTGCGCTAAGCTAATTCTTTTAACTTTGCTTGGATTCATGTGCCAACAAAGTTTAAAAATATAGTGATGAGGTAATAAAATAAAAAGAGGCTTGAGCTCCTTGAGCAATAGAGATTCATTATGTTATTATGATTAGAAAATTATGCCCATTAAGATATGAAATAAATAGAACAAAATATGAAAAGCTATGAAGAAGAAAAGAAAATTATGCCCATTTTCCAGGACATTTATTTTTCATTTTTAATCATCTAACACAGTGGTTCTCAACCATTGCTGCATATCGTGACCACCTGGAGGAGCTCGGAAGGCATACCAATGACTGTGTCTCATCCCAGGGCAATGAAATCAGAGCCTCCTGGGGCCATGTCATGAATGCTCAGGTGATTATAATATGAAGCCAGGGTTCAGAAGCACTGTTCTAATGGCACAGGAAGCCAGTTGTTGTGTGGCACAGATTAACTTATAGTGGCAATGGCCAGGGATGGAGTAGTTTTCCTACTACATGATTAACTCTGCTAGCTGGCTGTGGCTCTTAGTACAAAGGATATCTTTAAACTGAAGTCAAATAAAGTTAATGCCAGTCACCTGTCATTTCTCTGTTATAAGTGACATATCTGCACCCAGTGTTTTAATCCCAAACATGTCACTGTTTTCATGTCATCATTCCATTCCATGTTGCAGAGATCACTCTTGTCAGTTTCCATTCATCTGGAAGGGTAAGGCCCACACTTACAACCTGAGGTCCCGCTTGTGCTTCTGACAAGGTCTGTTACATAGCGGCTGTCACCAGGCCCAGCACACATTGGCTTCAGTCAGCTGCCACTTCAAACCACAGGTGGTTGATTGTTAGGATTTCGACTTACCAACTACACCATCTGACACTAGAACTGAAAGTCAATGGTGAAGGAAATTACTTGAGAGAATGAGAGACACTATTGGATTTCTGGCCGTGTCTCCCAGAGGTGATGTAAAAATCTTAATTCCACCAAATCCCCTCCAAGGCATAAAACATACAAACATAAGGGCTGATAGGGAATCTTTAAGGCAGTCTGCAGAAATGTTCAGAAAACTTGGCTGTTTATTCTCCCAGGTAGGTAGTAAAACTAGAAGTTAGGAATGAGTCCAAGGGTTGGAAGTGAAGTTGTGGCTAGAGGCAGGTACACTGGCATCCTGTTCTCCAATTTTTTTCCCTTCATCAAGGGCACAGGAGTGGAAGGTGAGGAAGAAGGTAAGCAATGGACCATTCATTGTTTTTCTACTTAATAATTTATATTTTTACAATGCCTATGGGTAGTGATATGGAGTGGAAATTAGGAATATAGTATTGATATGCACAGGTAAGAAGAGTATGATTTAATGCCTTGAAGTATTTGTGGGTAATCTCATCTTACATGAAATTACTTGGGGAATATTGGGCCTCACTTTAAGAAAGGTGTCCATTGCTATCTTTCAGAGCACATCACCCTAAGTCATCCATTCTGGAAGGTTATAGAAAGGGGCCAGCAGTGATTCACTGGATTGTCCCCTACTGAATCACTCAAACATAAGTTCATCCTTTACATCAAACCCAACAGTTTAGCAATATTCTGTTATCAATGAAGTGAGTATTGATACCTGCCAATGTTTACAGAAAGCAGAGAGCCGCATTGGGAGGAACTATAACAGTTTATAATATATAAGATATTACAGAATAAACATTTTCAATTGACTTTTTCATTTCAATATTGTCAAAGCTGCTGATTCAATAGAAAAATCCCAGAAAGCACATAAGAATGCCTAATATACAGTAAAATCCTGAGAGAGGATTTTGAGTTTATGTGGATTATCTATTCATCTTCTAATTCTTGGCAAAGTTATTAGAAAAGAAAAGCCATAAATGCAATATATTAATAAATCAAAATATATTTGGAATGTAAAGTTGAAAACTTAATATTTTTTATTAATTTTCATATGCGATAGCTTCTCTAAAATGACCGTGAAAGTCAGTAAAAATTTGTGATCTTATATGGAATATATTCTCTTCATTTATTTTTTCAGAAAAAAACACACCCTGAGTGTGATGATCTCTGTAAGAATTTATTCCCTGTAACAAAGAGTTTAATCTAAGTGAGGCCTGTATTTGAAGAGCAGGTACACAACAAACACTAATTAGTTGCTAAAGAGGAAATTCTGGGGGGGGACGGAGCAAGATGGCCGAATAGGAACAGCTCCAGTCTCCAGCTCCCAGCGCGAGCAACACAGAAGACAGGTGATTTCTGCATTTTCAACTGAGGTACTGGGTTCATCTCACTAGGGAGTGCCGGACAATCGGTGCTGGTCGGCTGCTGCAGCCCGACCAGCGAGAGCTGAAGCAGGGCAAGCATTGCCTCACCTGGGAAGAGCAAGGGGGAAGGGAATCCCTTTTCCTAGCCAGGGGAACTGAGACACACAACACCTGGAAAATTGGGTAACTCCCACCCCAATACTGCGCTGTACCAAGGGTCTTAGCAAACGGGCACACCAGGAGATTATATCCCACACCTGGCTGGGAGGGTCCCACGCCCACCCACGGAGCCTCCCTCATTGCTAGCACAGCAGTCTGCCATCTAACTGCAAGGCAGCAGCCAGGCTGGGAGAGGGGCGCCCGCCATTGCTGAGGCTTAAGTAGGTAAACAAAGCCGCTGGGAAGCTTGAAGTGGGTGGAGCTCACAGCAGCTCAAGGAGCCCTGCCTATCTCTGTAGACTCCACCTCTGGGGACAGGGCACAGCTAATCAACAACAACAACAACAAATTAGAATAAACCTCTGCAGATGCAAACTACTCTGTCTGACAGCTTAGAAGAGAGCAGTGGATCTCCCAACACGGAGGTTGAGATCTGAGAACGGACAGACTGCCTGCTCAAGTGCATCCCTGACCCCTGAGTAGCCTAACTGGGAGACATCCCCCAGCAGGGGCAGACTGACACCCCACACCGCACATGGTGGAGTACACACCTGAAAGGAAGCTTCCAAAGCAAGAATCAGACAGGTACACTCGCTGTTCAGCAATATTCTATCTTCTGCAGCCTCTGCTGCTGATACCCAGGCAAACAGGGTCTGGAGTGGACCTCAAGCAATCTCCAACAGACCTACAGCTGAGGGTCCCGACTGTTAGAAGGAAAACTAACAAACAGGAAGGACACCCACACCAAAACCCCATCAGTAAATCACCATCATCAAAGACCAGAGGCAGATAAAACCACAAAGATGGGGAAAAAGCAGGGCAGAAAAGCTGGAAATTCAAAAAATAAGAGCACATCTCCTCCTGCAAAGGAACGCAGCTCATCGCCAGCAACGGATCAAAGCTAGACAGAGAATGACTTTGATGAGATGAGAGAAGAAGGCTTCAGTCCATCAAACTTCTCAGAGCTAAAGGAGGAATTACGTACCCAGCGCAAAGAAACTAAAAATCTTGAAAAAAGAGTGGAAGAATTGATAACTAGAATAATTAATGCAGAGAAGGCCATAAACGAACCGACAGATTTGAAAACCATGACACGAGAAATACGTGACAAATGCACAAGCTTCAGTAACTGACTCGATCAACTGGAAGAAAGAGTATCAGCGATTGAGGATCAAATGAATGAAATGAAGCGAGAAGAGAAATCTAAAGAAAAAAGAAGAAAAAGAAATGAACAAAGCCTGCAAGAAGTATGGGATTATGTAAAAAGACCAAATCTATATCTGATTGGGGTGCCTGAAAGTGAGGGGGAAAATGAAACCAAGTTGGAAAACACTCTTGAGGATATCATCCAGGAGAACTTCCCCAACCTAGTAGGGCAGGCCAACATTCAAATTCAGGAAATACAGAGAATGCCACAAACATATTCCTCGAGAAGAGCAACTCCAAGACACATAATTGTCAGATTCACCAAAGTTGAAATGAAGGAAAAAACGTTAAGGGCAGCCAGAGAGAAAGGTCGGGTTACCCACAAAGGGAAACCCAACAGACTAACAGCAGACCTCTCGGAAGAAACTCTCCAAGCCAGAAGAGAGTGGGGGCCAATATTCAACATTCTTAAAGAAAAGAATTTTAAACCCAGAATTTCATATCCAGCCAAACTAAGTTTCATAAGTGAAGGAGAAATAAAATCCTTTACAGATAAGCAAATGCTTAGAGATTTTGTCACCACCAGGCCTGCCTTACAAGAGACCCCGAAGGAAGCACTAAACATGGAAAGGAACAACTGGTACCAGCCATTGCAAAAACATGCCAAAATGTAAAGACCATCGAGGCTAGGAAGAAACTGCATCAACTAATGAGCAAAATAACCAGTTAATATCATAATGGCAGGATCAAGTTCACACATAACAATATTAACCTTAAATGTCAATGGACTAAATGGTTCAATTAAAAGACACAGACTGGCAAACTGGATCAAGAGTCAGAACCCATCAGTTTGCTGTATTCAGGAGACCCATCTCACATGCAGAGACATACATAGGCTCAAAATAAAGGGATGGAGGAAGATCTACCAAGCAAATGGAGAACAAAAAAAAGGCAGGGGTTGCAATCCTAGTCTCTGATAAAACAAACTTTAAACCATCAAAGATCAAAAGAGACAAAGAAGGACATTACATAATGGTAAAATGATCATTTCAACAGGAAGAGCTAACTATCCTAAATATATATACACCCAATACAGGAGCACCCAGATTCATAAAGCAAGTCCTTAGAGACTTACAAAGAGACTTAGACTCCCATACAATAATAATGTCAACACCCCACTGTCAACATTCGACAGATCAACGAAACAGAAAGTTAACAAGGATATCCAGGAATTGAACTCATCTCTGCAGCAAGCAGACCTAATAGACATCTATAGAACTCTCCACCCCAAATCAACAGAATATACATTCTTCTCAGCACCACATCGCACTTATTCCAAATTGACCACATAATTGGAAGTAAAGCACTCCTCAGCAATGTACAAGAACAGAAATTATAACAAACTGTCTCTCAGACCACAGTGCAATCAAACTAGAACTCAGGACTAAGAAACTCAATCAAAACCACTCAACTACATGGAAACTGAAAACCTCCTCCTGAATGACTACTGGGTAATAACGAAATGAAGGCAGAAATAAAGATGTTCTTTAAAACCAATGAAAACAAGGATACAACATACCAGAATCTCTGGGACACATTTAAAGCAGTGTGTCGAGGCAAATTTATAGCACTAAATGCCCACCAGAGAAAGCTGGAAAGATCTAAAACTGACGCTCTAACATCACAATTAAAAGAACTAGAGAAGCAAGAGCAAATATATTCAAAAGCTAGCAGAAGGCAAGAAATAACTAAGATCAGAGCAGAACTGAAGGAGATAGAGACACAAAAAACCCTCCAAAAAATCAATGAATCCAGGAGTTGGTTTTTTGAAAAGATCAACAAAATTGATAGACTGCTAGCAAGACTAATAAAGAAGAAAAGAGAGAAGAATCAAATAGACGCAATAAAAAATGATAAAGGGGATATCACCACCGACCCCACAGAAATACAAACTACCATCAGAGAATACTATAAACACCTCTATGCAAATAAACTAGAAAATCTAGAAGAAATGGATAATTTCCTGGACACTTACACTCCTCCAAGACTAAACCAGGAGGAAGTTGAATCCCTGAATAGACCAATAGCAGGCTCTGAAATTGAGGCAATAATAATAGCCTACCACGAAAAAACGTCCAGGACCAGATGGATTCACAGCTGAATTCTACCAGAGGTACAAGGAGGAGCTGGTACCATTCCTTCTGAAACTATTCCAATCAATAGAAAAAGAGGGAATCCTCCCTAACTCATTTAATGAGGCCAACATCATCTTGATACCAAAGCCTGGCAGAGACACAACAAGAAAAGAGAATTTTAGACCAATATCCCTGATGAACATCGATGCAAAAATCCTCAATAAAATACTGGCAAACTGGATCCAGCAGCACATCAAAAAGCTTATCCACCAGGATCAAGTGGGCTTCATCCCTGGGATGCAAGGCTGGTTCAACATACACAAATCAATAAATGTAATCCAGCATATAAACAGAACCAAAGACAAAAACCACATGATTATCTCCATAGATGCAGAAAAGGCTTTTGACAAAATTCAACAGCCCTTCATGCTAGAAACGCTCAATAAATTTGGTATTGATGGAACGTACCTCAAAATAATAAGAGCTATTTATGACAAACCCACAGCCAATATCATACTGAATGGGCAAAAACTGGAAAAATTCCCTTTGAAAACTGGCACAAGACAGGGATGCCCTCTCTCACCACTCCTATTCAACATAGTGTTGGAAGTTCTGGCTAGGGCAATCAGGCAAAGAGAAAGAAATCAAGGGTATCCAGTTAGGAAAAGAAGAAGTCAAATTGTCCCTGTTTGCAGATGACATGATTGTATATTTAGAAAACCCCATCGTCTCAGCCCAAAATCTCCTTAAGCTGATAAGAAACTTCAGCAAAGTCTCAGGATACAAAATTAATGTGCAAAAATCACAACATTCTTATACACCAGTAACAGACAAACAGAAAGCCAAATCATGAATGAACTTCCATTCACAATTGCTTCAAAGAGAATAAAATACCTAGGAATCCAACTTAACAAGGGATGTAAAGGACCTCTTCAAGGAGAACTACAAACCACTGCTCAGTGAAATAAAAGAGGACGCAAACAAATGGAAGAGCATACCATGCTCATGGATAGGAAGAATCAATATCATGAAAATGGCCATACTGCCCAAGGTAATTTATAGATTCAATGCCATCCCCATCAAGCTACCAATGACTTTCTTCACAGAATTGAAAAAAACTGCTTTAAAGTTCATATGGAACCAAAAAAGAGCCCACATTGCCAAGACAATCCTAAGTCAAAAGAACAAAGCTGGAGGCATCATGCTACCTGACTTCAAACTACACTACAAGGCTACAGTAACCAAAACAGCATGGTACTGGTACCAAAACAGAGATACAGACCAATGAATAGAACTGAGTACTCAGAAATAATACCACACATCTACAGCATCTGATCTTTGACAAACCTGAGACAAAACAAGAAATGGGGAAAGGATTCCCTATTTAATAAATGGTGCTGGGAAAATGGCTAGCATAAGTAGAAAGCTGAAACTGGATCCTTTCCTTACTCCTTATACGAAAATTAATTCAAGATGGATTAGAGACTTAAATGTTAGACCTAATACCATAAAAACCCTAGAAGAAAACCTAGGTAATACCATTCAGGACATAGGCATGGGCAAGGACTTCGTGTCTAAAACACAAAAAGCAATGGCAACAAAAGCCAAAATTGACAAATGGGATCCAATGAAACTAAAGAGCTTCTGCACAGCAAAAGGAACTACCATCAGAGTGAACAGGCAACCTACAGAATGGGAGAAAATTTTTGCAATCTACTCATCTGACAAAGGGCTAATATCCAGAACCTACAAAGAACTCAAGCAAATTTACAAGAAAAAAACAAACAACCCCATCAAAAAGTGAGCAAAGGATATGAACAGACATTTCTCAAAAGAAGACATTCATACAGCCAACAGACACATGAAAAAATGCTCATCATCACTGGCCATCAGAGAAATGCAAATCAAAACCACAATGAGATACCATCTCACACCAGTTAGAATGGCAATCATTAAAAAATCAGGAAACAACAGGTGCTGGAGAGGATGTGGAGTAATACGGACACTTTTACACTGTTGGTGGTATTGTAAACTAGTTCAACCATTATGGAAAACAGTCTGGCGATTCCTCAAGAATCTAGAACTAGATGTACCATATGACCCAGCCATCTCATTACTTGGTATATACCCAAAGGATTATAAATCATGCTGCTATAAAGACACATCCACACATATGTTTATTGCAGCACTATTCACAATAGCAAAGACTTGGAATCAACCCAAATGTCCATCAGTGACAGACTGGATTAAGAAAATGTGGCACATATACACCATGGAATACTATGCAGCCATAAAAAAGGATGAGTTTATGTCCTTTGTAGGGACATGGATGCAGCTGGAAACCATCATTCTCAGCAAACTATCGCAAGAACAGAAAACCAAACACTGCATGTTCTCACTCATAGGTGGGAACTGAACAATGAGATCACTTGGACTCGGGAAGGGGAACATCACACACCAGGGCCTATCATGGGGAGGGGGGAGGAGGGAGGGGTTGCACTGGGAGTTATACCTGATGTAAATGACGAGTTGATGGATGCTGACGAGTTGATGGGTGCAGCACACCAACAGGGCATAAGTATACATATGTAACAAACCTGCACGTTATGCACACGTACCCTAGAACTTAAACTATAATAATAATAATAAAGAGGAAATTCAGTTTTCAAAGGCTGGATTGATGTGTTATTATTTAGTTTAATGATCACTTACATTGAAATTCCCATTTCCCTAACCCTCACTTCTCTTTCAGCAAGACTACCCCTTGGGAGTAGAATCTGCAAAGTACTCTTTGGCACAGAGAATCTGCACATTCCCATGCACTGTGCACACAAAGATTTACTGAAATTACTACTCTTATTGTGACACATGAACAAATTCAATTTCCTTTTCTTTAACATAACCATATTAATAAAAACTGGAAATTTGGAGGCTTATTATTTAAACTTTATGAACACCAATGCCCAACATATGTAAAGTGTAAACGTCTAGCACAACAGGGTTTCTCAGCACAGAGAGAGCTGACACCTGCTGGCAATGCTTCATGTTCTCTTGGTGATCACAACCCCCTCAGCTGTCACACAATGTTCAGAGACAGTTAAACAAGTAACTACGCCAGGCCCAGTGGCTCACACCTGTAATCTCAACACTTTGGGAGACCAAGGCAGGCAGATAACCTGAGGTCAGGAGTTCCAGACGAACCTGGTCAACATGGTGTAACCCCATCTCTACTAAAAATACAAAAATTAGCTGTGTGTAGTGGCGTGCACCTGTAATGCCAGCTACTCAGGAGGCCGAGGAATGAGAATCCCTTGAATCTGGGAGGTAGAGATTGCAGTGAGCTGAGATCACTCCAGCCTGTGTGACAGGGTGAGACCCTGCCTCAAATAATAGTAATAATAAATAAAAATAAAATAAATAAGTGTCTAACCAAAGGCCAAGGAGCTCCATAAGTAAATGCTTGAGTCTTGTCCACTATGCATATATGCCAGCCTATCTAGGGGAGAAGAGGGAGCTTGATCGAATCCAGAGTGCCATTGGGTAGTAAATAAATTAGGAGAAAAATATAACTTTTTTGCAGTGTCTGGCAAGTGGGGCTAGACCCAGTAGCAGAGCCAGAGAGTGGGGGCATAGAAGAGATTCAGAATATAGGGAGAGACTACTTCTGACCCTCCCATATCCAACCCCTTTGCTAGGAAATATGCGCCGTGCTAAGGATAAGACTATCTTGAAACAGTACTGTGATTCGATAGAGGCCCTAGAACTTCTACTATGGTTCTCTCTTCTGAAAGAGCTAGGTACTATAAAAGGGTATTGTTTTCTTTTTGACCGAAGAAAAGGTGAGCTTTGGAGACCTGCAGGCACACGAAAGATGGCAAGAAACTCCCTACAGTGACAGCCAGCAGAGAGGGTGAGAAAGAACAAATGAGAGAAAGGAACAATGCTGCTGGTGAGCAGATTATGCAGCATTAGAGTTCTAGTTTGGGCCCACCTCATTGTGTGAGCAGGAAAAGTGAACATTTAAGCCTCAGAAATCCATAGGAAGATGGCCTACACGAAGGCCTGAAATTGGACTGCAGTGGAGCTCTGATGATATTTGAAACAGCTTTTCTTTCCCATTTCTCTCCCCTTTAATAGCCTAGAGATTGAGGACAAGTGATGTTGGGGTAAACGGCTATTTTACTGTGTGGTTAATGGATATGTTGATCAGTACACCTGTGGACAAACCCTGAAAGTGACCTTCTCTTGGAATTTAGAGGGTGAGGTTTAGGGAACACTTTTCTTAGATTGTTGGCATGGGAAACTTCTACAGGCCTAACAAAAACACTTATATTTGTTTAGCAGCTTATTTTTCAGTGTCTTTAAAATACATGTAAAAATCTTTGACTAATATGTAAGAATTATATCTCCAAATTAGACTATCTAAATTATGAACTGTTGGTACCCTGCTTTATTGGTCACTGTGTTCTCAGTCACAGGCATGACACCATGCACATAACAGTATTCAATAAATGTTTGTCGAAAGAATGAAAAAATTAATAGAATGGAAGTATCTATCATCTTGTATGTAAAATTAAGATCTCTAGAGTTAACGAACGAAAATATACAATACTTAGCAAAAGTATATATTATTCACTGTTTGCAGCACAGATTAAGGAGTGCATTTGATTAATTTCAAAATTACATACTTGTTTATGAATGGCTTTTTCAGTAATTATAAAGAATTTGTCTTAAATGCTTTATTGATAAACTGTTTCTGCTCATCAGCCAGTACTAATTCATGTAAATATATGCAGGCTGCGTATGTTACCTAGAATTGTCAGTGGCTCATTGGGAGTGTGCAAATGATATAAAACCAAGAATCCTTCAGTCACTTTTGTTGAGATTCAAAATCAAGTACAGTATGTTTTAAAACTATTTCTACCCTTCAGTCATATTGGTACAGAAATAAATGCATTTAGTCTCTATTTCCAGTTTCATTTTAATATTCTCAATAGTGAAAGTTGCTTACAACACCGACTCTCAACTAGGAGGAGCCTGTGCATATGCTAAATATCAGCAGATAAAAGATGATATTTTTATAGCAACAGAGAGAGATGAGGCAGATTTGCAGTTGTTGCCTGTACCACCTTCTAGGTGTTCATTTTGCTTATGTTCTCAATCATATATTCATTTGAGAAATGTATAAAGAGGCCAAATGGTTTAAAGCTGTGTTGTCCAATATGCTAGCCACTAACCATGATTAGTGAGTTATTATTGTGATTATGTGATTATTGAGTACCTAAAATGTAGTTAATCTGAACTAATATGTGCTCTAGGCATAAAGTATATGCTGGATTTTGAAGAGTTTGTTTGAAAAGCAAAACGTATGCAAAAAATATGCTAAAATGATATTTTGGTTTAAATAAAATGTATTATTAAAAGTGAGTTCACATTTTTTAACTTTTAAAATTATTTTTAATCGACTAATGAAAAATTGTATGTATTTAAGGTGTACAATGTGATGTTTTGATACATGTATACTTTGTTGAATTATTTAATCAAGATAGTTCACATACCTATCACCTCACATACTTATTTTTATTATAAAAATATAAAGTCTACTCCATTAGTAATTTTCAAGTATACAGCATATTATTATTTACTAGAGTCACCATGCTGTAAAATAGATCTGTAGCAGTTACTCCTTAGGTCTAACTGAAACTTTGTACACTTTCACAAATATCTTCCCATTCTCTGCCCCTCCTTCCCCACTCCCAGCCCCAGTTAACAACTATTCTATTCTTTGCATCTTTGAGTTAAACTTTTTTAGATTCTCTATGTAAATGAAATCAGGTATTATTTGTCTTTCAGTTACTGGCTTATTTTTCTAAGTATAATGTTCTTCAGATTTGTCCAGTTTTTCACAAGTGACAGAATTTCCTTCTTTTTAAAAGCTGAATAGTATTCTATTGTATATACATGGCACATATTATTTATCCATTCATCTGTTGATAGACAAAAGTTGATGTCCTATCTTGAATATTGTAAATAATGCTGCAGTGAACATGCAAATTCAACTTTGACATACTGATTTCCTTTTCTTTGGATAAATACCTACAAGTGGAATTGCTGGACCCTACAGTAGTTTATTTTTAATTTTTTGAGGACACTTCATGCTCTTTTCCACAATGGCTAAATTAATTTTTATTCCCACCAACAGTGTACAAAGGGTTCCCTTTTGTCCACATCCTCACCAAAACTTATCTTTGGACTTTTTGATAAAGCCATTTTTATAGATATGAGGAGATACATCATTGTGGTTTCAATTTGCATTTCCTTGAGGATTAGTAATGTTGAGCACTTTTTATGAATTTGTTGGTCTGTATGTCTTCTCTTGAGAAGTGTCTGTTCAGGTCCTTTGCCCATTTTTAAATTGGGTTATTGGTTTTCTCACTCTTGAGTTAAGCTCTTTATATATTTTGAATCTTAGCCCTTTATCAGATTTATGGTTGCAAATATTTTCTCCCATTCTGCAGGTTATGTCTTTATTCTGTTGATGGTTTCCTTGGCAGTGCAAACATGTTTTAGGTTGATGTACTCCCATTTGTCTAGTTCTGCTTTTGTTGTCTGTGCTTTTGGGGTCACAGCCAAACATCTTCGCCCAGACCGATATCAGGAAGCTTTTTTGTCCTATATTTTCGTTGAGTAGTTTAGCTGTTTCAGGTCTTATGTTTAAGTCTATAATCCATTTTGAGTTGATTTTCACATATCATGGGAGATAAAGGTCCATTTAATTTTTCCACATGTGAATATCCAGTTTTTCCAAAACCGTTTATTGAAGAGACTATCCTTTCCCATTGTGTGATCTTGGTAACTCTGTCAAAGATCAGTTGATCATAAACGTGTGGATTTATTTCTGGGCTGTCTTTTCTGTTCCATTGGTCTATATGTCTATTTTTATGAGAATACAATGCTATTTTCATTATTATAGCTTTAGAGTAGATTTTGAGATCAAGTCACGTAATGCCTCCAGCTTTGCTCTTTTGTTCCGGGATTGCTTTGGTTACTCATTGTATTTTGTGGTTCTGTGTAAATTTCAGGATTGTTTTTTCTGTTTCTCTGAAAAATGCCATTGGGATTTTGATCAGGATTGCATTGAATCTGTGGATTGCTTTAGATAGTATGCACACTCATGAATATTACATGAATTGCAATATTCTTCCAATTCATGAACAGTGAATATATTCCATTTGTGATTTCAATTTCTTTCATCAATATTTTATAGTTTTTAATATAAAACTCTTTCACCTCCTTGACAAAATTTGTTCCAAAGTATTTTGATTTTTTAAATTATTATAAGTGGAATTGTTTTCTTGATTTGTTTTCTGGGTAGTTTATTGTTAGGGCATAGATAGGCTTGATAGTGACTTTTGTATGTTAATGTAGTATCTTGTAACTTTACTAAACTAAATTGGTTTGTTAGTTCTAGTTTCTGTGTGTGTGTGTGTGTGTGTGTGTGTGTGTGGAGTCTTTAGGGTTTGTATTATACATAAAGATCACGTATCTGCCAACAGATAATTTAACTTCTTCCTTACTAGTTTGGATGTCTTTTATTTCTTTTTCTTGCCTAACTGCTCTGGTTAGGAATTTCAGTACTCTGTCATGAAGTGACTAGAAGTCGTGAGAGTGGGCGTTCCTTATTGTTTCTGATCTTAGAGGGAAAGTCTTCAACTTTTTACCATGAGTATGCTATTAGCTGTGGCCTTGTCATATATGGCCTTCATTGTGTTGAGGGACCTTCCTTGTATACCTAATTTGTTGAGAGTTTTTAATTATAAAATGTTCAATTTGTCAAATGCTTTTTCTGCACCTAGTGGTAAGATCATATGGCTTTTGTCCTTTGCTCTGTAAAAATGATATATCATATTTACTAATATCCATATTTTGGAAAATCCTTGTATTCCAGTGATAGATCCCACTGGATCATGGTGAATGGGCATTTTAATGTGCTATTAAATTCATTTTTATAGTATTTTCTTAAGGATTTTTCACCTATGTTTATCAAGGAGATGGGTCTGTAATTTTCTTTTCTTGTCGTGTAGTATGAGTTTGGTATCAGGGTAATGCTGGCTTCATAAAGTAAGTTTGAAAGTATTCCCACTTCTTCTATTTTTAAAAGAGTTTCAGAAAAATTGATACTAATTTTCTTAATGTTTAGAAGAATTCAGCTGTAAAGCCATCAGGTCCTGGGCTTTTGTTTAATGGGAGACTTTTTATTACTGATCCAATCTCTTTGTTATGGTCTGTTCAGATTTTCTATTTCTTCATGATTCAGTCTTGATAGGTTTCACGTTTCTAGGAATTTATCCATTTCTTTTAGCTTATTCAATCTGGTGGCAAATAAGTGTTCATAGTAGAGTCTTATTATCCTTCATATTTCTTTTTTTTTTTTTTTTTTTTTTTGGAGGTGGAGTCTTACTCTGTTGTCCAGGCTGGAGTGCAATGGCACGGGGCATGGTCTTGGCTCGCTACAGCATCTGCCTCCTGGGTTCAAGCGATTCTCCTGCCTCAGCCTTCCAAGTAGCTGGAATTACAGACATGCACCACCATGCCCGGCTAATTTTTTTGTATTTTAAGTAGAGACGAGATTTCAACATGTTGGCCAGGCTGGTCTCAAACTCCTGACGTCAGACTCCTGACCTGCTTCTGCTTCCCAAAGTGCTGGGATTACAGACATGGTCTATCATGTCCCTGGCCTCTTTATATTTCTTTGATTTCATTTGTAATGCTCCCTTTTTCAATTCTACTAATTTGAGTCTTCTCTCTCTCTTGTGCTCTGATCTCTATTATTTTCTTCCTTCTACTAACTTTGGGCTTAATTTGTTCTTCTCTTTCTACTTCCTTGATGTGTAATGTTATGTTGCTTATTCAAAATCTTCTTTTTTGATATAGATGTTTATCGCTATAAACTTCCCTCTTATAAGTACTTTTGCTGTAGTACTCCATGAGTTTGGATATGCTGCATCTCCCTTTTTTTGTTGTTTAAAAATATTTTTAAACTTCCCTTTTGATTTCTTCTTTAACTCTCTGATTTTTCAGGAGCATGTTGTTTGAATTCCACATGTTTGTGATTTTTCTAAAATTCCTCCTGTTTTTTACTGATTTGTAGTTTCATGTCATTCTGGTTGGAAAATATACTTGGTATGATTTCAATCTTTTTAAATGTGTTTACCCTTTTTATTGCCTAATGTATGTATGATCTATCTTGGAAAATGTTCCATATGCACTTAAGAAGAATGTATATTCTGCTGCTGTTGGATGGAATGTTTTGCATATGTCTGTTAGGTCCATTTGGTCTAAAGTGTAGTTCAAGTCTAATGTTTCTTTATGGATCTTATGTCTGAATAATCTATCCATTGCCAGTAGTGGAGTAATAAAGTCTGCTGCTACTGTTATATTGCACTGTATCTTTCCCTTCAGATCTATTAATATTTGCTTTCTGTATTTAGGTGCTATAATCTTGGGTGCCTATATACTTACAATTGTTATATCTTATTGAGGAATTGACCCCCTTATCATTATATAATGACTTTCTTTGCCTAAAGGAAAGTTTTTGACTTTCTATTATGTCTGATATAAATATGACCACCCCTGTTCTCTTTCAATTGCTGTTTGCATAGAATATCTTTTTCTACCTCTTCACTTTCAGTTTTTGTGTGATTAAGCCTAAAGTGAGTCTTTTGTAGGCAGCATCTTGCTGGGTCTTGTTTTTTTGTTAATTTATTCTATATCTTTTAATTAAAGAAGTTATTCCATTTACATTTAATGTGATTATTTATAGGTAATGACTTGCTATTGATATTTCATTAATGGTTTACTAACTGTTTGTAGTTGCCTTGTTCCTTTCTTCTAATTCTGCTGTCTTCCTGTTTGATTTGTTGAATGTTTGTAGTGGTATACTTGGATTCCTTTCTTTTTATCATTTGTGTATTGACTAGAGGGTTTTTTGTGTGGGTGTGATTGTCATGGGGCTTATGTAAAATGTCTTATAATATTCTAATTTAAGCAGATTACAAGTCAACTTCAGCTACTAACAAGACTATACTTTTATTCCATACACACACATTTTGTTATTGATGCCACACTTTACATCTTTTTGTACTGTGCAGACATTAAAAACTTACTTTAGTTATAGTTATTTTTAAATTTTTTTAACTTTTATACTAGAGTTAAAAGTAATTTACACACCACCATTACACTATAGAGCATTCTGAATTTGACTATATAGTTACCTTTGCTGGTGAATTTTATACTTTCATGTTGTTACTTAGCATTATTTTGTTTTAACTTGGAAAACTTCCCTTAGCAATTCCTGTAAGGTAGAAAGGCAGGTCTCATGATGATAAACTCCTTTAGCTTTTGTCTTGCAATGCCTTTATCTCTCCTTCATGTTGGAAGAATAACTTTTATGGGTATTATGTTCTTGGTTGGCAGATTTTTTCTTTCAGCACTTTGACTATTTTATCTCAATCCCTCCTGGCTTGCTTATTATTAAGAAGTCCACTGAAAGCCCTATAGAAGAGGTTCCTCTATGTGTGATGAATCTCTTATCTCTTGATATTTTCAAGATTCTCTTTTGTCCTTGACTTTTGACAATTTGATTAAAATGTGTCTTGGAACATTCTTCTTTGGAATGATCTTTCTAGAGATCCTTTAAGCTTCATAAAGCCAGACGTTCACATCCTTTCCAAGATATATGCAGTGTTCAGTCAGCAAATATTTAAATGTTTTCTGCCTCTTTCTCCCTCACTTCTCCTTCTGGAACTTTCATAATCAATGTATTTGCACGTTTGAAGGTGTTACATGGGTTCCTTACTTTTTCTTTACCTTTTTTAAATCTTATTTCTTTTTTTTCTCTATTTGACTAATTTCAAATAACTCATCTTCAAGCTTGCTAATTCTTTTTTTCTGTAGGATTGAGTCTCCTATTGAAGCTCTTTATTGAGTTTTTTCACTCTATTACTGTATTCCTCAGATTCAAAATTTCTATTTGGTTTCTATGTTTTTAATTTCTTCATTAAAATTCTAACATTTTCTTGCATTATTTTTCTAACTTTTGCTGGGTTTTGCATCTCACTGAGCTTCTTTAAGATTATTATTCCGAATTATTATTTATCAGGCAAATCATAGATCTCTGTTTCCTTGGAGTCAGTTACTGGAGCTTCATTGGTTATTTTTGCTAGTGCTATGTTTGCTTGACTATTTGTTATCTTTGTAGTCTTATATTGATCTGTACAATAGAAGGAACACATACCTCTTCCAGTCTTTATAGACTGGTTCTGGCAGGTCTTCTTCTGCTATAATAGTTCTCTGGTTGATGGGATTGCCTCTATGATCATGGTTAAGTGGGGTTGCAGCCAGGTCACATGGCTGCTTCTAGGTCCACAGTGGGGCCCAATAAGTTGGTGTATCTGTTATCCAGTGTTTCTAGTGAGTGTGGAACCTGTCTGTCCCAGGGTGGACTAGATTGGTCCATTGAATTGGCACTAAGATATGGATATGCAGACAGTGAAAGTATTATAAGGTATGTGGACAGATGTGGCTTTCTCAAGTTCCCTGGGAAGGCACCTGCCAGATCACTCATTTGGGTTCACACATAGAAAAGTACTGTTCCAGTCTATGGCTTAGAGGGGCTGGAGCCAAGTCACAGGGCTGCTTCAAGGCTCACAGTCGAGGTTGAGGTCTTCAGATCTATCTCTGGGGTTATGGATGTGTGTGTGTGTGTGTGTGTGTGTGTGTTTTGTTGAGCTCCTGGGTGGGCAGACCCATTCTCAGTCTGCCGTTGAGAGGGGATGTAATTGATTTATAGTGCCATTTTAAGATCCACATTGAGACTGTGGTCATCAGGTCAGCCTACAGGGGCACTGACATACGTGCTTCCCTCTGGGTCCCAGGACAGGCAGAACTGCTCTTAGATTACAACTGAGAGGGATTGGGGCCAAGATACATGGCTATTTCAGGAATTTCTAAGAGACCAAGCTTGGCAAGCCTGTACAGGGACCCAGATGAGCATGTCCTGGAAGGTGCCTGACTGGGTAGAACTACTTCCTGATCATAGCCAAGATGGGCTGGAGCCAAGATTTAAGGCCCTTTCAGTAGCTAATTTTGGTGCCTGCCCCAGGACGCAGGAGGATGTGTCTACCTCTGCATCCTCATATGAGTAGGACTGACTTTAAATCGCAGCTAAAGGATGCTAGAGCCCAGTTATAGGCTAGTTTTGGGTTGACAGCTGGGACCAATATCAGCAGACCTGTGGTGGTTTTTTTTTGTTTTTTTGTTTTTTGTTTTTTTTTGTTTTTTGTTTTTTTGTTTTTTTGTTTTTTTTTTTTTTGATGGAGTCTCGCTGTCTCCCAGGCTGGAGTGCAGTGGCATGATCTTGGTTCACTGCAAGCTCTGCCTCCCAGGTTCAAGCCATTCTCCTGCCTTAGCCTCTGAGTAGCTGGGACTACAGGCGCCTGTCACCATGCCTAGCTAATTTTTTGTATTTTTAGTAGAGACAGGGTTTCACTGTGTTAGCCAGGATGGTCTCGATCTCCTGACCTCGTGATCCACCCACCTCAGCCTCCTGAAGTATTGGGATTACAGGCATGCGCCACTATGCCCGGCCCAGACCTGTGTTCTAAAGCACTCGTGTATGTTACTCCTCCTGGGCCCCTCGGTGGATGGTTTTCGCAGCAGAATCAAGGCCAAACAGGGCTAAATGAAGTCCTTAGGGGGCTGGGACTGTTTCCAGGTTTGAAGCCTGAACTAGTAGTCAAGGAGCCTGCCACCTGGGTGAGGGTCTTGCTCTCTCTTAACTGCTACTGCAGAAAATTCTATTTCTTAGCATCGTTGGCCTGCATTCAGGTGTCTGGTGCTCATCTTTAATTTGAGCCAGTAATTAAGTAATGTCATCTTTTAGTATCCAGCTCTTTGTTGAGGGGATCAAGAGAGGAACCTGTAACAGAGGTTCTGAAACCTTGAGTGCACAGTTCTTGGCTTTTACTTCTCAGTCTTCACAAAGTCTGGAGTCACATTAACCAGATAATCACACAATGTAAAAATGTGAATCCAAAGTGTTAACTGTCATGAAGGAAAATATAATCAGGCATCAGATCTAGTCTGAAGATAAACTGTGAGGGATGAATGTGAGTAAACCAGGTACATGAGAATTGGGGTTGGAAAAAAGTGGGGACAGATGAAAAACAGCCTAGAGAAAGGAAATGACATATTCAGAGGCTTGAGTTGAGATAGAGCATGACAACTTCAAATAATGAAGGCCACTGTGACTGGAGTACAGAGGACAACAGCAGAAGGACACCTGAAGGTAGTGGGCCAGACTGGTAAGGATCTTCCAGGACCTGGCTATTTATAGCATCATCTGTCGACCACCAGCATTGGCATCAACAGGGAGTTTGTCATAAATGTAGAATCTCAGGTCCTAGCCTGACCCACCAAGTCAAAATCTGCATTTTAGAAATATCTCCAGCTGATTTGTGTACACATTAAAATTTGAGAGGCATTGATCTAAAGTTGATTAAAGATTTTTAGTTGTAATACTTAAAGTAATAGAAAGCCATTGCAGGGTTTTTGCAGGTTGGTGAAATAATCAAATATATATATTTTTAAAAGATTATCCTGGTGAGGTGTGGAAGAACAGAGTAAAGTGGGTAGACAGAGTAGAACTACAGAGACCGAGGGGGCGGAGCAAGATGGCCGAATAGGAACAGCTCCAGTCTCCAACTCCCAGCGCCAGTGACACAGAAGACTGGTGATTTCTGCATTTTCAACTGAGGTACTGGGGTCATCTCTCTAGGGAGTGCCGGACAATCGGTGCTGGTCAGCTGCTGCAGCCTGACCAGCGTGAGCTGAAGCAGGGCGAGGCATCGCCTCACCTGGAAGCGCAAGGGGGAAGGAAATCCGTTTTCCTAGCCGGGGAACTGAGACACATAACACCTGGAAAATCGGGTAACTCCCACCCCAATACTGCGCTTTAAGGAAACAGGCACACCAGGAGAATATATCCCACCTGGCCGGGAGGTCCCACGCCCACGGAGCCTCCCTCACTGCTAACACAGCAGTCTGCGACGATCTATCCGCAAGGTAACAGCGAGGCTGGGGGAGGGGCGCCCGCCATTGCTGAGGCTTAAGTAGGTAAACAAAGCCGCTGGGAAGCTCGAACTGGGTGGAGCTCACAGCAGCTCAAAGAAACCTGCCTGTCTCTGTAGACTCCACCTCTGGGGACAGCCCACAGCTGAGGTCCAATAGGGAAAGCAGCGGGGGCCAGTGCAGAGGCGAACGACTCTGTCTGACAGCTTTGGGGAGAGCCGTGGATCTCCCAACGCGGAGGTTGAGATCCGAGAACGGACAGACTGCCTGCTCAGGTGGGTCCCTGACCCCTGAGTAGCCTAGCTGGGAGACATCCCCCACTAGGGGCAGTCTGACACCCCACACCTCACAGGGTGGAGTCATCCCTGAGAGGAAACTTCCAAAGGAAGAATCAGACAGGTACACTCACTGTTCAGCAATATTCTATCTTCGGCAACCTCTGCTGCTGATACCCAGGCAAACAGGGTCTGGAGTGGACCTCAAGCAATCTCCAACAGACCAACAGACAGTCCTTCTGACTGTCAGATGGAAAACTATCAAACAGGAAGGACACCTATACCAAAACCCCATCAGTACGTCACCATCATCAAAGATCAGAGACAGATAAAACCACAAAGATGGGGAAGAAGCAGGGCAGAAAAGCTGGAAATTCAAAAAATAAGAGTGCATCTCCCCCTGCAAAGGAGCGCAGCCCATCGCCAGCAACGGATCAAAGCTGGTCAGAGAATGACTTTGACAAGATGAGAGAAGAAGGCTTCAGCCCATCAAACTTCTCAGAGCTAAAGGAGGAATTACGTACCCAGCGCAAAGAAACTAAAAATCTTGAAAAAAGAGTGGAAGAATTGACAGCTAGATAATTAATGCAGAGAAGATCATAAACGAAATGACAGAGATGAAAACCATGACACGAGAAATACGTGACAAATGCACAAGCTTCAGTAACCGACTCGATCAACTGGAAGAAAGAGTATCAGCGATTGAGGATCAAATGAATGAAATGAAGCGAGAAGAGAAACCAAAAGAAAAAAGAAGAAAAAGAAATGAACAAAGCCTGCAAGAAGTATGGGATTATGTAAAAAGACCAAATCTACGTCTGATTGGGGTGCCTGAAAGTGAGGGGGAAAATGGAACCAAGTTGGAAAACACTCTTCAGGATATCATCCAGGAGAACTTCCCCAACCTAGTAGGGCAGGCCAACATTCAAATTCAGGAAATACAGAGAACGCCACAAAGATACTCCTCCAGAAGAGCAACTCCAAGACACATAATTGCCAGATTCACCAAAGTTGAAATGAAGGAAAAAATCTTAAGGGCAGCCAGAGAGAAAGGTCGGGTTACCCACAAAGGGAAGCCCATCAGAATAACAGCAGACCTCTCGGCAGAAACTCTACAAGCCAGAAGAGAGTGGGGGCCAATATTCAACATTCTTAAAGAAAAGAATTTTCAACCCAGAATTTCATATCCAGCCAAACTAAGTTTCATCAGTGAAGGAGAAATAAAATCCTTTACAGATAAGCAAATGCTTAGAGATTTTGTCACCACCAGGCCTGCCTTACAAGAGACCCTGAAGGAAGCCCTAAACATGGAAAGGAACAACCGGTACCAGCCATTGCAAAAACATGCCAAAATGTAAAGACCATCGAGGCTAGGAAGAAACTGCATCAACTAATGAGCAAAATAACCAGTTAATATCATAATGACAGGATCAAGTTCACACATAACAATATTAACCTTAAATGTCAATGGACTAAATGCTCCAATTAAAAGACACAGACTGGCAAACTGGATCAAGAGTCAAGACCCATCAGTCTGCTGTATTCAGGAGACCCATCTCACATGCAGAGACATACATAGGCTCAAAATAAAGGGATGGAGGAAGATCTACCAAGCAAATGGAGAACAAAAAAAAGCAGGGGTTGCAATCCTAGTCTCTGATAAAACAGACTTTAAACCATCAAGAAGAATCAAATAGACGCAATAAAAAATGATAAAGGGGATATCACCACCGACCCCACAGAAATACAAACAACCATCAGAGAATACTATAAATGCCTCTACGCAAATCAACTAGAAAATCTAGAAGAAATGGATAATTTCCTGGACACTTACACTCTCCCAAGACTGAACCAGGAAGAAGTTGAATCACTGAATAGACCAATAACAGGCTCTGAAATTGAGGCAACAATTAATAGCCTACCCACGAAAAAAAGTCCAGGACCAGATGGATTCACAGCTGAATTCTACCAGAGGTACAAGGAGGAGCTGGTACCATTCCTTCTGAAACTATTCCAATCAATAGAAAAAGAGGGAATCCTCCCTAACTCATTTTATGAGGCCAACATCATCCTGATACCAAAGCCTGGCAGAGACACAACAAAAAAAGAGAATTTTAGACCAATATCCCTGATGAACATCGATGCAAAAATTCTCAATAAAATACTGGCAAACCGGATTCAGCAGCACATCAAAAAGCTTATCCACCATGATCAAGTGGGCTTCATCCCTGGGATGCAAGGCTGGTTCAACATTCGCAAATCAATAAACGTAATCCAGCATATAAACAGAACCAAACACAAGAACCACATGATTATCTCAATAGATGCAGAAAAGGCTTTTGACAAAATTCAACAGCCCTTTATGCTAAAAACGCTCAAGAAATTCGGTATTGATGGAACGTACCTCAAAATAATAAAAGCTATTTACGACAAACCCACAGCTAATATCATACTGAATGGGCAAAAACTGGAAAAATTCCCTTTGAAAACTGGCACAAGACAGGGATGCCCTCTCTCACCACTCCTATTCAACATAGTGTTGGAAGTTCTGGCTAGGGCAATCAGGCAAGAGAAAGAAATCAAGGGTATCCAGTTAGGAAAAGAAGAAGTCAAATTGTCCCTGTTTGCAGATGACATGATTGTATATTTAGAAAACCCCATCGTCTCAGCCCAAAATCTCCTTAAGCTGATAAGCAACTTCAGCAAAGTCTCAGGATACAAAATTAATGTGCAAAAATCCCAAGCATTCTTATACACCAGTAACAGACAAGCAGAGAGCCAAATCAGGAATGAACTTCCATTCACAATTGCTTCAAAGAGAATCAAATACCTAGGAATCCAGCTTACAAGGGTTGTAAAGGACCTCTTCAAGGAGAACTACAAACCACTGCTCAGTGAAATCAAAGAGGACACAAACAAATGGAAGAACATACCATGCTCATGGATAGGAAGAATCAATATCGTGAAAATGGCCATACTGCCCAAGGTAATTTATAGATTCAATGCCATTCCCATCAAGCTACCAATGACTTTCTTCACAGAATTGGAAAAAACGGCTTTAAAGTTCATATGGAACCAAAAAAGAGCCCGCATTGCCAAGACAATCCTAGGTCAAAAGGACAAAGCTGGAGGCGTCACGCTACCTGACTTCAAACTATACTACAAGGCTACAGTAACCAAAACAGCATGGTACTGGTACCACATCAGAGATATAGACCAATGGAACAGAACAGAGTCCTCAGAAATAATACCACACATCTACAGCCATCTGATCTTTGACAAACCTGAGAAAAACAAGAAATGGGGAAAGGATTCCCTATTTAATAAATGGTGCTGGGAAAATTGGCTAGCCACAAGTAGAAAGCTGAAACTGGATCCTTTCCTTACCCTTATATGAAAATTAATTCAAGATGGATTAGAGACTTAAATGTTAGACCTAATACCATAAAAACCCTAGAAGAAAATCTAGGTAGTACCATTCAGGACATAGGCATGGGCAAGGACTTCATGTCTAAAACACCAAAAGCAACGGCAGCAAAAGCCAAAATGACAAATGGGATCTAATTAAACTAAAGAGCTTTTGCACAGCAAAAGAAACTACCATCAGAGTGAACAGGCAACCTACATAATGGGAGAACATTTTTGCAACCTCTCATCTGACAAAGGGCTAATATCCAGAATCTACAAAGAACTCAAACAAATATACAAGAAAAAAACAAACAACCCCATCAAAAAGTGGGGAAAGGATATGAACAGACATTTCTCAAAAGAAGACATCCATACAGCCAACAGACACATGAAAAAATGCTCGTCATCACTCGCCATCAGAGAAATGCAAATCAAAACTACAATGAGATACCATCTCACACCAGTTAGAATGGCAATCATTAAGAAGTCAGGAAACAATAGATATGGAGAGGATGTGGAGAAATAGGAACACTTTTACACTGTTGGTGGGATTGTAAACTAGTTCAACCATTATGGAAAACAGTATGGCGATTCCTCAAGGATCTAGAACTAGATGTACCATATGACCCAGCCATCCCACTACTGGGTATATACCCAAAGGATTATAAATTATTCTACTACAAAGACACATGCACACGTATGTTTATTGCGGCACTATTCACAATAGCAAAGACTTGGAATCAACCCAAATGTCCATCTGTGACAGACTGGATTAAGAAAATGTGGCACATATACACCATGGAATACTATGCAGCCATCAAAAAGGATGAGTTTGCATCCTTTGTAGGGACATGGATGCAGCTGGAAACCATCATTCTTAGCAAACTATCACAAGAAGAGAAACCAAACACCGCATGTTCTCACTCATAGGTGGGAACTGAACAATGAGATCACTTGGACTCGGGAAGGGGAACATCACACACTGTGGGCCTATCAGGGGGAGGGGGGAGGAGGGAGGGATTGCATTGGGGAGTTATACATGATATAAACGTTATGCACATGTACCCTAGAACTTAAAGTATAATAAAAAAAATAAAAAAAAAAAAAAAAGAACTACAGAGACCAGGTAGGAAACTGTATAGTGAGGCAAGAGACAAATGTAGAATGGACGAGGGTAGAGTCATTCTACATAGAAAGAGTGGAATGGAGAGATATTTAGATGGTAAAATCTCTAAACTTTCGTGGTGCTAAATTGATCTGATGGGTGAGAGAGTTGCCCAAGGTAAATGTCAGACTTCCAGCTTTCACATTTTGATGAATGGGGACATTCTTTACCAAATTAGAAAAGACTGGAGCAGGCCCAAGTGTGAGGCTATTTGGAAAACATAATGAGTTTGTCTTCGAATGCAATGAGTTTGATGTGCTTTTGAGACACCTAAGTGGAAATGGGAAGAAAAAGAGAGAGAAAGAGAATTATCTAGATACACACACGCACGCGCACACGCACACACACACACACACAGACATACACACACACACAGAAGTAATCAGAGATGAGTTCTGAGTTGGCAACATAAATTTGACTTTTGGGAGTATGAAAGAGATTACCAGGGAGAGATGGCCTAGAATACAAGTCTTGGTTCTGGCTCTACTGTGAACTGAGCAAGTGAACTTTTAAATGTTTACTAATCTAAAAAAAAAAAAGAAGAAGAAGAAGAAGAAGGATAATAATGTTTTACATTGCTACAATAATAGGAAAATCAATGTATATGAAATGCTTTTGAAAACAGGAAGCATATTAAATTGTGCTGATATTGATACTTTATCCAGCTACACAATGAAAAGATATAAAATCAAATAACTTATTACAGAGTCTCAGTTTTCTCACTTGTTAAAAAGAGAGCTACAGGAGATTAGCTCTAAGATCTCTTGCAGCTCAGTGTAGGTCTAAGTCTGAAATATTTTCTCAATTTCACAAAAGTACAATTCTTTCCATCAACCTTGGTTCTGTGGTATATGGATTAGGCTTATGATCCTCTTGCAGAGATGTTCAATATCATATATTTCCCCTTCTCTAATTGTAGTACACATTCATAAAATGAAATGACTATACTGAATGTGTTATTTAAAAGCAAATTATCAAATCTTTATTAAGTGTTTGCTTCATGCTAAGTTCTGTGAAAGACAAAAGAAAAGGAAAGCAAATAATTTAGAGAAATAAAGCATTAGTGTGTAAAATGATGCTAGCAGAATAAAATAGCAATAACTATAAAGATACAGAGATATCTTGCAGAAAAATATGATTTATTGTCCTGGTACTGGGAGTAGAGATTTTTAGCATGGTATAAATGCTAGCAGGAGGGAAGTCATAAAAAGACACCATGGTCAACTAGAATAGTTCATTAAATAAGAATAATATTTTCACACAATAATAAGATCTGAGGAGGGTATCCCTGGTGAAGAGAATGATGTGTGTGCAAAGGCCTAGAAATGAGGATCTATATACATGTCTGTAGGGTGTGAGAACAGAAATCTAACTAGGAAAGAAGATCCATGTAGGGAAATAGTCAGAAATCAGGCTGAAAATAAATATTGCATAGAGAATACAGTGAGGCATTAACATTTGGGCAAGCCAGCTTGAACTGAGAGATATAAGGTGTTTTGGAAAACAACAACAACCAAAAAACCCAATGTCTAAACTATAAAATTCAAAGCAAAACTGTAAAAAATATAGCCTTTAAAAATTTTGATCCAGACTATTCTTTTGTATTTACAGGATCTGCATTCACTTTTTCTACTGGATGTACATAGCAGACAATATTCTTCATGTATATTAAATTAAGAATGTGAGGATTTTGCTACACTCAAAATCCAGTTGACTATTTAAATGGGAGAACAACATATATAGGATCCAGATGCCCTCCAATTGTTTGTATTAACTCTTTCCCACAATCACCAGGTATAAGGGGATAAAGACATAATGGAATATGGTTCTGTAGGCTGCTCTTATAGAGAGATAGCCCTAGAAAACAAGACAAAGATTTCCTTTTAAAGGAGAAATCTCTTGATGTGAAAGAGTGTCCTATCTCTGACATGCATCTCGTGTTTCTGAAGCACAATGTGCCATTTTCTTTTCATGATGCTAAGGAGGATAAGATAGCCTCTTACCATTCAAATGAATACAAATTGGCAAGAACTATTTCTGATTAGTGTTCTATATCTCCATAGCTACCCCACCATCCTCTGTCAACACCCACTTCCACAATTATAGAAGCCTATGACTTTAAAGGAACCTATACTGAAGTTACATTTATTCACCTTTCCCAAAGCAAACTATAATTGGAAAGTAAAGTGACTGTTCTTCAAAAACAAAACAAAAAAGCATTGTGTATGACTATATGAAAATTTGTTTCCAATGATTCATAATGCTTGCAGCCTAGGAAATTCTGTTAGCGCTCAGACTAAAATTTTTCTAAGGAATTTTTCTCCTGACCTTTTTCTCACAGTTAAATATAACCTTCTTTCCTCTAGCATGTGAGTAAAATTTCAGTATCCATTGTGCAATTCATACTGGCAATCCTAATGACCCATTCAATTTGACATATATGTATCAATAAACCAACTCTACAACATAGTTCTGGAAGCAAGAGAAAACCCCAAAGAGCACCATTTTCCTCTAGAGATTTGCTGTCTAGTTGGAAAAGTAAGACATTGATGCCCAGACTGTTAATTAATGGTACCGGTGGGATATCTACCTGATACCTTCCCAGGCCAGAGAGAGGACCATAAGCCACATAGTCTGTAGAAGATGAATGGTAGGCTGGGCTGGGTATGGAAGGCTTCATGGAAGACCAATACCTTGAAGAGAACAGAGTAGAATCTGAATAGACCAAGAAGAGCAAAGACAGTGATCAAGGTGAGAGTCAGGGGATGGCAATATAGTGACAGCTAATAGACCAAGTCCTGATATTAAGGTATTAAGTTTCCTTTATCTGAGCTTTTCCATTCACCTAAAAGAAAATCTCCTTTTCTGCTGTTTTGTTAAAGCTCACCAGACTGATTCCTTTAAGGTAAACTATCTTTCCAGTCACAGCAAGGTTCACCTAGGATGGCGATGAGAACACAATGCCTCTCTTTAGGAATAGAACAGATAACCAAAAGAGACTGAAGTCAAAAGAGGAGGTTTTCACCTTGACTCTCCTTGATCTGCCTCCACACTGACTACCAGCATACACCTCCTTCAGGGAACAGCAATGAGTCCTAAAGTTTCCTGGACTTTACAGAGTCTTTTGGGTTTCACCAGGTGTTCAATCTCTAATTTGTATGTGACTCTATCAATTAAAAAAAGAGAGAAAACACAAATCAAAATGAAAATTATTAGTTTTTAAAAAAAATCTTGTTGTTGAGCTTAATGCCAAAAAAATGCTTTTCTCCTGCTATACTATTGCTTATTTTCCTCTTCTCTCTTTTACAATAAGCGCCTATTGTAAATTACAAAGCACATGCAAGCATACACATGCATACACACACACACACACACCACACACACACACACACACACACCAAAATTTGGATTCTGCCCTTTCTAATTACAAATCACCACCTGTGGTAAAATTATTGAAAAACAGATGAGCTTTTCATTCCAGCAATAGCCTTAAAACAAGCAGCAGTTCCAACTGCCAGTGTGATGTATAGACACCACAGAGGGCAGATGAGGGATTAATTAGGTCTGTCCTTGCACATTGCCAGGGGAGCACTTCTGTAGAGGTGATTGAAAACTAGAAAGAGTGGCATTAGTCTTCATTGTTGGTTAAAGGCAACAAAAATAAAGATGCAATTGAGTTGACAAAGCTTCAAGGTATGTGGCTGAGTCATTTGGAGGTGTCAAAACGATCAAACTATAATTAATTAGCTAAAGTGCTATATTTAATCCCTCAACTTTAATGAAGAATTCTGCATCCAAGAACAAATAGCAAAAGAGGTACCATCGGTTTCTGATATTTGTTAGATTTGGAGGGAGGGGTAGTTGTTAGGGGAGAAATAAACTTTTTTTTTTTTCTTTTTCTGGGCTGTAATGATCAACACTCCCTGCTTTTAATCTTATTGTCATTTCCCTTTTTCTTATAGAACAGTGGTGCTGTTCTCTGCATTTCTATGAGGGGAGCAATTATAGGCATACAACTCTCCCCGTCAGTATGTGAAGTCTTTTTAAGGAGGCATGGAAGACTGACTGTGGATCCTTTGGCTTTTGACTACTTACAGATTCCTTGTAGGTTTTCTACTAAGTATTGGGTCTATTTCAGAGCTGCAGGGTTGTAACTTGTGACCATAAAATAATAAACAATTCGTAATTATGATCAGGAAAACTTCACTGAATGCCTGCTAGGTGTAGAATACTTCCCTTTCTTTTTTTTTTTTTTATTATACTTTAAGTTCTAGGGTACATGTGCACAACGTGCAGATTTGTTACATATTTATACATGTGCCATGTTGGTGTGCTGCACCCATTAACTCGTCATTTACATTAGGTATATCACCTAATGCTATCCCTCCCCCCTCCTCCCTCCCCACAATAGGCCCCAGTGTGTGATGTTCCCCTTCCTGTGTCCAAGTGATATCATTGTTCAGTTCCCACCTATGAGTGAGAACATGCGGTATTTGGTTTTCTGTTCTTGTGATAGTTTGCTGAGAATAATGGTTTCCAGCTGCATCCATGTCCCTACAAAGGACACGAACTCAACCTTTTTTATGGCTGCATAGTATTCCATGGTGTATATGTGCCACATTTTCTTAATCCAGTCTCTCACTGATGGACATTTGGGTTGATTCCAAGTCATTGCTATTGTGAATAGTGCCGCAATAAACATACGTGTGCATGTCTTTATAGCAGCATGACTTATAATCCTTTTGGTATATCCCCAGTAATGGGATGGCTGGGTCAAATGGTATTTCTAGTTCTAGATCCTTGAGGAATCACCACACTGTTTTCCACAATGGTTGAACTAGTTTACAATCCCACCAACTGTGTAAAAGTGTTCCTATTTCTCCACATCCTCTCCATCACCTGTTGTTTCCTGATTTTTTAATGATTGCCATTCTAACTGGTGTGAGATGGTATCTCATTGTGGTTTTGATTTGCATTTCTCTGATGGCCAGTGATGATGAGCATTTTTTCATGTGTCTGTTGCTTGTATGAATGTCTTCTTTTGAGAAGTGTCTGTTCATATCCTTTGCCCACTTTTTGATGGGGTTGTTTGTTTTTTTCTTGTAAATTTGATTGAGTTCTTTATAGGTTCTGGATATTAGCCCTTTGTCAGATGAGTAGATTACAAAAATTTTCTCCCATTCTGTAGGTTGCCTGTTCACTCTGATGGTAGTTTCTTTTGCTGTGCAAAAGCTAAAGTCTTTATACATGTGACCCACGATGATTTTATTGTATTTTTTCCTGTTTTCTGTAAAGATTTTGCTCACATTATTATTTTTTAAATTGATTTTTTTGAGCCTCAAGGGCGTAGCAAACAGGTGAGGGTTGCTCTCTTCCTATGGGGCTTACCTCAGGCACTTAATGGTTCCTTGATGAGGCTCATGATTCAACTAGTTCTAAGTGAAGGCAGACCTGAAATGTATTAATATTTAGTATTTTAACACATTGGCTATAGATTAGCAAATTTCCTTTCTGTAATTATATAGAATTTGTGTTTCTTTGTTATAGTTTACTATTGGTTTCCTTTTATTTAAATTTGTAAAAGTGTTTTGTTTTCTTTTTCATATATTATTACTCATGGAGACTTGGGAAAAGTACCACCCTGTTATTAAAATAATTTTTTAAAAAAACAGAATTGGAGACAAGATAACCAGTTTTCAAAAAAGCTATTCTTTCTAGCTTTTCAATCTGCAAAATTATTAAAATATGTGAAAAATATGGGGATCCCCTCAAGTGTCATGTAATATAGACTTCATGTAAAAATAGTTTCTCCTCTCTTTTAAGGATTTATACTAAAATCTGTATTTTAGTAACTTTTTATATACAAACCACTATTTAAAAGGAAATAATTAAACCACATTGATAATTATGCCTAGGACAAGTATTATGATACCTCAAATATATTAATTAGTTAATCTAATTAAATAGCTTAGCTATTTATTCTCTACAAAGGTCTTCTTGCCTAGAGTAATAGCATAAAGTAGTATAATCACAAATAAGTAACTTATTTTCTCCCTCTCTTAACAAGCAAAATACAGAAGTTAAACATTTTTTATCTGAAAGTTGAAAGTTTTCCCTTGGAGAAGAGCTATTGTCAAAGAAATGTAGCATCTGCCCTTACTACCAAAGAAAGAACGATTTTAGATTGATAATGCTTCCAAAAAGAAATCACTGGGAAGAGCAATCTTCCCATTCATTCCACATACTAGTCTTGCTCCAATTCCCAAGATATTTTAAGCATGTGACCTGTCACAAAATTGACTATGTATTTGTTTCTTTAATACTTGCACTTGGGCTGTTCATGTAATTTTATCTATCTTCAATATTTAAAAAATGTCAACTGGAAAATGTCACAAAGCAAGCAAAAGTTATAACTAAGATGTGAATGCGGGCAATGTTTTGTGATCATTCCACACACTATGAACTCTCTTCAGTACCTTCCTTTGCTCATGTGACAAAAAATGCCCAGGGTCACAGTAACCTCAAGCATTTATCGTGACAGTGGTAGTGAAGGCTCCTTAAATGCAGAATGCAATTATCACAAACTTTAACAAAGTGAACAGGCAATAGTGGACAAACCTTCACCCAACTTGCCTCTATTTCACATCTATGATTTGCCAAAATAATGTACTGGACACTGAGCTGCTAGTTAAACAAATAACCATTATATTTATATTTATATTATTTAATATTTATATTTAACCATTATATCTAATAATGGTAATATAATGGTCATTTGTTTTAGATATCTTACTTAATAAATAAACAAGATATCTATCGAAAGAAAGTTTTGGATTAAACATCTTGCCTGTTTAAATTCCAAAGCACAACTTTGTCTTGTAGTTGTTGTCAAAACTATTGTTAGAGGTGAAATGTAGTTCGTGAATTTTTGAGGTGTTTACAATATATATTTGCTGCTCTTTAATTTTTGAAGGAGATGAGTCCAGCTATGACTATAACCTGTATATGGCTTAAAGTACCAAGGTTCTTCTCCTCTCTGCAAAGCCAGGGCTCCAACTATCCTTTGGGGATGCCTTTGTAGGCTCAACATGGCTGTCTTTGCTTCAAAAAAAAGGAGCTTGTGCTCTTCCTTATTAGTGAGCCACAAAGTGGGTATACTAACACTGGTGGTGTTTGAAGTATGGGAGAAGTTGGGAAAATGGGTATTTCTAGATACTTTATAGGGAGTAAGGAAAAGGCATGGAGAGGAACAGCTGACCGGTTAACTGTAAATCTGAGAAATGCTTACACAAGGAGAAACTTACCCTGGGAACCAGCAGGTTGCTCTTTACTTAATGCTAAAATAATTAACATTCTTATTTCCTTGCAAGAATTAAGTTACTGGCAAGTGAGGAGGAGGGATGGAAGCTTAGGATGACCTTTCAACAAATGGGTAGAAAATATTTGAATCTAGCCCATCTTTCTTATCTTCATTCTAATTTTGCTTGCTTTTTCCCAGACTGTTAGCACAGGCAAAGTGGGGGAGTCTAAAGGCATACATTCCCAAATATATTATTCCTTAGTCTCTTCTGAGTTCAGTGCTTAAGAAAAATGTGAGATGGTAAGGACAACTATAAATGTACTATTTCAGTGCATAGCACTTAAGCAAAAAAAAAAAAAAAAGTCAGTAGCATATTTTCGTAGCTGACATGTAACAGCACACACTTCTGGGGGCTTGGGCAAACTGCCAAAATATCCCACAAAGTTACCTGGTAATCAAGGCTCTTTACAAGACAAGAGTTACATTTATATCCTTACATATGGTTCAGGACAGTGCTGGCATTTGAGGAGTTCCAAGTGCCGGGCGGCTCTTGAGGCCAGTAAAACCAGTTTCACACTGTTGCACACAGCGTGTGGCTAAGCCACTTGTCTTCCCCCCACCCCCCAAGTTATGGAGGCTGTTGTGCAATAATTTTCTTTGCATATTCATAGTACTTTTCTGTTATTATCTTGACATACTCACTCACAATACAGTTTAAGTGCCAGTCAATCTTAGGAGAACACTGAATCTATTTATTGTCCCAGAGTGCTGAAAGGTACACAGCTTTGGTTGTCAAGCAGACATCCTTCATTTTTCTGATTTCCTCCTCCACGGCTATAGCTCTGTTATGCTACATTTCTGAAGTTACTACTCCCCATTGCAGTGGTTCTCCTTTGTGGCTGGATTTTGCTACATCCATTTTCTTTCGGGAATTTTTATTTTGCGGGAGGGGGGAACTGCTGTATGATCCTTTTTTAAAAAATCAGCAACTGGATTGCATGTCATTGCGTGTTCCATCTGGAAGACATCAAAGATCAATAGACATAGATCCTCAAAAACTATCAAATAAAAACAAACGCCAATCCTCCAGTTCCTGTTTCCAAATCCCAAGATACTACTAACGGCCAATAGATATACCTATAGCCCTACACAGGATTTGAAGAGACCAAGGAGGTAAGCAAGGGCTGCAGGTAACTTGAAAGTGGAGTAAAGAACACAAACTGATGCTTCTTTATTGTCTGGGAAAATACCAATTATGTATTTTCCATGGCTATTATTTTCCCAGATGGCTTGGGGAGGGGATTGGAGCCTCTAGATCATTAGTTTTTAACTGGGGCAATTCTGTCACCCCAGGGGACAGTTGACAAAGTCCAGTGACATTTTGGTTGTTACAGCTGGGGGTGTGATATTAGCATTTGGTGTGTAGAGACCAGAGATGGTGCTAAACATCCTGAAATGCACAGAACAGCACCCCCCAACAAATATTATTCATCCCAAAACGTCAACAGTGCCAAGATTAAGAAACTATGCTCTAGAAATATAGGTATGAAAATAATTTAACTAGTCACTAGAAAGTTTCATTTATCTTTCATGGGATTTTTTCTTTAATCCATGAATTGTCAATTGGTGAGCCATTGCAGTTAGCAGTTTAGGTTAATATACTGGCAGAAAAGGCGAGAAGAGGAGATAGAGTTAGATAAATTGAGTCCAGAAATGAACTGAACATGAATTGTAAAGCCATCTCTAATCACCCAAAGTTTCCCCTACCTTCCCCAGTAATTTCTCATTGAAAAAGAAAAAAAATAAAGTTTTGGAAATGTATTAAATTTCTTTCTTTATTTTAACTAAAGGTCTGCTCAAGCATGTTTGCATATTCAAAGTATTTTTTTTTTTTTTATTATACTTTAAGTTCTAGGGTACATGTGCATGACTTTTATATCATGTATAACTCCCCAATGCAATCCCTCCCTCCTCCCCCCTCCCCATGATAGGCCCCAGTGTGTGATGTTCCCCTTCCCGAGTCCAAGTGATCTCATTGTTCAGTTCCCACCTATGAGTGAGAACATGCGGTGTTTGGTTTTCTCTTCTTGTGATAGTTTGCTAAGAATGATGGTTTCCAGCTGCATCCATGTCCCTACAAAGGATGCAAACTCATCCTTTTTTATGGCTGCATAGTATTCCATGGTGTATATGTGCCACATTTTCTTAATCCAGTCTGTCACAGATGGACATTTGGGTTGATTCCAAGTCTTTGCTATTGTGAATAGTGCCGCAATAAACATACGTGTGCATGTGTCTTTGTAGTAGAGTAATTTATAATCCTTTGGGTATATACCCAGTAGTGGGATGGCTGGGTCATATGGTACATCTAGTTCTAGATCCTTGAGGAATCGCCATACTGTTTTCCATAATGGTTGAACTAGTTTACAATCCCACCAACAGTGTAAAAGTGTTCCTATTTCTCCACATCCTCTCCAACACCTGTTGTTTCCTGACTTCTTCATGATTGCCATTCTAACTGGTGTGAGATGGTATCTCATTGTGGTTTTGATTTGCATTTCTCTGATGGCGAGTGATGATGAGCATTTTTTCATGTGTCTGTTGGCTGTATGGATGTCTTCTTTTGAGAAATGTCTGTTCATATCCTTTCCCCACATTTTGATGGGGTTGTTTGTTTTTTTCTTGTATATTTGTTTGAGTTCTTGTAGATTCTGGATATTAGCCCTTTGTCAGATGAGTAGGTTGCAAAAATTTTCTCCCATTCTGTAGGTTGCCTGTTCACTCTGATGGTAGTTTCTTTTGCTGTGCAAAAGCTCTTTAGTTTAATTAGATCCCATGTGTCAATTTTGCTTTTGCTGCCGTTGCTTTTGGTGTTTTAGACATGAAGTCCTTGCCCATGCCTATGTCCTGAATGGTACTACCTAGATTTTCTTCTAGGGTTTTTATGGTATTAGGTCTAACATTTAAGTCTCTAATCCATCTTGAATTAATTTTCGTATAAGGGGTAAGGAAAGGATCCAGTTTCAGCTTTCTACTTATGGCTAGCCAATTTTCCCAGCACCATTTATTAAATAGGGAATCCTTTCCCCATTTCTTGTTTCTCTCAGGTTTGTCAAAGATCAGATGGCTGTAGATGTGTGGTATTATTTCTGAGGACTCTGTTCTGTTCCATTGGTCTATATCTCTGTTTTGGTACCAGTACCATGCTGTTTTGGTTACTGTAGCCTTGTAGTATAGTTTGAAGTCAGGTAGCGTGACGCCTCCAGCTTTGTCCTTTTGACTTAGGATTGTCTTGGCAATGCGGGCTCTTTTTTGGTTCCATATGAACTTTAAAGCCGTTTTTTCCAATTCTGTGAAGAAAGTCATTGGTAGCTTGATGGGGATGGCATTGAATCTATAAATCACCTTGGGCAGTATGGCCATTTTCACGATATTGATTCTTCCTATCCATGAGCATGGTATGTTCTTCCATTTGTTTGTGTCCTCTTTGATTTCACTGAGCAGTGGTTTGTAGTTCTCCTTGAAGAGGTCCTTTACATCCCTTGTAAGCTGGATTCCTAGGTATTTGATTCTCTTTGAAGCAATTGTGAATGGAAGTTCATTCCTGATTTGGCTCTCTGCTTGTCTGTTACTGGTGTATAAGAATGCTTGTGATTTTTGCACATTAATTTTGTATCCTGAGACTTTGCTGAAGTTGCTTATCAGCTTAAGGAGATTTTGGGCTGAGACGATGGGGTTTTCTAAATATACAATCATGTCATCTGCAAACAGGGACAATTTGACTTCTTCTTTTCCTAACTGGATACCCTTGATTTCTTTCTCTTGCCTGATTGCCCTAGCCAGAACTTCCAACACTATGTTGAATAGGAGTGGTGAGAGAGGGCATCCCTGTCTTGTGCCAGTTTTCAAAGGGAATTTTTCCAGTTTTTGCCCATTCAGTATGATATTAGCTGTGGGTTTGTCATAAATAGCTCTTATTATTTTGAGGTACGTTCCATCAATACCAAATTTATTGAGCGTTTTTAGCATAAAGGGCTGTTGAATTTTGTCAAAAGCCTTTTCTGCATCTATTGAGATAATCATGTGGTTCTTGTCTTTGGTTCTGTTTATATGCTGGATTACGTTTATTGATTTGCGAATGTTGAACCAGCCTTGCATCCCAGGGATGAAGCCCACTTGATCATGGTGGATAAGCTTTTTGATGTGCTGCTGAATCCGGTTTGCCAGTATTTTATTGAGGATTTTTGCATCGATGTTCATCAGGGATATTGGTCTAAAATTCTCTTTTTTTGTTGTGTCTCTGCCAGGCTTTGGTATCAGGATGATGTTGGCCTCATAAAAAGAGTTAGGGAGGATTCCCTCTTTTTCTATTGATTGAAATAGTTTCAGAAGGAATGGTACCAGCTCCTCCTTGTACCTCTGGTAGAATTCAGCTGTGAATCCATCTGGTCCTGGACTTTTTTTGGTGGGTAGGCTATTAATTGTTGCCTCAATTTCAGAGCCTGCTATTGGTCTATTCAGGGATTCAACTTCTTCCTGGTTTAGTCTTGGGAGAGTGTAAGTGTCCAGGAAATTATCCATTTCTTCTAGATTTTCTAGTTGATTTGCGTAGAGGCATTATAGTATTCTCTGATGGTTGTTTGTATTTCTGTGGGGTCGGTGGTGATATCCCCTTTATCATTTTTTATTGCGTCTATTTGATTCTTCTCTCTTTTCTTCTTTATTAGTCTAGCTAGCGGTCTGTCAATTTTGTTGATCTTTTCAAAAAACCAACTCCTGGATTCATTGATTTTTTGGAGGGTTTTTTGTGTCTCTATCTCCTTCAGTTCTGCTCTGATCTTAGTTATTTCTTGCCTTCTGCTAGCTTTTGAATGTGTTTGCTCTTGCCTCTCTAGTTCTTTTAATTGTGATGTTAGAGTGTCAATTTTAGATCTCTCCTGCTTTCTCTTGTGGCATTTAGTGCTATAAATTTCCCTCTACACACTGCTTTAAATGTGTCCCAGAGATTCTGGTATGTTGTATCTTTGTTCTCATTGGTTTCAAAGAACATCTTTATTTCTGCTTTCATTTCGTTATGTACCCAGTAGTCATTCAGGAGCAGGTTGTTCAGTTTCCATGTAGTTGAGCGGTTTGGATTGAGTTTCTTAGTCCTGAGTTCTAGTTTGATTGCACTGTGGTCTGAGAGACAGTTTGTTATAATTTCTGTTCTTGTACATTTGCTGAGGAGTGCTTTACTTCCAATTATGTGGTCAATTTTGGAATAAGTGCGATGTGGTGCTGAGAAGAATGTATATTCTGTTGATTTGGGGTGGAGAGTTCTATAGATGTCTATTAGGTCCGCTTGGTGCAGAGATGAGTTCAATTCCTGGATATCCTTGTTAACTTTCTGTCTCGTTGATCTGTCTAATGTTGACAGTGGAGTGTTGAAGTCTCCCATTATTATTGTATGGGAGTCTAAGTCTCTTTGTAGGTCTCTAAGGACTTGCTTTATGAATCTGGGTGCTCCTGTATTGGGTGCATATATATTTAGGAGAGTTAGCTCTTCCTGTTGAATTGATCCCTTTACCATTATGTAATGGCCTTCTTTGTCTCTTTTGATCTTTGATGGTTTAAAGTCTGTTTTATCAGAGACTAGGATTGCAACCCCTGCTTTTTTTTGTTCTCCATTTGCTTGGTAGATCTTCCTCCATCCCTTTATTTTGAGCCTATGTATGTCTCTGCATGTGAGATGGGTCTCCTGAATACAGCAGACTGATGGGTCTTGACTCTTTATCCAGTTTGCCAGTCTGTGTCTTTTAATTGGAGCATTTAGTCCATTGACATTTAAGGTTAATATTGTTATGTGTGAACTTGATCCTGTCATTATGATATTAACTGGTTATTTTGCTCGTTAGTTGATGCAGTTTCTTCCTAGCCTCGATGGTCTTTACATTTTGGCATGTTTTTGCAATGGCTGGTACCGGTTGTTCCTTTCCATGTTTAGGGCTTCCTTCAGGGTCTCTTGTAAGGCAGGCCTGGTGGTGACAAAATCTCTAAGCATTTGCTTATCTGTAAAGGATTTTATTTCTCCTTCACTGATGAACTTAGTTTGGCTGGATATGAAATTCTGGGTTGAAAATTCTTTTCTTTAAGAACGTTGAATATTGGCCCCCACTCTCTTCTGGCTTGTAGAGTTTCTGCCGAGAGGTCTGCTGTTATTCTGATGGGCTTCCCTTTGTGGGTAACCCGACCTTTCTCTCTGGCTGCCCTTAAGATTTTTTCCTTCATTTCAACTTTGGTGAATCTGGCAATTATGTGTCTTGGAGTTGCTCTTCTGGAGGAGTATCTTTGTGGCGTTCTCTGTATTTCCTGAATTTGAATGTTGGCCTGCCCTACTAGGTTGGGGAAGTTCTCCTGGATGATATCCTGAAGAGTGTTTTCCAACTTGGTTCCATTTTCCCCCTCACTTTCAGGCACCCCAATCAGACGTAGATTTGGTCTTTTTACATAATCCCATACTTCTTGCAGGCTTTGTTCATTTCTTTTTCTTCTTTTTTCTTTTGGTTTCTCTTCTCGCTTCATTTCATTCATTTGATCCTCAATCGCTGATACTCTTTCCTCCAGTTGATCGAGTCGGTTACTGAAGCTTGTGCATTTGTCACGTATTTCTCGTGTCATGGTTTTCATCTCTGTCATTTCGTTTATGATCTTCTCTGCATTAATTAGTCTAGCTGTCAATTCTTCCACTTTTTTTTCAAGATTTTTAGTTTCTTTGCGCTGGGTACGTAATTCCTCCTTTAGCTCTGAGAGTTTGATGGACTGAAGCCTTCTTCTCTCATCTCGTCAAAGTCATTCTCTGACCAGCTTTGATCCGTTGCTGGCGATGGGCTGCGCTCCTTTGCAGGGGGAGATGCGCTCTTATTTTTTGAATTTCCAGCTTTTCTGCCCTGCTTCTTCCCCATCTTTGTGGTTTTATCTGTCTCTGGACTTTGATGATGGTGACGTACTGATGGGGTTTTGGTATAGGTGTCCTTCCTGTTTGATAGTTTTCCGTCTGACAGTCAGAAGGACTGTCTGTTGGTCTGTTGGAGATTGCTTGAGGTCCACTCCAGACCCTGTTTGCCTGGGTATCAGCAGCAGAGGTTGCTGAAGATAGAATATTGCTGAACAGCGAGTGTACCTGTCTGATTCTTTCTTTGGAAGTTTCCTCTCAGGGGTGACGCCACCCTGTGAGGTGTGGGGTATCAGACTGCCCCTAGTGGGGGATGTCTCCCAGCTAGGCTACTCAGGGGTCAGGGACCCACCTGAGCAGGCAGTCTGTCCGTTCTCAGATCTCAACCTCCGCGTTAGGAGATCCACGGCTCTCCCCAAAGCTGTCAGACAGAGTCGTTCGGGTCTGCAGCGGCCCCGCTCTTTCCCCTAATGGACTGCAGCTGTGCGCTGTCCGCAGCGGTAGAGTCTACAGAGACAGGCAGGCTTCCTTGAGCTGCTGTGAGCTCCACCCAGTTCGAGCTTCCCAGCGGCTTTGTTTACCTACTTAAGCCTCAGCAATGGCGGGCGCCCCTCCCCCAGCCTCGCTGCTGCCTTGCGGATAGATCGCCGCAGACGGCTGTGTTAGCAGTGAGGGAGGCTCCGTGGGCGTGGGACCCTCCCGGCCAGGTGTGGGATATATTCTCCTGGTGTGCCTGTTTCCTTAAAGCGCAGTATTGGGGTGGGAGTTACCCGATTTTCCAGGTGGTGGTGTCTCAGTTCCCCTGGCTAGGAAAAGGGATTTCCTTCCCCCTTGCGCTTCCAGGTGAGGCGATGCCTCGCCCTGCTTCAGCTCACGCTGGTCAGGCTGCAGCAGCTGACCCGCACCGATTGTCCGGCACTCCCTAGAGAGATGACCCCAGTACCTCAGTTGAAAATGCAGAAATCACCGGTCTTCTGTGTCGCTCGTGCTGGGAGTTGGAGACTGGAGCTGTTCCTATTCGGCCATCTTGCTCCGCCCCCCCTCAAAGTATTTTTTTTTTTTTTTTGGCAATGTCAGTCTGCAGACCTTCAAATTAAGGAGGATGTACATCCTCATTTTATTCAGAAGAAGTATGGTTGTGATGATAAACAGCTCACACTGATTAAATGAATCTTTAAAGATAAGTTCACATTTCAGAATCTCTTGAGTGATTGAATAAGCAATAACTAATCTTATTATGGTTCTTTGGGGATAGAGGTGAAAGAGGTAATTGCTTAAGAGATGCTTACCATTTATTGCATGTGTACTATGTTCCAGGCACCATACTAGGTTCTTTATTTTTCTTTTTTAATCTATACTAACTTTGAGGTAGATATTATTTCCTCCTATTATGGATGAGGAACCTGGAGTTCAGGAAGGGGAAGTCCCTTGCAGAAAGACACACAGCTGGGAGTAGCAGAGTCAACACTTCTGTTCTGGTCCTGATTATCTTCAAGCCTGTGTATGTGTCTCATGTCAGAGAACTCAAATATGCTGGTGCTATGGAGAGTGGTAATGCTTGTCTAATCAGGGGAGTGAAAAGCTATTTGGATACTAGAAATCAGAGCTCTTAGTCTGAGAATTACAGACTCATGGAGTCTTAGAGATTGTTTTGCCCTAAACCCTTTATATTACTGATGAGGAAATAAGGTCCAGAGATGAGGTATGATGGGTATTATTTTCCACCCCCAGATCCTTTGTCTTTCTATTTGTACCACTGATTATTACACCATCTATTAGTGCCTGGAAGCATGTAAACAAGTCATTGCCAAGAAAGTGTTTCTCCCTGTCCACCACTGTAGCAGGAAAAATCAGCCAGCTCCTTTTGCTGATATTCCTGATTTGCATTTCAGGGAAGTGGAGCCTTTTCTCTGGAATTCCCTTGCTCTCTGCTGAGACAAAGCCCCAGTTTATTTACCTTTAGGCCACAGTACAAAGCAGCCAGTTTAGTATTAGGAGCACACACTTTGCAGTCTTAAAAAAAAAAAAAAGTCCTTCTTTTCAACTTGGCTGGTTAAAACTCACTAAGTGCTAAGTCATCATACCAATGGGTTAAGATTAATTGTGATGTTTAATTTGGTACATTTGCCTCAGGATCTGATGTGTGTTTTCACAAATCTAACAAATAATTTTACCTAGAATACCAGACACTGTTCAGCCCCCATTAGCCACGGTTGGATTTGAACCAGTGACCTCAAGGTGAGAGGCCGCACATCACATTACTGATGCCCCAGGCCACAGGGTTCACTTGCTGGCTGTTTCTTTAATGTAATTGCCAACAGCAAGATCAGCAGTGGGAATTCTCCCCATTACGTGGATCCTAAGGTCTTAGAAATTCAGCAGTTGAGACTCTTCTTTTGCCTTGGAGTTTGGACCTATTAACTAACAATATTGCTGGAGAAACTGCAGAGGGATAAAAGATGCTGTGTTTTCAGCACTGTTCTCCTAGAGAAGAAGCAGGATATCAGGTTATAACCATCTGATTTCCTGTCAGCCTGGTTGATGGCTCAAGTCACCAATGCCCATGTTAAAGGAAATATTCGAGAGCATTAATGATTTGCTGGTACCAAGAGATGTGATGAACAGTTTAAAAATACTGCCCCTCAATGGGAGAAAATGTATTTCTATTAAGGGACCAGAATTGTGCTAGGCTTGTTGGAATTTTTGCTTGTGCACAGGAATTTAGCTCGAGGTCTATGTCTGTCACTAAAATTGACAACTGCCTATGGCTCTGCACAATTGAAACGTAGATCTTAAATTTCACATCATTATCCAAATAAAATATATCTGCCAAGGGGGACTGGTATTACACAGTTAGAGAACTGTGATACCACTTGTCTGATTAACATATTGAGAGGAATATAAGAATTTCTCAGCTATTTTCCAGAGGGAGGCTGGCTGGGGAGCTCCTGTTAAATGGACTAATTGATCAGACTCCCTTTGCTAAGTACAGAGATGCCCAGCAACGTGTCTGGTCTGTGGAGGCAGGGTTTTCCTGTCATACATAATATCAGTAACAACAGCAACAACAAAAAGGGATGGGGGCCAATTCAACATTTCCTTAATCCCGTCTTCTAAACGGGAAAGATGAGAAACCACTAACCCTTGATTACCTGGTCCAGAGTGATAGCTCTTGGGCCTTAGATTTACTCAGCAGTACTCAGAAGGAAGGAACACACCCACACTTTCTCTTCTTAAAGCCTTATAATAAGAGCCAACACTCAGATAACTCTGACTTTATTTATAAAAATGTCAAAGCCATGTCATGCTAAAAATTACATGCTTCTTCCTATGAGGAAACAAATGCGTATGAGATGAATTCTAGGTGACCTCAAATTATTGTGTCCCTAATTTACTGTTTTTAAAAATAAGGGGGCAGTGGTTTACCCTAAGAGATAGATTAACAATCATTAGTACATGGTAGGTCACATGTTTTCTGGCTTAAGTCTCAATTCCAAACTCAGATGGGCAGGTGTATGTAACTCAGAAATTTAGATCACAGGAAGTTAGAGAATCACAGATACATTTGGTTTTTCCAAGCTGAAAGTAACCTTAAGAATCAGCATTGTACAACTTTTTATTTTCCCAGATGAGGAAACTGGGGGCCAGGAGTTGAAATGACTTATCACCTAATGAGCTAATGATATTTATAATTGCTTTAAGATCTAAAGGTTAGCAAATAATTGTTATAATTATTCCCATGACATCCCAAGGACTCATTCTGCCTTAATGTAGCCTTGGAGAGGGTTTCTAGAAGTATCATCTTGTGAAAATTTTCATCAGCCTATAATCTCTTCCTACACTTTACAGGTATGTTTGTGGTTTTCATTCAAAGTCATCCAATATCATTCTTTCAATTCTGCTTAAATTCATATCCCATTCGCATCCATCTACTTTTTTACATCAGTGTAATATGGTTTGAATCTTGATCCTTTACATTGTGGGGTGTTCAGACATGGCTTAAAAGCAAACTCAAATCTGGCTTTTTTAAGTTACTGTGAGACCTGAGGTAACTCACTGAATCTCCCTCTCCCTCTCCTTCTTCTTGACAGAGAGAGGAATTTCTCATTTACTTCTCCAAGTTGTTCTGAGCAGAGGTGTACCAACACTCCTTCAATATTAGCTACTATAACTCTAAATAAAAAGATTTAAAAGGATAAAGAATATTTTTGGATCAATCTATCCATTCTGAGTCTCAATTTCCTGAAAGGAAAAAAAATGAAAATATCAAGACAATTGTCTTAGACTAATTTTGAAGATTAAATGAGAAAGGTATAAAACAAAAGTATCTAGCACACTAACCGGCACCTAGGAATACTTTAATTTCCTTTCTGCCTTAGCAATCACTTCTACTTTCTCTGGATTTTTATATAATTCATCATCAATACTTTTACAGGTGATATTTTTCATACTCTATCTTGTCTTGCAGTTAGGGATTAGCCCCTTAAAATTCTAACCAGTCTGCACATTTTGGGGTGATCTAGAATTTATCTCATATGCATTTGTTTCCTCATAGGAACAAGCACAATGCCTTACTCTATACATGTTCAATATAGTATTACTTTACTTACTGATAAGTGGGAAGATATTCAGGCTACTAGTCCTTCTAGGGAGTAATGTTACAGATGAAGAATTAACTAAATGGTTCTACTTCAGATTATATAAACTACAACACTATGGAGACTTTCCTTTTGTATTAGTACCAAAAACTGATGAGACATTTTCCTCTATGCTATGCCCTGTAGACCACAGGTAGATAGGGTTGACAAATTATGGCCCACGGGTGTGTAGGCATCTATTTTTTTAATAAATAAAGTTGTATTATAACACAGTTACATTCATTTATTTATGTATTGTCTATGGTATCTTCTGCACTACAATGGCAGAGTTGAGTAGTTCAGATAGAGACCATATGACCTGCAAAGTCTATAAGGTTTACTATTTGACCTTTTACTGAAAAACTTTGCTGACTCTGGTATAAACTCATACTCTACTCTACTCTACTCTACACTACGCTACACCACACCACACTACACTACACTATACTATACTGAGTTCCTTGCTGCCAAGGAAGAAAAAAACAAAACTAGAGTGAAGAAGTCATGCTTTAGCTTTTTAATCTCTTGTGGCCCATTCAAATTAACTAAGATTAATGTTTATCAATTTGTCCTCTGAAAGTGGCTATAAAAATAATATCAATATATACAGGTATGTGTCACAATTTATTATTCAACATTCCAGTTTTTTAACAAAAAACAAGCATAACATAATTCCTTGTAATCCACAGTTCACCCTAAGTATGTATTTACATCTGTATAGCTTTACATCAACTAGTTTACAGTTTTATGATATTGCCATATCTATATGCCTGTGGTGAAACCAGATAGAATTGAAAATTCTAATTGCTTTTCTTGTCAGGATTCCACAAGACAGTCCTGGATTCCAGGAGCCATGTCCTGATTCCTGCTATTCACAGGGCTATGTGAAAGAAGATTGTTAAATTGGGCCAATAAAACAAATTTTGTACACAAGTACAGCTTTTGTTTACTCTGAAAGCTCACCGAGTGTCATTTTTGTTTTTGCTATCACCTTGGGGATTGTGTATCTCCCTAGAGAAATGTTGGATGAGTAGGGGCTATAAAGAGTTAAGAGAAAACAGAAAGTGAGAAATGAGAGGGAACTCCAGTCCCTGGGGCTTTCTATTTACTTTGCTTTTAAAAAAATTCCCCTGGTCTTTGCTGAGATTCATCAGTATGTGTTGAAATCATAAAGTGTGTTACCCTGTTCAGGACCCAGAGAATTTCATAGTACATACAACTTCCCTGTGGGTCTTAAATTTAGTCTGATCAGTATTCATCATTCCTGTGAAGAACAAACAAAAACATAGTCCCACTGGGAAGACAGAATCTCAAGCATGAATTAGACTCCTTTTGTTCTTTTACTCTTTCCTTCCCTTGAATCCATAACCCAGCTCCCTCAAAGTCAAATAACTAGCAAGTAATGTGAAACAATAAAGCATCAGCCATGTGAAACTTCCCTAGGAAAAGAAAAGTGGTGGGATTCAGAACCATGTCAAATTTCTTTCAGAGACCCTTGACAGGTATTTTTAAAGGCATATCATTAGGATGGAGAAGAAAGATAGAGCAAGAATGAACATAAAAACAAGCCAACAGATCAAGAATCTTAAATAGTTATAGATCTACCAATTGAATATGAATTTTGGCAACAATGCCCTGCTACCATGTACATTTTCTTTGAAGAATAAGAGAGAGAGAGAAAGGAGAGAAACAAAGAAAGAGAGAGAGAGAGTGAGAGAGAGAGAGACCTTATTGACCAATGTACAAAGACTTTGGCAACACAATACTTTGCCCTGCCAACAAATTAACTGAAAGATAGAAGGACGAGAGTCCAAAAAGTCTAATTTTCTTTTTGTGATTATGTTTTATCAAGTCATTTGCTTACACCCAGAATTGGAGACTGAGATAGCTTGCATCTTCCTCTATCCCTCGCCACTCCTTCACCACCCATCACTAGTTGGGTGAGGAATTCAGTTGAATAAGATTGAATTCAAGGATTTAGAGAATGCAACAATCCTAGAGCTATATTAAGAACTTATTTTATTTAGTTCATCAATTTTCCTTCAAAATTCTTAGGTAGATATTTGATTTTCTAAGACATCTTGGGGAAATTTCCCATCCTTCCTTAATTGACTAATTTATAATGCTAATGAGCTATATGGGTTCACAAATTTAGTTTTCATCTTTACATTCTTCCACAGCATATGTATATGTCTCCTTCCTCTCTTAGCTGATTGGGAACCAGAGCCCCTGTGAAAAATACCTCTAGTATTTGTAAGGGAGAAGAAAGATGGATTTTGCTGAGATCTTCATATTCCTCACAGCAGAGACTAAACATTCCAAAGTGCTCCAGAAACACAGCATGCTGTAGGTGGAAAGAAAACTTTGACACCATATAATTCAACTTATTAACTCAGTTTCTGTCATAGCTTTGTTCACACACTGTAGGAAGTAAGTTAACTTCCACCAACATCAAGTACCTTGGCATGGCTTAGCATGATGGAAAGTGGAACCAGTTACAGACTCAGATGATCTAAGAACAAATCCTAACTCTGCCACCTGCAGAGTTGTAGGATGGTGGGTATCATTTTGAATTTCCAAAATCTCAATTTCCTGATCTAACAAAGGTGATAACAATCCCTTTTGTCTCTACCGCATAAGGTTATCATGTGAATAATATGAAGAAATGAATGTAAAGACACTTTGTAAACTGTAGGTGAGGTACCATATGAAATCAAGGGATTATTCCATTCCATCTTATAAAGTAGCATGACATATTAAACAAGGAAGTGGGGACAATGAGTCATGACTACAAGTGATGTTATGACTTTCATATGGGATACCATCTCTACACGTAGTCAACTTTCTTCTTCAGACAGAAAATACATTTTGTGTGTGTGTGTGTGCTATTTAATTGGAGATGGGTATGTGTGTAGGGGGTTGGGGGAGGATCAGAAGTGTTATAAAATTAAGCTCCTTAAAGCCTTTTCTGATAATTCCAAATTTAATGTACCAAAAAATGTTGTGTTTTATTTTGTACCTATCAGTGAAATTATTCGATTCTTATCAATCTTACCTTAGAAGAATGTATCTCATGCCTGACTTATTTGAAATAAGTGTAGAATGTGTATTCTGCAATAGCTCTACAGTGTATAAAATTACAATATCTCCTACATAGAAGAAGGACTATGAATATAGTCAGTGATGCAGTCACATAAAACTAAGCTGAATTAGGGGGTTATGCCACTCTCACAAAATTTTTCTTTAGAAAAAAATTCTGGAAATTGCAGTTGACTTTATATGTAACCCATAAAAACATAAAAATTAGGAAGGCTGGAGATAAAATTAAAAGAAGAACATTGAAGAGCTGGGAGGAATGCAGACATAAAATATAGAAAATCCTTTGGTATCTGTGAGGGATTCGTTCCACAACATCCACAGATACCAAAATTAGCAGATGCTCAGTTCTGATAGTATTTGCATATAACCTCTGCACATCTCCCCATGTATATTAAATCATCTCTGAATTATTTATAATACCTAGTACAATGTATGTAATGTATTGCTATGTAAATTGTTGTTATACTGATTTTTATTTGAGTGTTTTTATTGTATTTTTTTATCCTTCTTTTTTTCAACTTTTTTGAATCTACAGTTGGTTGAATTTATGGATAGAAACCCCGTGGATAGGTAGAGCTGACTGTGTATTCCTTGAGATACATTGCTCAAATATGTGAGAAACATAGCTTTTGTGATTTAAAAAAAAAATTGTGCTTCTAAGTTCCCTATTTATCCCCAAAGGGATGCTAGATAAAAGACCTACCTACTTTGTTTCACAGCCCTGATTTGGGCTATGACCATTTAAATGAAATAATAACCTTCCAGGGCTCTAAATAGGTCTGGCTTGATAATAAAGCTACGTCAAATTTTGAACTTCGAGGCAATTACGAAATTGCTACCCTAATTGCAACAGGAAGCTCAGCTTCCCAGGGCAAATCTGGGAAAAATCGGTAGAATTTTTGGTGATATGATAAAACCACCAAAAAACTCCAAACCAGCTAGAAAATGGTGCAACATAATTTGTGGTTTTACTTGTTCTGGAAATTTTATAAATTTTTAGTTAATACAGATTACAAGAACAAAGAAAGCAAACACCTCAGGACACCTAAACTAACAGATTCTGAATATGTTCAGAACTGTAACATATTCTGAAGAGAGAACCATTGCCACAGCCATATAATCTGGGTCCCTATATTATCTTGAGCCTGAGACCGCCTATCTAATTACACTCCACTCTCCCACTCTTCCACTTGTTTTATGACACAATTTACAAGTCCATAAATTTAGTGGAAAGAATGCCTATCTATAGTGAATGTGAGTACAGAGTATTCCTTTAGTGAGTTTCAGGTCAGGTGCTCACAAAATTAAAATTACATGGATTCTCTGTGTAATCTCCAGTCAAGTAGCAGAATGACAGTAACCTGATTAGAATGTTCAGGTTTGTCCCAGCTGAGGCTGATTTTGAATCTGAACACTGATACTCTATAAGTAACATTAAGTCCCTGAAATTAAAAAATGAGTTCAAATAGTTTTAAGCATGTGGAAATTTACAAAGGAACTCAGAAGCCTTCAAGTAACGTTTAGGTAAGAACCCTGCTTGCCCTTGCATTTTGTCATTGTATAACACTGGCTTGGCCGGGCACGGTGGCTCACGCCTGTAATCCCAGCACTTTGGGAGGCCGAGACGGGCGGATCACAAGGTCAGGAGATCGAGACCATCCTGGCTAACATGGTGAAACCCCGTCTCTACTAAAAATACAAAAAATTAGCCGGGAGCGGTGGCGGGCGCCTGTAGTCCCAGCTACTCAGGAGGCTGAGGCAGGAGAATGGCGTGAACCCGGGAGGCGGAGCTTGCAGTGAGCCAAGATTGCGCCACTGCACTCCAGCCTGGGCGACAGAGCGAGACTCCGTCTCAAAAAAAAAAAAAAAAAAAAAAAAAAAAAAAAAAAAAAACACTGGCTTTAAGATCTATAATCTATTACAGTAATACAATGTATAATGAGATCTGATCTCCAGCAAAATCAAGCATACACAATAATAAGCATAGGAGCTAAATCAATGAATGGTCACAGCTAGTTTTCTGGAAAGCACACCTTTAAACAAAAGAATATCACTGTGATGTAGTTTCAATCGTGCAGCGTCAGGAAGCAACAAGTACAATAATAAGCTTATTGCCATATACTGAGCTCCCATGCATGCTCTTTTATAGGACTTCTCATTCATTGAGTTGCATTACTCTGAGAAGTAAGGATTTTTATTCCCATTTTAAGGATGAGGAAACAAAAAAAATTAGTGAAGTTAAATAACATGCTCAAGTTTATCCACCTTGTAGATTGCTAAATTGGGGTCAAAATAAGGAATAAAGGGATCAAATGTACAGTGATACTTCAATGAGAATCAGCTTTCTTGAGAATAAAATTAAAATTATTTCACATCTTACTTTACATTCATTTCATTTATTTATTTATTTTTACCATTGATTCTCTTATTCACTCAACAGATGCCCTGAGTGCCAACTGTGCCTTTCACTTGCACTTGACTGAAAACACCCAGAAGACAGAAAGCCACAGTTTTTGCCCCCAAGAACTTAGAGTTTGGCGGGGAATCAAGCATACGAACTGCTGGTAATAAACAGAGGAACACCACTTATCAGAGGGACACTGCTTATCCTCTGAAATCATAAGTCAAATTCTTCCATATACTAAGAAAATAAGAAAAATGGGGATACAATTAGGGCATATAAAGAATATTTCTCTTTTGTTCAGGCTGTGGCTTGATCATTAATAGCTTAAAGGATCATGGTCCTCTGATGACTTCGTATTAGTGCCACCTGTCTGGGCCACTGAGATCCCATGATGGAACTGAGGATCTGAGGAAGGGAGAAAAAAAGATTAAAAAAAAAAAAAAAAAAAGGATCATGGACAGGGACAAACTAATGATGAACTGGAGAGGGAATTTCTTTATATTTCCTGGCAAGGGTGAGCTCTGAAACTGATGTCATAGACAGATCTTAGAGCCCAGTTCCCAGTGGGAGTAAACTGTCTTCCCACAAAACTCATCCATATGATAACTCTCTATTGATATTATCAGAGAGGAGTGTCTCCGATAAAGATGCATACTCTTAATCATACCAAAAATGTTTTAGGCTAATCAAAGGTAGACATTATGGAGGAAACAAGTCATTTTTCATGTCGTTGATATAGAATTCTCGAGTATTCTTTTTTAAGAACACCTTGATAGTTGCCTTGGTGGTGGACTTTGATCTGCATAGCATCAAGCCCTTCATTCACTGTCATTTCATATATGAATGAGGGGGACTATTTTGGAGAGGCTGGCATTTCCAAGGGTACTTGGTTACCTTTAAGGTCTGTAAGAGTAGGACCATGCTGTTTTTTGTTATCACTCTATTATCAAAATTTGTCACAGTCCCAGACCCCTGACAGAAATAACACGTACATTGGTTAATGAAGAACTAATTTAATCAAATGCAATGATTATTTCCCAATTTGTGCTATTAAAAACAACAAATTAATATTCTGTTCTATTTTTAATGATAGAAATCTTTTTAGGCAGGTGAGAATCTGATAATGTTTATAGTTGAAAAAAGTCATTAATAAATAAATTGGTTCTGAAATAAATTCCCCCTGAAATACTTCTGTTGCTATACATAATGTAAATATTCATTATAATCCAATATGAAATAATCTTCTTAAAATTTCCTCATTTCTTTGGAGAATTGTACCTAGACTTATTTTGAGAATAACTAAAAGTGAGGCTTCACCTTGGTTTATGTCAAAATCATTATACCAGAAAATAGCTAAGAACATTGTTCTTTATAGAATCACGCTACTAGTATTATTATTTATTTTGGTTCAAAAGGATTTGTTATTAGAAGCAATATTTTCTCTCATATCAATTACATGCAACCACTCCCTTTTGAAAGACAAAGTAAGTTGCCGCCAGAATGACCCACAAGTTCCTATTTTCCTTTCTGTCTCAAGGTCATGTTAAAAAATGTATTCAGCCTTGTATGGCTACTTTTGCTATTTTCTAGTGTTACTGTTCATATGTCCTTTCTCCAGTTTGGGCTGCTATAGTCCTTTGAAGCCTTGTTTTTGTTTTTGTTTTTCTATCAGCTTGAGATTGAACCGGCTTCCTTCTTTCAGATGGCACTCACCATGTCAACGGTAACAATCAACAAAAGACACCCATACACCCAAAGCTTGCGCCTTACTCACCAAAACCTAATAGTTTACTTGTACTACCTGCCAACATTCTTAAAAATACACAACATACTCATCCCTATAAGCTCACAGCAGCATTTTCACTAAAGGATGAAATCCTGGAACATTTAATTATCTTGAAAGCAAATGGTAATTAAACACTTTTCCTAACACTAGGAAGCTGGGGTGGTGAAGGAAAGAAAGCTAGGGATTGGAATCCATTATGTGGCTGAGGCTTCTGTCTGGTCGATTTAAGCAGATTGGAGCTAAGGCAGTCGCACATAACTGCCTCAGGTAAGGGAGCACAGTGTTCCTGTGGGGTTATCAAACCAGCCAGGCCTTGAAGGCAGAGCAAAGCCCTTCCAGTGGGAAGTTCTTCCTAAGTGCTTGCATGGCATCCGTGGGATTATCCCACCCCACTCACACATCATCTGGCTTTAAACTTTAGGCCCTCTGGCAAAGAAGAGACGAAACATCTATTCGTCCCCTCCTCCCTCTTATCCCTCCATTCTGCCTTTCCCATCCTGTTTCCTAGCAGCCGCTGGCTGAGGCCTGCCCTTCTCTGCCAAGCACCAGGCTGGATTAGCTGCAAGCCAATAGCTGGGGGTCAGGATTAAGAGGCCAGCGTGCACTTTAATACAAGCTGCCTATAATTAATGGCATTATTAATAGCCTGACTGAAAAATTCATTAAAAAATCCATTAAAAATAAATACCCTTTTACAAAAGGCATTGCCTTGGGTAAGAAAAACAGAAAAAAAGATAAAGGAAAATTGATTGGTGGCTTTCAGTTCACAGAAAGACAGACCATAGTTCAAACTGATTAAAATTGAACATTTTAGATTAAGCACCCTTGCCAAAATATTCTCTGTAGTTACCCAATATGAAAATATTATGATATGTCACATATTTATATTTTTATGTGTCAAGGGTTGGGATATAAGACGTACAGGTAGCTGCTTGAAATAACTTTCTTCAAGTGAATACTCTTGACCCTCTGTAATAGCAGAATGTCCCGTGAAATGCTGGTTAACTGATTAACTCAGAGCCTCAAATCCAAAAGGTCTGTTGAGAGGTGGAATATTCCCCATGAATTTATGACTTGGTCCAATTGTTTATCTACTTGAATATTTTCTGCATGTGTGCTAGCATTGGTCCTTTCTCTTCTTCTTCTTCTCCTTTTTTTTTTTGTGCATTCATACCATAGTTGTTCTTCTCCATATATGGGGCTCTGTAACTTGGAATCGATCTTATCGAGTTTTGCCTCAACCCAAATAAACAGTGTAGAAGGTGATTGGAATGTCTGTGGTTTGGATGTTTGCTTGGAGAAAAGTGGCAATGGAAGGGGAAAGTCCTGTTGGGTATACAGACTCCCCTGCCCCCCTTCCCAACTTCCCCACTATAAAGGTTTGTTTGTGTTGATACTAAATCTGATCTTTTGGGTCAACTTTGCTCTGGGTCTAATCTGCTCATTGGTGTGAGATGAACATTGTCTTCCAGAGGTACAGGCGACCATGCCCTCTGAAAAAAAGACCCCATTCATGAGAGTATTTGCTTGAAGAGAGCTTTTATTCACTTCACCTGTTATGTTGTGCCTATAGAGCACAAAGCCAAGTGGAGATTAGGCAATTATCTGGTTAATAGGATCAACATAGACAAGAAGTTCATTCAATAGGCATTTCTGACTGCACACCATGCACAGCACAGCCCTGGATGGGTTGAGAGGCACAGGGTGAAGAGAGAACATGCTGCTGCTTAGTTCCTAACACAATAAAGGAAATGAGACATAAACACAGTGAACAACTGACATGCAATTTACAAGCAAGGGAAGAATCATATGGGATTCTGTGTACTAAAGTGGGGGAATATAACAAATTAAAAATTATAAGAGGTGGTTAAGCTGGGTTACGTTTCTTGGAAAAGGGAAATCAATGTCTCTGTATGTTCAGAACTCTCTAGTTCACCCCTTTTAAACCTGGTAATTTCAGACAGTGGATGCATGCTCTTTTAAAATGAATTAAATTTCCTTTGTTGCCACTAGACTAAGTTCTCACAACTTATACTGAAGATGGTATTTAATTCCTGGAAATATTGAGAAACTTTTTTAAAAAAAGCTGGGATTCACAGGGGCACCCACGGATATTATATTAACACTCTGGCATTGTTTCAGCTCTCACTTTTCCCTCCTTGGTACTTGCAGAAAGTTATTAGTGCAGTGTGATAGATATTAACTGAGCAATGGGCTTCCCATTAGAAAGATACTGATTTTAAAATGCCTGTACTCTGTGATTTCCACTTTTGTTTCTAATAAAATATGGCCCTAATTAGCAAAGTGTTGAGTAACTTCCCAAGTAGGATGTGTTAGTATGTTCAACATTTTCCATTCTCTTTCATTCTCTTCCTATAATTTTGACTGATGGTAGATTTTCCCTAAAGTACAACATTTGCAATTTTGTGAGGTTCTGAAAATTAAAAATAGGTGTTCTGGGGTGAGATCCTCTTGCCTACTACTCCTGGGCATGAAATTCTCAGCTTATAGCTTTTACTTCTATGTTAATGTGAAAACCTACACTGTTGGTTAAATTTTTTAAAATTATGTTGGTTGGCAGTTTTGTCCATGTGTAACAAACACGTTTAACTAATATATTTCTGAAATGTCTACCGATGGAATCCAACAGTTGTTTTGACACACTTTAGATAGAGGCTGCATGTAGGCAATAGAAACAGGAAGGTAAGAGGGGAGAGGGAAAAGGCTCTGCAGGGCGGGGGCACGATGTTGGATGAAAGGTACTTGAGGAGATGATATCACTGTTCAGCCTTGTCATTTAGCACCTGGCAGGTCCTCCGTTAGGTAAATTAGGGGTAACAGAGCACATTGATTTTGGAAAGGAAGATCTTGACAGTTAGGAAAACAAGATCGAGCAAAGGCTGATAAGGCTGTTAGTTCTATTTTTTTATTCAAATACTGTAATCCCACCTGTCTGAGTAGGCTAGGAAACTTCAAGCACTTGGTGACCAACTTCCAGCAAAGAAGATCAAATAATTACAGACATGGGATGGAAGGAATGTACACACGATGTGGTGAAAAATTAGCAAGCATTAGGAAATGAAAGAGGCAATTTTATTAATATGATCATCCACCTTTTTCATCACTACCAAGGTCAAACAAAACCTGGCATACATTATATAAACAGATCTCAGTTCAGATGCTGGATCATTGACTCATTCATTCAAGAAATCATTATTGAACACCTACTAAATGCTGAAAAGTATCCCAAGAACTGGAGACAAAGCACATAATAAAGCAAAGAATCTTGTCCTCATGGAGTTTATATTCTAATGAAGCATATGAATGGTAAAGCAGAAATATAAGTAAATATGTATTATGTTAGAAAAGGTGAGCACTGGGATGAATGTGTTAGGGAAGTATATTAGCAAGAGTCAGAAGAGGCCTTCTCACCGAGAAGATGACGTTTCAGGAAAGACCTGAAGCAAATGAGGGAATGAGCTAGGTGGGCATCTGAAGGAACGGCATTCCAGGTAGAGGGGACAACAATATGTTCCTTGAGGGTGCAGTGTAAGGTGGAAGACAGTGATAATGCTTTTCCCGAAGTTAGACACATAAAGTCGTAAATACTGGTAAATAAATACTCAAAACTGTAAGCTGCTTCTGATGACAAAGTGGAAGTCAATGATGAGGGCATGTTGTAAATCCAACCACGTACTGAGAATCATTGTTTAGACTTGTGCAAATAGGGTTTGCTATCATTCTGTATTAGTCCATTTTCATGCTGCTGATAAAGACATACCGGAGACTGGGTAATTTTTTTTAAGAGGTTCAATGGACTCACATTTCCACATGGCTGGGGAGGCCTCACAGTCATGGCAGAAGGTGAAAAGCACTTCTTACATGGCAGCAGGCAAGAGAGAATGAGAACCAAGCAAGGGAGGAAACCCCTTACAAAATCATTAGATCTTCTGAGACTTACTCACTAGCACAAGAATAGTGTGGGCGAAACTAACCCCATGACTCAATTATCTTCCAATAGGTTCCCCCCACAACACATGGGAATTATGGGAGTTACAATTCAAGATGAGATTTGGGTAGGCACACAGCCATGTCACATTTTTAAAAAATTGTTTTCTGAATTTAGCAAGATGAGTGGAATGGGATTTGAGATTGCTAATTCTAAAGCCTACTCAGTTTCACTAAAAGTAGTTGCCAAAAATGTTTCGTGCACACAATGCTAGTTTAAATTAAATTCTTTCTCAGTGTCTTTTGGATCATTTTTACCACTATGACTTTTCCTTCAGAAAGAATCTGTTCTCCCAGAATATAGTGTTAGATAGCAACTATTGTGCCCTATGTCAGTAATTTGTTTATCTATATGATTATTCAACAAGTATGCGTTGAGAGTCTACTAGGTAACAGTCCCTCTTCATTAACCTGAATACACAAGATGAATGATACCTAGTCCTTGTCCTCAAAGAGTCACTACAGTTCAATTTAGGGCACAAGCAAGTAATTTGTCATGTGTGGTACAGGGTAGTGAAATACAAAACCCAGGTAAGCTCAGAGCGCTATAGGAACATATAGATGAGAATCTCTACCCAGTCTTCAGACAGGTAATTTTATCAAGAGAATATTCCTAAACTGATCCTTAAAAGATGAAGAGGATCTAGCCAATTTAAGAAGCGGGGAAGGACATTTCTTGCAGAAAAAGGAGCAGGTAAAATTTCAAAAAAGTGAGAGATCAATTAATGAACAATGATTAAAAATGATGGGAAAGGAATTTGTGGACAATGGGACTAGACAGGTAGGCAGAGGACAGTGCAGAAAGGGCCTGGCTGTGTTATCTTGAAGGGAAGATATTATTTATAAATTCACCAGTTCAGTGATGTGGTTGGCTCTACATCCTAGAATGATTGCTCTGAGAGCAGTATTAAAAGTGGGAGTGCTACTACAGAGATGTGGGAACAGGTTAATGGCTCATTTGATTTAGGAAAGAAATCATATGGGTTTGAAGTAAGGTCCTGTGAATGACAGTAGTAGTAAAAATAACAAATGAAGTAAAAATTATGAAGCTTATGACTATAAGAGATATTTAACAGAATGTTAGTCAGGATGTTTTTGAGAGAAAGGGAGGAGTCAAGATTGAACATAGATTCCTGTATTAGCCAAACTGAAAAAAATCACCAAAACAAAGAAGAATCAAGTTTGAGGGAACTAATAATGTTGACTTTGAACAGCTAGACACTGAAGGATCCGTCTGACGTCCTCATCAAAATGGCCAGTGGGCAGTATGTAGATATGTTGATCTGACCAACAAGATGTGAGTAAGGCTGACATTTCTGAAATCTCATTAAACCTTAATCATATCTCAGTTTATGACTCACATACTATATTTAAAATGGTTTGTTTGATGCCTGCACTCCTAAAGAGTAAGCTTCCTGGGGGTGATGACATATTTCCACCTCAGTGTTGCTCTTACAGGGATCCTCAGCCTATTTTCCACCACCAACCAATGATATGTAATAACTCTTCCACGTAATGGAAGAACATAAGGAAATAAACCTTTTCTTCTAAGATAAATATATTGGAATGCAAATAAGTGAGGATGCTTTCTTTTGTAGGTTTTTTGTTGTTGTTTGTTTTGTTTTGTTTTGTTTTGTTTTTAATTCTGCATGGCAAAATAGTTTTGGGAATTCTTTGTAAAAAAAAAAATTTTAAGGCCTGCTGCGTGTAAGCAGGGACTTGCCATCCTGACCACTATTTTCACAGTGGTTAGAACAGTGCTTAGCATAAAGGGACTGCTCAACAGATATTTAATGACTATCTTAAGAAACACTGCAGTGTGGTAGGAGACCATGGTTGATAAACACTGCCCCATGAGTTCTTAGAGCGCCTAGTGAGTAAAAACCTTCCATTTCTTCATAAAATGAGTGGATGAGTGTTTGCTATGGGCAAGATATAGGATCTTATGTGGTTAGTGAGTCACTAAATCTGAATTTTGTGTTAAAATAAGGCCTCTGCTTACCTGTCTAGTCCCATCGTCTATAAATTCCTTTCCAATCATTTTTAATCACTTGTTCATTAGTTGATCTCTTACATTTTTGAATTTTTACCTGCTCATTTTTCTGCAGGAAATGTCCTTCCCCACTTCTTGAACTGGCTAGATCCTCTTTATCCTTTAAGGATCAGTTTAGGAATATTTTAACACAAAATTCTGTATGAGAATATCACACAGATCCCGCAATGTCAAGCTGTTCAAAGTCAAATGAGTGCTTGTTATAGGCAAGATATAGGATCTTATGTGGTTAGTGAGTCACTAAATCTGAATTTTGTGTTAAAATAAGGGAATCTGGAGGATGACCTCTCTAATTTGATATGGAATTATTGAAATCTAAAGTGGCCCTTTGCATTACACCATTCTGTTAGAATGCTCTGATTCTCAGATAGTTCATTATATATTTTTCCATATTTACAATCTCTTTAAAGGTTAGAGCTAGGGAGGGAGGCTATTACCTACCTTGTACCATGTTAGGGGTCTTGGTTAAAACCTCTCTCCCTAATTATATTCTTGCATGTTAATTCATGGAGTTCACAGTAACAGTTTCAATCTTTTCTATGTTTAAATATTACATATGTAATTCGTATTCACCACACACAGCTGTTATTGTGTGTTCTTTAGCATAAATTAATAGCTAATATTTAAATGAAGGTTTTTGGACATAGAATGGGGAAAAAATGATGAAAGGGAGAGAGAAAACACATAGAAACAGAGAATCTGAGAGAAGTGCCATTGATGAAAGGAAAAGTGCAGTATGGGGGAGTGAAAAGACTGAACTCTGAAACCTGACATTTCCCCTGCAGTAGAATAAAGGTGAATGATACTTTGGTACCCTGAAGTAATTAAACTGACTCTTCAAACACTAGACAGTCTTCTGCCTATGACTTTTTTTCCCATTTTAACTCTTTAAGATAGTCCAAGCAAATATTTCATCACTTCTCTAGAGGCTTCTGCTGAAAATTTCAGAATGTCTCTCTGTACACAGAGTCCTGGGCCCTTTCTAGTATCTCGGCTCAAGGAGTCCGGGCTGTGGAAAGGTAGGGTAAGGCTTTACCTCAAGCTGGGAGTGGTTTTCCCTCTGGGATAAGTCACCTCCAGGATAAAATTCCTAAGGGGTTGTTTACAACAAGTCAGTGGACAGTTTTTTCCTTTCACTGACTTCCATCACCTTAGGCCACAGTTTCATGTCAAGTCTGTGTATCAGCAGCATAATCACATGCACATAGGTAATGCTGAGTGCCAAGCAGGCTTAGGATAATCAAACCTGCACTGGGAATTCAAAGAGCTAATATGAAAGAGGTAATTCCTGGCACTCTCAAAGGTCTTGGATTTAACAGGGATATGATCCAATAGAGAAAAGGAAACAAATTAACAATAAAGTGGCAGCATATGGTGAATACAAAATGAGCAAAGCAAACATTATGACAGTAAGAGGTGGTGAGTGGAGATGAATCTTGGTAGTTTTGGTTCCAGAACTACCAAAAAAAAAAAAAAAACTAATTTTGTTATGGGTGCATTTAAATGTATACACCATTCTGAGAGTTGGAAAAATGTTGACTGTTCCACAGGGAACCCTTTTTTCCCACCCAAGTCAAAATTTATTTCAAGAAACTCTCATATGCCTCCACCAATTTAGAATTTGGTCATATAAAGTTTTGCTTAAAATCAATGGGCCAAAAATTAGGATGTAGAACCATCTGTATACAGAATTCTATTGTAACAGGATGTGACAGGCAATCATACGGAGGTGGGAGAGCCTGGCCAGTGGACTTAAGGGTTAATGAACCACGTTTCTATCTGAAGCTTGGAATACAGAAGGATTAACGGCACTTTTACTAGTCCAAGTAACCTGATTTTTCCAGCCATTGGAAAGGCATCTATATTAGACAGCTTTGTAAATGAAAATGATGCATTTCATATGTAAAGAAAGTGAGCTTTTTATTTTTTACTAATTGGGAGGGTCAGGACATGTATTTATTGGGGACTCCCAGAAAGAAGATGAACAAAAGACATGCCCAGTGACTTGGCGAGAGCTCTAAAGAAAGCAAGAACGAGCGCCGTCTCAATTTAAACATGCTGAGACAAGAGGAGGAGGCCAAGAATGTTGACTTTCAAGTGAAACCAAGCCAGAAAGCTTCAGAAATATAAATAAAATAAACACAGCCTTGAAGGAACCTGATATGGATGAAAGCAAATGTTTTCTAATTATTTCAAAATGGTCATGAAGTTGCCTTTTAGAGAATGTAGAGGAATACCTTATCTTGAGGTAAAAGCTTTCCAGCTAGTGGTCATAAGGAGATGGTCTTAAGACACGGGATATCAAGAGAGGCTCACAGAATGGGCATTTTTGCTGCACTTAGTTTAGGCGGCACATACCATTCAGCTGTCCGCCTTCCTCTCTGTAATCGACTCCACTCCGCTCTGCACTTGCCAGACAGACACGTCAGTTTTGATGGCAAGTACCCTGCTCTGTATGCAAAAGATATCCATGAGTATTAACTAAGTTTGCAAGAGGAATTAGGATCTGTAATAAATGCTTTAGCAAAGAGGCTTTTGGGAATAAAAATGTGTCTTCAGGCAAAATTCTCATAAACTAGACATCATCTTTGATTTACAGTTTATAGCATTTTCTTCACTGTATCCAATATCCCCAGCTTGAGGGCTCCTGCTCCATGTGGCATGATTGACTGCCCAAGGTGGGAGGGTAGTTCTGTACACTGAAGTTAAGTCAATTGAATTAGAAAGTGAGGAAAACATAAAACAAGCAAAACTTTAGTATTTTTGTGGTCGTTTTACTTTTTTTTGTTGTTGTTGTTGCTTTTTTGTAGTTAAAAAAATGTTTACGTATTACTCTATTTACTATGCAGGAAATCATTTCAAAAATTTAACAGCTGTTTTAGAAAAAAAGTGTTCTTCAGAATCTCTTTTGATAATAGGCACAAGATGAAGACCACAACCACAACAAAGTAGGATACTTGGTACTATGGGATATCAGAGATTCCTTTACCTAGAGCTGTCAGACTTGGAAAGGAAGCCCCTTCAATGCAGATGGAAGATGAATCTTTCAGTTCCCTGAACTCTTCTTCAGATTTTAAGGATAAACAAAGAAGGGGAGAAAATGAGACATAATTAAACAAACTTGATTTAGCATCAATTTTGCTCAAGGTTCTGTGCTAGGCACGTTGGCACATCATGTAAACTAGGTAATTTAACGGCATAAGGTATAAAATGGCTCAATATCTTATAAATCTACAAGAGAGATTACAATCATTAGTTAACAAAATATAAAAGGACAAGAAAGAAATGAGTAGTTTACATAAAATTTTACCACTTTTGAGCCATGTTTATTTTCAACATATAAGACTATCAGAATGATTACCTTAAAGGTAGCAGAATATTATTCTACAGAATTATATAAACTTATATAGAAATAGTTGGAAAACATATTTAAAGCTATCACTTTGGCAAATAAGAGCATGGATATGCATGAGTTGTAAGTTCCTTTTTGCTCCAATTTATTCAAAAACAAAGCTGGTTAAAAGCATCTCTGAGCACATTTTACACTGAGAATTCTAATGTTAGTGCTATTAAACAATTTAAAAGCTAATATCCAGTTTATGAGTAGGTTTCAAAATAATTATCTCCTTGTTCCTCTTTTCCATATCTCAAAAGTTACTTACATTTGGCTGGAAGCCATGGGAAAATACATGGTTATTGCCAAGATGTCCTTGTATATGTATGTTATAAGCAATACTGAAAAAAAGAGAGGGATAGGTAGAAAATGTGCTGAAAACAAGTATTCTGAAAAACTAAAGGTTCTTCAAAGAAATCAATAAATGGTAGGAGGAGATAATCAGGCAGTACTTGGGAACTTTGAGTAGTATAAGCCAATAGCGTGAGTTAATGCAGATGGTCAGAACAAAATAGTTTCGTAAGGGAATTGCTTAAGCTAGCCCTTCCTGACACACTAAAGACTGAAAAATGTTTATGGTGGCTACACACCAAGTTTGGAAAAGGCTTATGTGTCTTTAGTATGTATATTGGTTCCAGATCATCAGCTCTGTTTCTGGATTTGAGTTATGTCATCTTAAAAAAATGTTCACGAATTCCTGGGAAAATGTCTGCTCTCAGGAAATCTGAGTTTTCCATGAAGTAGATATACCAATACCATGACCAAAACTTAATCTCTATGTCTTCAGAGGACACTGAATGAGGCTATTTTTAACCTTTTTTTTTAATTGCGCTTGAAATGATCAAATCTGAGACACTGTGAATGTTCACATTCAACAATTACTATTTGACAACTTCATTTGTTTTTACTTCTCTTAACTACATTGTATCTTTTGTCTCAATGGGTCACAAGTATTCTCTATTTTAATAAAAGCTTGATGTTATCAAGAAAAAACAACAACATATTTTGAAGCAAATCTGAGCAAATTAAATGTCATTCAACACAAAATTGAATACCACAGTTTCACAAAAAATGTATAAAGCTACAATTAACAAAAGTAAGTAATAAAACCTGGGTAGAGGAAAAAAGACAAAATATCTTTACTTTTCACTTTCCATTTTTCACATCCTACAATAATGACCCAAATGGATGCTATTGAGATTTTTCCCATTGATTAATTTTGGTATGAGACTGTGCAGGGGATATGCAAGCAATAAGAGATGTCAGATAAAGAAGATAAAGCCTAGTAAGGTGGGTGAGTTTCAGAGTGGGCAGTTGGGCTTTAGTGTTTAGACTTAGAGAGTACATGAACCTTTGGGAACAAATGCACATATTCATCTATTAGCCTAAGGGAAATAGTCTCTAAGCAACTTATTTTCAAATCATTTTCTATCGCTGTTGTTCTCATGGGAGGGTAAAAATAACAGCAAGAAAGTCTTGCTAGATCATATGGATGCTTCATACTCCTCTGCCCTTATCTATGTGGTCTTCCTATCAGCAGAAATTATGGGGAATCATCCCTTACTGCAGCATGCACTGAGACTAAGAAAACGTGATCGTGTGCTCATGGAGATTGGTTTCTCTGTTTCTTCCTGTAAGTTTCATGATACAAGCAGGAGAGTAAAGGTATAGCATAATGAGGGTTATAAATTATAATACAAAGAGGATATACCTAAATTTGAAAAATCTGCAAGGTTTTTGCTTTTATATCTGGAGTTATATTTGGGTTAACCCTGATCCCTTTCGTTTTTTTAAAACTTTTATTTTAGGTTCAGGGATACATATACAAGTGGGTTTGTTTTACAGATAATTTTGATCCCTTTCAATTTCTTTTTTCTCCTCCCCACCAATGACTCCTGAATAACTTCTATGATTTATCGAATTTAAAAACATTCATACTTTGAAGATGATTGTTTACCCCTTCTTCAACAACAACAACAACAACAACATACACACAATCAATCTCAGGTCTTCCCAAAAATATTTGCAAAGTTATGGAACTTTCTTCTCTTAGAGTCCAAGTTGATCCCTTAAATAAAGACGGACAGAGTCAAGGATATAATTCTAGTCTTTCTGAGCTGGCTTTTGGCCTACTGTGCAGCAGCTGACTCTGCAAACTCGGCATCAGTAAGGGAGGCGCTCTCCCTATTTGTATTGTGTGCGTGTGTTAATCTACCACCCATGTCAAATTGCCTCAGCACTAAGTGTGTTTGAAAGGTTCAGCTTGTGAGGTGGCTGAGGATTTGGGGGAAGGGTAGAAAAAGCTTGGCTTTTCTTATCTCATTCAAATTGGTTTGTCCCTCTCTGCTACCATGTGTCTCACAAAAATCAAGATGGGTGATCTCCTGGGGGACTTTCAGTACATTCCCCTCTGTCAGTTGAGGATTATATCCTACAATCTGTCCCCTAGCGCTTTATACACACCCATTTAAAATAACTCCAGTAACAGGATCTTTAATTGACTCAGGGGATGGTGGGGGGTGTCCCAGTATGATTGTCGTTTTGGTTCAAAGGAGAAGAATGAAGTTGATTCTGTGCCTTGTGTCCAAGTAACAATATGTGAAAAGATTCATTTAGTTCTTAATCCTTACGGAGGATATGAAAGGAGCTGATCGTTTACCAGCCACACAGTGTTCTGCTTTCGAGCTGTTTTTCTTATTTATGTCTTGGTTGTTAAAGCTTTAACTGTTCCCTTTATTGTTCAGTAAAAGGGAACAAAAAGAAAGAAAGAAAGAAAAAGAAAGACAAATTGGTATTAGCAATTCACAAAGCAAAGACACCACATTTAAAAATGAAATCTACTAAAGTCTTGCAGGAGGTAAAAGTTTGGTTTAGAATATTTTGGTGAGTCATTAGAGAACAGAGCCTCCAGCATGATAACTGCTTTCTTGTGGGGAAATATGGAACAATGTAACTAGGCAAAGGAAAGCATCTACTTTGAGTAAACTGATACAAGTGAAAAGAGCATCTGACTTTACCCTAACTGGATCTGGTCCAGCCATACTGCCTTGCATAGACACAAATGAGTTTTGGAACAGGGATGAGATTGTGTTGGTCTAGGTATCTATAGCAAAAATAGTGGACAGCTTGGCATTTCCATAATTAAAGGTTGGTGGGTGGGGAGACACAGATATGGGTTTTCTCTCAATCTGCATTTTTCCACCACATCTTCAGCAGTGAATCAAACTGAGAACATTTTATTACAAAATTGGAGGAGCAGGAGGTAAAGGGATTTGGCAGGCTAGTAACTATAAGAAACAAAATGATTGGCCAGGTGCGGTGGCTCACATCTGTAATCCCAGCACTTTGGGAGGCTGAGGCAGGCAGATCACCTGAGGTCAGGAGTTTGAGACAAGCCTGGCCAACATGGTGAAACCCTATCTCTACTAAAAATACAAAAGTTAGCCAGGTGTGGTGGCACGCGCCTGTCGTTCCAGCTACTTGGGAGGCTAAAGCAGGAGAATCCCTTGAACCCGAAAGGCGTAGGTTGCAGTGAGCCAAGATTGCGCCACTGCACTCCTGCCTGGATGACAGGAGTTTGACTCCGTCTCAAAAGAAAAAAATAAAAGATTATTATGTCTCTACAAACAATACTTGCATACCTCCACCTGTCCTTGCCAGGTCATGTTGTTGTTTATATCATTTAGTAAACTAGAGGGAACACGCTAAACAAAGTTCCCCAAAGTTTCACGGATGGGTAAATGTGGGGCTGAATAAAAGTATGCTAATAGATATGTTTCCTAATTTCCTCTGGAGTGGTGAGTGGCTTACCTACTTATATTAATGTGACCTCAAACTTTAGTGCAATGTGAAACACACATTGAGAAACCCAGTTTGGCTGGGATATGTTTTTTTCTTGCCATATTGGATCATGATACGTGCATATGAATACATCCTGATGCAGAGCAGTCCAGGAAGGTAAATATATGAATCAAAGCAAACAGAAGGGGTATATTCTGTTAAAATAATACAAAGTCCAATAAGAGAAGGGTCATAGTCCAAAGCACACACACATAAGCAACACCAGAATCACTAGAAGAACAAGAAATAACATCCAGTATCTACTTAAACTCTGATCTGGAATTTTTCTCTTTTTTTTCCCAGTCTTTTCCTTTTTTATATTTTTGCAAGAATCAAAGGATTTGGATTCAGTATTGTAAGACGAAATTTCAAAGGAAATTGGCCATCTAGGAAGAAAATATTTACATATGAATATGACCTTTAAGACTAAATGAAATGACTTGAAAATAAATCATCAGGTGAAGAAATTCTAAGTTATTATTGAAGTAATTTCTGGAGAGACAGTTTAGAAAGGACTCCATGCTGAGCTATAACCCACCGTAGGAGTCTCCGGCTTTACTGTATAACTAAATATTTAGCCAGAAACAAAAACAGAGCACTACAAGCTCTTCATACCCTTTAGTGAACAACTAAAAGGCCACTTCATTCTTTCCCACAGTAAGATTTTGTAATTTAACCAATAGTACAAAAATCAACAGTGTATCTTTCTCTAGTAGTAAGGGTTATTATCACAGAATATAATTCAAATATGGTATCTTGCCTATCTTATCTCATGAGTCACCTCAGTTAGTGTTCCAGGGTCCAAGGCCAGCCAGACAAGAGTGTAGTAAGAGGATGGCTTTTACTGTGGTGTGCCTAAAGGAGACTCTTTGTAGTAAAGCATCTTCTTCAATGTGTTGGGTACCCCAAGCTTATGGCCCCTCTCTGGGATAATTCTTTTATTATTATTAGTATTATACTTTAAGTTCTAGGATACATGTGCACAATGAGCAGGTTTGTTACATAGGTATACATGTGGCGTGTTGGTTTGCTGCACCCATTAACTCATCATTTACATTAGGTATTTCTCCTAATGCTATCCCTCCCTTATCCCACTACCCCACAACAGGCCCTGGTGTGTGATGTTCCCCGCCCTGTGTCCAACTGTTCTCATTGTTCAATTCCCACCTATGAGTGAGAACATGCAGTGTCTGGTATTCTGTCCTTATGATAGTTTGCTCAGAATGATGGTTTCCAGCTTCATCCATGTGGCTACAAAGGACATAAACTCATCCTTTTTTATGGCTGCATAGTATTCTATGGTGTGTATGTGCCACATTTTCTTAATCCAGTCTATCATTGATGGATATTTGGGTTGGTTCCAAGTCTTTGCTATTGTGAATAGTGTCTCAATAAACATACGTGTGCATGTGTCTTCAGAGTAGCATGATTTATAATCCTCGGGGTATATACCCAGTAATGGGATCACTGGGTCAAATGGTATTTCTAGTTCTAGATCCTTGAGGAATCACCACACTGTCTTCCACAGTGGTTGAACTAATTTACACTCCCACCAACAGTGTAAAAGCATTCCTATTTCTCCACATCCTCTCCAGCACCTGTTGTTTCCTGACTTTTTAATGATCACTGTTATAACTGGTGTGAGATGGTGTCTCATTGTGGTTTTGATTTGCATTTCTCTGATGACCAGTGATGATGAGCATTTTTTCCTGTGTCTATTGGCTGCATAAATGTCTTCTTTTGAAAAGTGTCTGTTCATATTCTTTGCCCACTTTTTGATGGCATTGTTTGATTTTTTTCTTGTAAATTTGTTTAAGTTCTTTGTAGATTCTGGATATTAGACCTTTGTCAAATGGATAGATTGCAAAAATTTCCTCCCATTCTGTAGGTTGCCTGTTCACTCTGAAGGTGGTTTCTTTTGCTGTGCAGAAGCTCTTTAGTTTAATTAGGTCTCATTTGTCAATTTTGGCTTTTGTTGCCATTGCTTTTGGTGTTTTAGTCATGAAGTCTTTACCCATGCCTGTGTCCTGAATGGTATTGGCTAGGTTTTCTTCCAGGGTTTTTTATGGTTTTAGGTCTAACATTTAAGTCTTTAATCCATCTTGAATTAATTTTTGTATAAGGTGTAAGGAAGGGATCCAGTTTTAGCTTTCTACATATGGCTAGCCAGTTTTCCCAGCAACATGTATTAAATAGGGAATCCTTTCCCCATTTCTTGTTTTTGTCAGGTTTGTCAAAGATCAGATGGTTGTAGATGTGTGGTGTTATTTCTGAGGCCTCTGTTCTGTTCCATTGGTCTGTATCTCTGTTTTGGTACCAGTACCTTGCTGTTTTGGTTACTGAGCCTTGTAGTATAGTTTGAAGTCAGATAGCATAATGCCTCTAGCTTTGTTTTTTGTTTGTTTGTTTTGTTTTGTTTTGTTTTGTTTTGTTTTGCTTAGGATTGTCTTGGCAATGCAGCTCTTTTTTTGGTTCCATATGAACTTTAAAGTAGTTTTTTCCCAATTGTGTGAAGAAAGTCATTGGTAGCTTGATGGGGATGGCATTGAATCTATAAATCACCTTGGGCAGTATGACCATTTTCAGGATATTGATTCTTCCTATCCATGAGTATGGAATGTTCTTCCATTTGTTTGTGTCCTCTCTTATTTCGTAGAGCACAGGTTTGTAGTTCTCCTTGAAGAGGTCCTTCACATCCCTTGTAAGTTGGATTCCTGGGTATTTTATTCTCTTTTTAGCAATTGTGAATGGGAGTTCACTAATGATTTGACTCTCTATTTGTCTGTTATTGGTACGTAAGAATGCTTGTGATTTTTGCACATTGATTTTGTATTCTGAGACTTTACTGAAGTTGCTTATCAGCTTAAGGAGATTTGGGGTGAGACGATGGGGTTTTCTAAATATACAATCATGTCATCTGCAAACAGGGACAATTTAACTTCCTCTTTTCCTAATTGAATACCCTTTATTTCTTTCCTTGACTGACTGCCCTGGTCAGAACTTCCAAACTATGTTGAATAGGAGTGGTGAGAGAGGGCATCCCTGTCTTGTGCCAGTTTTCAAAGGGAATTTTTCCAGTTTTTGCTCATTCAGTATGATATTAGCTGTGGGTTTGTCGTAAATAGCTCTTACTATTTTGAGGTACGTTCCATCAATACCGAATTTATTGAGCGTTTTTAGCATAAAGGGCTGTTGAATTTTGTCAAAAGCCTTTTCTGCATCTATTGAGATAATCATGTGGTTCTTGTCTTTGGTTCTGTTTATATGCTGGATTACGTTTATTGATTTGCGAATGTTGAACCAGCCTTGCATCCCAGGGATGAAGTCAACTTGTTCTTGGTGGGTAAGCTTTTTGACGTGCTGCTGGATTCAGTTTGCCAGTATTTTACTGAGAATTTTTGCATCAGTGTTCATCAGGGATATTGGTCCAACATTCTCTTTTTTTGTTGTGTCTCTGCCAGGCTTTGGTATCGGGATGATGTTGGCCTCATAAAATGAGTTAGGGAGGATTCCCTCTTTTTCTATTGATTGGAATAGTTTCAGAAGGAATGGTACCAGCTCTTCTTTGTACCTCTGGTAGAATTTGGCTATGAATCTGTCTGGTCCTGGACTTTTTTGATTGGTAGGCTATTAATTATTGCCTCAATTTCAGAGCCTGTTATTGGTCTATTCAGCCATTCAACCTCTTCCTGGTTTAGTCTTGGGAGGGTGTATGTGTCCAGGAATTTATCCATTTCTTCTAGGTTTTCTAGTTTATTTGCATAGAGGTGTTTATAGTTTTCCCTGATGGTAGTTTGTATTTCTGTGGGATCAGTGGTGATATCCCCTTTATCACTTTTTATTGCATCTATTTGATTCTTCTCTCTTTTCTTCTTTATTAGTCTTGCTAGGAATCTATCAATTTTGTTGATCTTTTCAAAAAACCAACTCCTGGATTCATTGATTTTTTGAAGATTTTTTTGTGTCTCTATCTCCTTCAATTTTGCTCTGATCTTAGTTATTTCTTGCCTTCTCCTAGCTTTTGAATATGTTTGCTCTTGCTTCTCTACTTCTTTTAATTGTGTTGTTCTGGTGTCAATTTTAGATCTTTCCTGCTTTCTCTTGTGGGCATTTAGTGCTATAAATTTCCCTCTACACACTGCTTTAAATGTATCCCAGAGATTCTGGTATGTTGTGTCTTTGTTCTCATTGGTTTCAAAGAACATCTTTATTTCTGCCTTCATTTCGTTATGTACCCAGTAGTCATTCAGGAGCAGGTTGTTCAGTTTCCATGTAGTTGTGCGGTTTTGAGTGAGTTTCTTAATCCTGAGTTCTAATTTGATTGCACTGTGGTCTGACAGACAGTTTATTGTGATTTCTGTTCTTTTACATTTGCTGAGGAGTGCTTTACTTCCAACTATGTGGTCAGTTTTGGAATAAGTGTGTTGTGGTGCTGAGCAGAATGTATATTCTGTTGACTTGGGGTGGAGAGTTCTATAGATGTCTATTAGGTCTGCTTGGTGCAGAGCTGAGTTCAAGTCCTGGAATCATTGTTAACTTTCTGTCTCATTGATCTGTCTAATATCGACAGTGGGATGTTAAAGTCTCCCATTATTATTGTGTGAGAGTCTAAGTCTCATTTTAGGCCTCTCAGGACTTGCTTTATGAATCTGGGTGCTCCTGTATTGAGTGCGTATATATTTAGGATAGTTAGCTCTTCTCGTTGAATTGATCCCTTTACCATTATGTAATGTCCTTCTTTGTCTCTTGTGATCTTTGTTGGTTTAAAGCCTGTTTTATCAGAGACTAGGATGGCAACTCCTGCTTTTTTTTTTTTTCTTTCCATTTGGCTCTCTTTATTTTGAGCCCATGTGTGTCTCTGCATGTGGATGGGTCTCCTGAATACAGCACATTGATGGGTCTTGACTCTTTATCTAATTTGCCAGCCTGTGTCTTTTAATTGGGGTATTTAGCCCATTTACATTTAAGGTTGATATTGTTATGTGTGAATTTGATCCTGTCATTATGATGTTAGCTGGTTATATTACCCGTTAGTTGATGCAGTTTGTTCCTAGCATTGATGATCTTTACAATTTGGCATGTTTTGCAATGACTGGTACCGGTTGTTCCTTTCCATGTTTAGTGCTTCCTTCAGGAGCTCTTGTAAGGCAGGCCTGGTGGTGACAAAATCTCTCAGCATTTGCTTGTCTGTAAAGGATTTTATGTCTCCTTCACTGATGAAGTTTAGTTTGGCTGGATATGAAATTCCGGGTTGAAAATTATTTTCTTTAAGAATGTTAAATATTGACCCCCACTCTCTTACGGTTTGTAGGATTTCCACTGTTAGTCTGATGGGCTTCCCTTTGTGGATAACCTGACCTTTCTGTCTGACTGGCATTAGCATTTTTTCCTTCATTTCAGCCTTGGTGAATCTGACAATTATGTGTCTTGGGGTTGCTCTTCTTGAGGAGTATCTTTGTGGTGTTCTCTATATTTCCTGAATTTGAATGTTGGCCTGCCTTGCTAGGTTGGGGAAGTTCTCCTGGATAATATCCTGAAGAGTGTTTTCTAACCTGAAAGTGGTTCCATTCTCCCCATCACTTTCAGGTACACCAATCAAACGTGGATTTGGTCTTTTCACATAGTCCCATATTTCTTGGAGGCTTTGTTCCTTTCTTTTTACTCTTTTTTCTCTAAACTTCTCTTCTTGCTTCATTTCATTAATTTGATCTTCAATCACTGATACCCTTTCTTCCACTTGATGGAATTGGCTACTGAAGCTTGTGCATGTGTCACATCGTTCTCGTGCCTTGGTTTTCAGCTCCATCAGGTCATTTAAGGTCTTCTTTACATTGTTTATTCTACTTAGCCATTCATCTAATCTTTTTTCAAGGTTTTTTAGTTTCCGTGTGATTGTTTCGAACATCCTCCTTTAGTTTGAAGTTTGTTATTACCGAGTTTCTGAAGCCCACTTCTGTCAACTTGTCAAAGTCATTCTCTGTGCTGCTTTGTTCCATTGCTGGTGAGGAGCTGCGATCCTTTGGAGGAGAAGAGGCACTCTGGTTTTTAGAATTTTCAGCTTTTCTGCTCTGGTTTCTCCCCATCTTTGTGGTTTTATCTAACTTTGGTCTTCGATGATGGTGACCTACAGATGGGGTTTTGGTGTGGATGTCCTTTCCGTTGATGTGATGCTATTCCTTTCTTTTTGTTAGTTTTCCTTCTAACAGTCAGGTACCTCTGCTGCAGGTCTGTTGGAGTTTGCTGGAGGCCCACTCCAGACCGTGTTTGCCTGGGTATCACCAGCGGATGCTGCAGAACAGCAAATATTACAGAACAGTAAATATTGCTGCCTGATGCTTCCTCTGTAAGGTTCGTCTCAGAGGGGCACCCGGTTGTATGAGGTATCAGTTGGCCCCTACTTGGAGGTGTCTCCAAGTTATGCTACACTGGGGTCAGGGACCCACTTGAGGAGGTAATCTGTCTGTTCTCAGATCTCAAACACCATGCTGGGAGAATCACTGTTCTCTTCAGAGCTGTCAGACAGGGATGTTTAAGTCTGCAGAAGTTTCTGCTGCCTTTTGTTCAGCTATGCCCTGCTCCCAGAAGTGGAGTCTACAGAGGCAGGAGGGCCTAGTTGAGCTGCTGTGGGCTCCACCAAATTCAAACTTCCCTGCCACTTTGTTTACCTACTCAAGCCTCAGCAATGGTGAACACCTCTGCCCCAGCCAGGCTTGCTGCCTTGCAGTTTGATCTCGGACTAGCAGTGATCAAGGCTCTGTGGGGGTGGGACCCGCTGAGCCAGGCACGGGATATAATCTCCTGGTGTGTCTTTTGCTAAAATCATTGGAAAAGCGCAGTGTTTAGGTGAGAGTGTCCCGATTTTCCCCATACAGTCTGTCACGTCTCCCCTTGGCTAGGAAAGGGAAATACCCCGACCCCTTGTGCTTCCTGAGTGAGGCGATGCCCAGCCCTGCTTCCAGTCGCCCTCCATGGGCTGCACCCACTTTCTGACCAGTCCCAATGAGAAGAACCCGGTACCTCATTTGAAAATGCAGAAATCACCCTTCTTCTGCGTCAATCACGCTGGGAGCTGCATACCAGAGCTCTTCTTTTTCTGCCATCTTGGAATGGACCTCGATAATTCTTTAAGATGGAAATATTCCTGAGAATCATTGCTCTTCTTTCCCCAGCACTGTATGAAAGAGTTTTTCATCTTTTTTTTCAAGTTAGAAAAAATAAGGATGAAATAACTGGTTTTGTAGAGAGTCATTCTAAAATTGGTAGAAATCAAGAGGCGAAGGAGAGGAGTAGGGACAAGAAAGGTCTAACAATATAGAGTGCAAAATTTCCTCCACTCAACTATCTTTGCCTTAGAGTTCTGGCCAGGTCTTTTGGTTGTCAACAAAAATTTGGGTAGTGTCTTCCCAAAGGACTGTTCTGATATTTAATTTACCCCAAAATACTTTCATATGTGTAACCCATTTTTGATGAGCAGTGAATAAAAGATTTCCTTCAAGGCAACTCTTCAATTGTCCAGATCACTTCGACAGGCAGGCCAAAGTCACCCTTATTTTTCCTTTTAGAAATGCCATAAACAAATTCTTTAACATATGCAAATAAGTTATTTAAAACAATATCCTTCAGCATTCATTTCCCTGTGCATGCTGATAGTGCTCCACCCAAATATGCTCTATACACACAGTATGATACAATTTCCAGCAACTCTGAGCTTTATAGACATTTATAATTGAATTTTAAAATGATGCATTTTTTTTACACTAGAATAACGTTTACTTTGGCTCAGTTTGATCTTACTCTCAAATCTTAAGCTCCTAACCATGTACCTTTCCGAAGCCATCACTAGTTTCTAAAAATGACTTTTATGTTAACGAAATGATAAAATAGGTTTTTTTTTTTTTAATTTCCCTAAAACTAAAGCTCTGTCTTATGTCTCCTTGTAACTTTACATGGCAGCTTTTATCATGCATTGCACATAGTAGGTTTTAAATATATTTGTTGATTTGTGGATTTAATAAAGATAGCATAATAATAACAATAATAATAATATTACAGTATTTAGGTAGAAAGTCTTCTTTGTGGCTCTGACTAAAGCAATCTCATTATTCTTTGGGTTAGTTAACGTCTTTTAGTGAAGCAGATGAAGAGAGGTAAGCCAAGCATTAGCAGGAAAATGATTAGTTTTCATTACCTTTTGAAGATGCAAAGGGATATATCAACATAATTCTACAACTAATAGAAACTTGCAAGAAAGGAAGCTTCAAGATGCCAAAGGAGTGAGGCATTGAATATTAAACACAGGCAGCCACTGCCAAAATATCTTCCATAGCTGTACAACTTGGCCTATATTCCCATGGACCATACAACCCTTTTTAGACATTGACCCAACACTGCCCTGTTTTCTTTTGATTCTGTAGTTCTGACCTGGCGGTCACAGCAGCACATTTTTCCACTGCTGACCTGAGACACTCTGTGCTAGTAGGTACAATGTAATAATAACCAGTTTGGTCATTTAAGTAAAGGCATGAAGACAATTTGCTGTTTTTTTATAAATTATAAAAGCAAAACTAATTGGCTGACTCAACATACAAGAGCAGTTCATGTTGCCATAGTGTCAAAAAGGATCAGACTGGGGATTGGAAAAGTTCTCAATGTTTATTTGCTTATTTTGTTAAGTTCTATAAATAATAATTCCCTTTATTATAGGGATGAACAGGACCACAGAAGTCCTTGGCTTTCCTGGATGGGCATTCTGAAGAGTCAAAAACTCCTGAGATAGTCATTTTCCCTCTTTCAGGTCTATCATTAGTGCCAGTCATGGAAGTCAGCTCAGATTTTGGGTCAGAATTTGACTCTTAGTACAACATAATTGTTTCTTGCCAAGAGTGTCATTTATTTTAGTCTCAATCAAGTTTCATGTGTAAACTTTCTTTTAAGTATTGCTTGAACAAATAAACTTTTAGATTCTTTGAAAACTGTGGTAGATTGCATGGTTGGAGTGTGGGCTCTTCCTGATAAAGATAATTAAAAGCTTACTTTTTTCCCCCCATGTATATCAAAACACAAATCTAGATGTGGCTTCCTAACAATCAATATATAAATTGTTAAGACTTGAACCATATTTTATGAGTGTTAGTATTGAATAACAAAACAAAAACCACACAATAAAAAACAAAACAAAAAATCAAGTCATTGTTCATATTTGAGTATTACAGAGAGAAAAATATGAGGAAACTAGATTTTATTTATCAAACATTTTAATCCTCATAATAACCCTGCAACATATGTACTATTATTCCCATTTTCAGATATAGGACGTTAAACAATTCTTCCAAGAATTCAAACTAGTTATTTCTGACCCCAAAGTCTAGTTTGTATTTTGTGGTTTTTGTTTTCTTACCATACAAGCATGGTAGAAGAGATTGATCATGGTCCTATTTACCCCCTGACCCAGCAGAGACGTGGCAATCAGATATTTATGTTTTCCTATATTAATCTTGTACCATTAATGGTGGGCAATAAAGGCCCCCAGAAACATCCATTTCTAATCCCTGGAACCTGTGAATATGTTAGATAATGTTGCTATGGTGAATTAGTTTGCTGACAGAATTAAGGTTGCTAATCAGCTGACTTTAAAAGAGATATTAAATATTATCTGGATTACTTGATTGGGTTTGGTGTAATCACAATAATTTTTTTTTTTTTTTTAAGTAGAAGAGAGATATGACTATAGATGAATGTTCAGGAGATGCAATGTGGCTGGCTGTTAAGACATAGGAAGCGGGCAATGAGCCAAGAATGTGGGTGGCCTTTAGAAACTGAAAAGGCAAGGAAATGAATTTTCTCCAAGAGCTCCAGAAAAGGAGTGTACTCTGCCAGCATCTTGATTTTGGCTTAGTGAGACCCATTTTGGATTTCTGACCTCCAGAATTGTAAGATAACAAATTCACACTTTTTAAGCCACTAAGTTTGTGATAAATTTTTACAGCAGCCATGGAAAATTAATACTGCTAGTATATACTGTGCACCCCTTCTTCATCCATCTCTGCTGGCTTTGTACCTAACCCACAGCTTCATTTTCTAATCTGGCTTGCTACTAACCTCAGACCCTGCGCCTTGAAGTTGGTAGAACATTGAAGACCATCTGTTTTAAATCACTCCAATGAACAATGATGAGGACCCTAACCTAGTAATCCTAGCTCTAATGTTGGACAAGTGAACACTAATAGTAGGACTCATTAGCATGTAATGCTATGTCATTCTAAAGAATGTATTGTGAGTCAAATGAAATAAAAATTATATGCTTTTAATATATCATAGTCTTAAGACTGGAAAGGATTTTTTTTAGACTATCTAGTGTAATAGTGTCATTTCAAATTCTTATCTTTCAGATGGGTAACCAAGAAACTGAGAATCAGAGAGGTTAAATGACTTGAGAAAGATTTCACCTCTAGTTAGAGGCAGAGACAAATCTAGAATTTTTCCTGATTCTGAGTGCAGTGCACTTTCCTGAACTTCACTCTACCTGAGTTTGATCTTACAGAGGAAGTTTTAGAAGACCTGCTGGAACAATTATTTGTTTCCCCCAGAATTCTGCGGATAGCTCTATTTCCTTAATCCTGAAATTCCAGCTCAGTGCTTATTTTCCAAACCTGTCACCATTAACTTGATTTTCTTCCTTCCCTCTTCCTTGCTCCCCATCATATGTAAACTCTGATTTATATCTGACCAGGAAACACACTCAGAATATATTTCTCAAGTGTTTACCCAATGGTGCCCCAGGAAATACCAATAATGAGGAGCTAAACAATCATATATTATTGTCTGTGAATATTTACTTTGTGACAGAGTCCTAATCTTCTCCCAAATGGTTAGCAAATTCACTGAAATTCTTTACTGGAAGAATTTTAATTTTTCAAATAATTCTTCTTTATCTAAGTACCACGATTATCTCCTATTATCCAGCTTCCCCCAAATCCCACTGCAGACCTTACTTACTGAATTTTTTCCAGTTCCTTAACCTCTCTGTAGTATTTCATCCCTTCATGCTTTTGTTCTTACTGATTATTTTCTCCTAAAATATATCCATGTCCTATTTGTTCATACATTTATTATATAATGCATTTTCTAAACACTTGTGTTAGGAATAAGGCTAGGTTCTGGTGTGGTCATCAGGAAAGTACACAATCCATGAACTCATAGCAGGTAGGATATAGACAAATTAAATGGCAGTTACAAAAGCACATGAAATAAGTACAACAATTAAATAAGTGTAGATATGTTGTTGGGAGAAACACCTAAAATGGTCTTTGTGGAGGGAATCTGTATGCATGTGAAATCATGGCTTGTCCATCATTGTATTGGCTGGGAATGATGAGCACGTAATAGTAATACACATTCAATAAATGTTGGTAGAACTAATGAGAACGATCTGTGGTGAAATGCCTCCTGAGACCGTGACTATGTTCTCTTTACTTCCAGGTCACTTTACATCATAAACATTTAATGCCTCTCTAGATAGAATTAATCAGAGAGTGGTAGAAATTATTAACACCTGGATACTTCAGTTTTATAAACTAAAAGCTTTTGAGTTATTTTACCCATTGAATGACCTTTATTGCCTGCTCAGACTGAGTAAATTCAAGCACCTGAAGGATAAATGAAAGTTTATCCTTTAGATATAACAGGTTTGAATCCTGGCTCTGCCATTTATGAGTATTGACTTTAGGTTCATTAATTCAGCTCTCTAAGCCCTAGCTGTTAAACGGGCATAATCAGGATACGTTAAAAGAATTAAAAGTAATAACATGCAAAGGAACTGAAACAGTGACTGCTACACAGTAAACACTCAATAAATGTTAATCCTCTTTGCATCCTCCCCTAAATCTTTGATTATATATATTTAGCATAATATTTTGGAATATCTGAAAGTAAATGAAATTATGCACAAGTAATTGAATTTCTATTCATATTTTTGCATAGTAGTTACTATCCAGATACTAGGATGAAAAGAATAAAAAAATTAGAACTCTGTAAGTAAATGCCCTTTCTGTCCCTTGTATACATCCAGTTGGCTATTGAAACAACATGGGAGAAAGGAAGAAGTAAGATCCCCCATCCACTTACATTAGTTTTTCTCTACATGAAATGAATGATTTATATTGTGTTTCTGGATTTTTAAAGTTACCTCTTTTTTTTTTTTTTTTTTTTTGGAATCTCACTCTGTCACCTAGGCTGGAGTGCAGTGGTGCGATCTCAGCTCACTGCAGCCTCCGCCTCCTAGGTTCAAGTGATCCTCCTGCCTCAGCCTCCCGAGTAGCTGGGACTACAGGTGTGCACCACCACGCCCAGCTAATTTTTCATATTTTTAGTAGAGACAGGGTTTCACCGTTTTAGCCAGGATGGTCTCAATCTCCTGACCTTGTGATCCACCCTCCTCGGCCTCCCAAAATACTGGGATTAGAGATGTGAGCCACCGCACCCAGCCTTACATCTATTTTTAAACAACATGTTTGTATCATTTGGAAATCCAATTACTTGGAAACTTGATGGTGTAGGAATATGTCATAGAGACCTCCGGATCATCTCCTTTTCTTCCTAAGCCCACAGGGAGTCTACATTTCCAGGCCTCTCTTGCATTCAGGTGTGGCCCCACATGATTGGTTTCTAGTTAATGGAACATGAATGCATGTGACATATGCACTTCCTAAGCTGACCCATAAAATTATCCCACATATGATTCTCCATATCTTTACACTTTCAAGCTAATTGGAAAGCATGCACCCTCTGGTATGACGTTGGAGAGATGGCAGAAACACAGGATGGAAAGCACCTGAGTCCCTGAATCCCTGTTTGGAGAGCTACTGAAACAAGAACATCCTTTTGGATTATTTGGATTGTCGAGTGAGAAATAACTTCAATTATGCTAAGCCACTGAGATTTGGAAATGCTTCTTTTGCAGTATCTAGCATTATTCCTTTCCACTACATGACTTAAAAGATAAAGATTGAGGCTTTAGTTCTAGTCCTCTCTTTACTGGCAATTGGTTTCATTTTAAATAATGGCTTTCCTTTCCAAGGTTTTAGATAGACTGTTTAAGGAGAAATGTTACTTCTTAGTTTTCTTTACATTCTCAAGTCACAATATAGTACCTAGAAAATAATAGTTGCTTAATAAAAATTTGATAAATAAAATACTTTCATTCAATAAGCCATTGTTTTTATACTGAGAAAAATCTGTCTGAAATGTTGTTTATATGCATAAACTTTCCAGTCAAACTTCCTGGGTTCAAATCCTGGCTCAAGCACTTAATGACTGACTGTGACCAAGTTAACTAACCTCTTAGCATCTTGGTTCTCTTATTTGTAAAATGTGGATAAAAATGGAAACCTACTTTGAAGTTATCCCCACTATTATTTTGGGGGTTAAGGAGCTAGTAAATTTCAAGTCCTTAGAGCAGGGCATGGCCATAGTAAAGATTTCAGTAATATCAACATGTATTTAGTATGTCTATGTGACAGATGATGTTCTAGTACCATTATTCTACCAAAGGCCAAGCATATGTTCTTCATAGAGCCCACACCTGTATTTTGTGGTGATATATGGGAATCCTATATGGCAGTGTGCTTTACTGAGAATGATTTATGCTGGGTATCTGAAATCAAGGTTTAGATGTAAGAATATTTGGTGGGAAAATTATGAATAACAGGGTGCTTCAAACTTCTAAAAATGAATTTTTAAATGGTGAAAGCTAACAAGAAGCTGCAAAAATGTCTTTGCCTGAAATGATTGCCCTGGGATGGCGAGAGAGTCATGTTAATTCTCCAAAGCTAAGCTCAAATGTTACCTCTTCTGCAAAGCCTTAGTTGAGGGCTCCATGAAGCAATTATGAGTTCCTTCTCAATGCATTTTAAATTGTTCACCTTTTTCTACCTTGAATTGTGTGTGTATGTGTATATATATATATATTATATATATATATATATATATATGCTTTCGTTTTCTCCCACACTAAATATAAGCTTCTAGTGTCTAAGTCCACATCATTGTACTCATTTTTGCATCCGAAACATGAAGAACAATGGAAAATGGAACAAACTGGACAATTTTACTGTCCTTTAATTTTTAGGCTTTCCTGAAGGAACATCAGAGAAAAATGCCACCCAGTATTTGGTGGAAGAGGCAAATCTCTAAGAAAAAAATCTGTCCATAAGAAAATTATCGAAGGTGATTTGCTTTTAAAATAGAACATGGGAATATTTTCATAGCCCTCTAAAGGTTGGAAAAAAAGGCAAAACCAAAGAAAAAGCTGAACAGCCATTGCTTTAGGGACTCTGGGAGTAGCATTGGCTGCCTCAAAGCCCTGGGAAGCAATTTAAAGTTATCCCTTTCTAACTCCGCATCACACTTCCACACTTTACACATAAGCCAACCCTCAACTTCAGACCAATGCCAGAGATCAATGATTCATATGAATGCAGCCAGCAGATAATAGGTCAGTTGAGTAAGAATCACCAGCCTTGTTTCAGTGATAGAAACACCTGCCTGAGATAGGCGGTCTGATTCTCTTTAGCAGATTCTCACCTGTCTAGCTCAGATGGGTTACATCAATACTCCTGACCATGGAGCTGTGGCACAAAATCCAAGTCTGGAAGTTGAAATCTGAGCTCTGTTCTTGACCTAGCAGAGGGTCTGGCACACACTGAAGAGGCAAATGTCACTGACTGGCTCTGGACAAGCCATCTAAGTTTTCTGGGCCTCAGTTCTCTATAATGAGAAATGAAGGAGTTGGACCACATTCCTTTTCAGCTGGTTGGCATTTGAGGATGACAGCGATGACAGAATGAAAGTGTATGCCCCTTCGGCCGGGCGCGGTGGCTCAAGCCTGTAATCCCAGCACTTTGGGAGGCCGAGACGGGCGGATCACGAGGTCAGGAGATCGAGACCACCCTGGCGAACACTGTGAAACCCCGTCTCTACTAAAAAATACAAAAAACTAGCCGGGCGAGGTGGCGGGCGTCTGTAGTCCCAGCTACTCGGGAGGCTGAGGCAGGAGAATGGCGTGAACCCGGGAGGCGGAGCTTGCAGTGAGCTGAGATCCGGCCACTGCACTCCAGCCCCGGCGACAGAGCAAGACTCCGTCTCAAAAAAAAAAAAAGAAAGTGTATGCCCCTTCATAATATCAGTATGAAAGACAAGAGGTAAGGTGTTATTACTTCCTCATTGGCTACCTTCTCCAATACAAGCATGAATACACACACATAGACATACTTGCAACCACCTATGCATACACTTGTTCTGGCATTATTCATACAAGGAAACTAAAAACAGTTTACTGAATTTTCCTCTAGTGGCCTAACTGCATACTGCATCTCCCTAGGGGCTTGGTGATGCAGGCAGTGACAAGCTAACTTTGAATCGGTGACCCCTGATGGTTGATACTACTGAACAGGTATCATGGCTGCAAATATCACCTCAGTAGAAATCTTGGTGTAGCCCAGAGATTTCTAAGGCCTGTGAATGCATACTTGGTAAAGCAATAATTTTGAGAGAAAAAAAATCCAGGTAATTAGAATATTTAGCTGTGCTCTTATAATTTATTATATTGACATTTGAGCCATGAACTCTTCTGATCAGCCTTTTTCCTTGGGTTGAAAACTATCCAGAGAAGCCCTACCTAGCTCTAGAATTTGAATCCAAGCTTTTTTTCGCCTGCAAGCTGGCAAAACCACAACACTTACGTGTCTGCCAGCTAGAAAAACTGGTGAGATCATAGGCTATTCTTATTAGTAATTTATTGAGTAGAGAAAGCTGATTAAAAAGCAAAGATAAAAGGCTTCATCTCACACACATATGCGTACATAAATGCAACTGCCTCCCTGCCCCTCTTTGCAGCCCAACTGTGCAGGCCCCTGGACACATTAGCATTGAACAGGACAAATGGCCTATTTTCAATCAGCTGGAGTCAGCTGCCTCCCTCGTGCCACTGCCTCTCTGGCTTCTCATTGTTTTTCAGGCCTTCAGCAGCAGGAGGTAGGGGACATGTGGAGCCACTCTCACCCTCTGGCCCTGAATCCAGTCCTTCTCATCACATCATAGACAGATACTTTCCAAGAACTTGAATGGGGATCCACAGCCTCTCCTCTGATTGCCCATTAATCTGCTCGTTCAAACATTCCTCTGCCTTTTTGCTGGCCTGGCCAAATGCCCAAAAGGATGATACTTAGAATGGGACGATTTCTTGTGAATAATAAGTACAGTTCAGGAAGGCAGGGCCATCTAATATCATCTGAGCCTAAAATAGAGCTGAGCTCCCTAAACTCCCATCTGGATCTGGAGTATGTGAATTGCCATAAAATACTAACTTTGGAAGGTGTAGGCATACGACTATTGGGAGGCTACCAGGGGTAAAACTCTGCTAGGTGCCTGGTGATGGAAGATAAAGAGGAGGCATTTTATTGTTCATCCTTGTCTTTAAGGAGCTGCCTTTAAAGAGCTATCTCAGAGTCAGTCTTTGCCTTTAAGAAGCTGTCTTTCTAGTTGGGGAGATAAAATATAACCACATGAAGAGGAAGTAAATTATGAATTTAACAGTGTCAGAGAGAAGGTGAATTTCAAGCTGGAAGGCTCATGAAAATCTTGAATGAGGAAGTAGGATTTGATTTGGGCCTTAAAAGATTGGCCAGATTTGCACAGAGAAATTGGAAGGAGGGATAATGATTTCAATAACAAGACAGGGAAGTATGAAAGCATAGCATGTGGTGCACTGGACAGGAACTACCCTGAGGTGACTAGGGCAGAGTGTTGGTGACATGAATGATTGGTGGCAAATCTGGGAAGCTGAGCAGAGGGGGCATTCAAAAGACCTTTATTTTCTTCTATGACTGCTGTTGAATAGAGTCATTTGCCAGCTCTCTGCTATTTTTAAGATAACGTAGGAATACCTCTTTAGTGCCTTATGGTAATGTGGTGTGGGTGACTGAGAAGCTGTTTGCAAAGCACTTAGAAACAGGTAGCCTATTCAAAACAAAAAAGATATTGCCTTATTATTTCAAACCGAGCCTTCTCTGTTCAATGAAGCAGATTCTCACCTAAGCTGCTCCCTGGGTGTTCACCAAGCAGTTTAGGAAGCAGTGTGAAATCTCTGCCGTGCCCTAGGCTATCATTTAGCACACTTGAGCAGTGACTTCTGGATGGTCCTGTAGTATCCTGCCAGGATCTCCTTCTCCAATTCTCTGCGAGGTGTTCATTTGACTCTCAGGGAAGAGGCTGAGTCAACAGTTATCATGAAGCATGCACAACGTGTGAGCTACTGAACAGAACACAACTCAACCTTATTCAATTTCTTGGAATCAAGAGTAACTATGATTAGGGGCAGATTGCTGGAAATCAGGACATCTCTGCACGCACTTCCCCTGGCACAAGGAATGCCTTCTGCCTTCTGAAGTGGATGGAGCCCACACACCACATACTCACTATCATGACATCAAGAGTCAAATGTGGATCTCAATTTGGACTCCTCCTGGTGCCACATCACCATGTGAAGCCTCATACTACCTAGTGAAGCCCACTTGGTGGTGAGAAAAGCAAAGAGGATGTTATGTGTTGAGATGAATATATATACATGCTATATCCACCTTGCTAGCTTTTATCTTTTAAAAAGAAATACATCTTAAAATGTGTTTTATGAGGTCACCTCTTCAATAGTACTGTCCCATTCTATCCCAAGAACCATCATAGTTTCATGGTTTTAATGGGAATAAAATTTCCCTTGTTAGTGCACCTGGGGAACAATTTTCATTCCTATTTTAAGAACACAGGTGTACTGTTTTAAAAAGCTTTCTCGTAAGTCTATGTGTCAATGTATGTAAGAATAGTAACAGTCTCTCTTTTTAAACTTTCAGATCCAGGAAATATAAGTTTACAGGGGGAGTTCTCTGTAGGAAAAAATTGAAATAATAAATAGAGAGTTGCAGAGAGCATCTCAAATGAAGGCATCAGGCAACTTTCAGATGATGATCCCAGCTTTCCTGATCAGTGGTCCAAGAATGGCAGGCAGAACCCTCTGGGCTTCCAAGCATAAGAACCACTTCATCTTCCCTGCTTCCTGGATTCCAGGAGACCACAGGGCTCATCCCAGGAACCCCAAGAGATTCAGTGGCCTGATGATGAGAACTCTTAACCCAGCACTCACTGATTTTAGGATGAGTAAATCTTGGTTTAGGATGCTGGGGAGAAGATGAAAGATGAGGCTAGTGAAAATTATGTTATACAGACTTTCAAATGACGTATTTCCTTAACTGCCTCCTTTCTCACATCAGGGCTAACAAAGAGAACTATACAGTCCCAGAAATTTATAGATAGAACAGTTGTTTAGGGAACTTTACGGACCTTCTTTCTTCTCCCATCCCTCTTCTTCACCAACCCACAAGACTAGAGAGAGAAGTATTCCTTTTGCTCATTTTTTTTTTCAGACAGAAAGAAGGTCTCATTATTGATACTGTTGATGGTTTAGAGGTGAGAATTACCACAATATTACATAAGATTAAGAGGTTCTATTTGCATTCATCACCAATCTCAGTTTCCACTGTCAAATCCCTATGCTTTTCCTCCACAAGGTTTTGCCACATTCTTTTAGACTCTTCTAAAAAGATATAGCACCACCTGGCCTGATACTTGAGCTTCTGCAATTGGGCTGGAGTTAGATTGAAGGCATCTTTTCTGTGGTTACCTTACGTGGCTTTTTGAAGAAAAACTTGTGGAGGTCACTATTAGTTGCCCAGAATTTCCAAATAGGCTTAAACTGTTCTGAAGTATTTTGAAATATCATGACTTCTTCTTGGGCAGTGCTTTTGAAATGACAGTGGCAACCCATCAAAGGGGCCTGATAAGAAATGGAAAAAAAAAAAAAAAAAAGCAGAAGAAAATAAATAAAGTGCAGAAAAAAATGTCAGAGTGTATTACATGTAAAGAGGGTGGTATTGTCTTTTAAAATTTGTTTTAGTTATATGAACTTGAAAAGACACACATATGTGAGGACATGTGTGCATGTAAATACTGGGTCATTCTATAAAGAACTACTTAATGGAAGTTTCACTCAAAACTTTTTGAAGATACTGCTGTAGTGTAAATAATATATACCCAGCCCTCAGCTTTGTGACATACTCTTATTGGGCCTGAGGGTACAATTTTGTACTCTACATTTATTCAACAAATGGTACCCCAATGACTGAACTGTTTAATCACATGTGTTTTATCCACACTGACCCATGCCAAAATCAAGTATTCTCACTTCTACTCAGATTTCAAAAATGGGAACAAAACAATCCACATTGAGTAAGTTGCTTTGATATCCCTTGTGATTAAAGTATTTGCATCAGGCTGGAGCATTGCCTAAGCACCCGCTCTGGGCTAAGCATCTTCATATGTGCCAGGTCACTTCATTTCATTTCAGGGGTTGCAGCATGAGCCTACCCGCATACGCTATAAGCTGCCCAGACATGCTTGGAGAGGTAGCAGGGTAACCCACCAGACATTTATTTGCATAAGGGGCTGAGAAAAGCTCTGGGAAAGAACACAACTCCAGTAAAAAGGGAATTTGTCAAGACAAACTTGACTGAGGAACAAAGCTTTAGTTATCTGAGTACAACCTTATTGTCCTTCAGCTTTGCCTTTTGGCCAAAATGGCAACTGAGTCATGTTTAAATCCTGTGAAGCCAGAGTAGTGTGGGAGAATGAAGGAAAAATAACAACTAAGAGTTAGTTTAACTAAAATTCTGTACAAAGTGGCAGTACCCCTGTGGACTCCTTTAAGCAAAGTATGTCATTGATAGTACAAGAAGCCTTTTCCCTACTTCCCCTTGGGTACTCATGTGACTATGACTGGAGTTCCTGTACTTCAATAGCAATGCCAAAGTAGGACTCTGTGGAGCCCAGCAGAAGACAACACTATGTAGTGGACAAGGCAGAACCTAAGCAAGGCAGAGCCTCAACAACCCCCTGGCATTAGCTGGGGATGATCACTGATTGAACTTTCTAGCACATGTGAAACACTCTGTGGAAATTCCATGTTTTCTTTAAAGCTAGAACTTTGGAGTAATTTGGTGTTCCATATAGAATGATGAGAGAACCAGCCAGAGAAATATTGGCTACTCATAATTTTTATATAGATATTTGCCCTAGTCTGTGAGGCTGCTACAACAAAATACTGTATTCTAGGTAGATTCTGAACCACAGAAATTTCTTTCTCAAGTTCTGGAGGCTGGTAAGTCCAAGATCAAGGCTCAGGCAAACTCTGTATTTGGTGAGGGATTGCTTTCTATATTAGTTCATAGTTAGCACCTTCTTGCTGTGTTCTTACATGGTGGAAAATTTGACGGGTCTCTCTAGGGCCTCTTTTAGAAGGGTATATAATCCCATTCATGAGGGCTCTGTCTCCACAAACTAATTACCTTCCTCATAACATCACCTTGGGCATGAGGATTTCAACATATGAATTTTTGAGGGGATGCAAACATTCAGACCCTAATTCTAGCAGTATTAAGTGTCAAAAAAATACCATAAATCAAATGTTTCCTTTAAGTATCCTTTGGAGAATTCAACCTGTGATACTTTAGCTACTTGTTTTGCTAAGTTATTAATAAAGACTACACGGCATGTACAAGGAGATGCTCTACATAATTGGAAGCTAGATACAGACACACAGATCAGAGAATCTGGGTCACAAAGGAGAAAATGCTTCAAACTTCCTGGACATGCACTAAGGCAGATACATTGCTTCAGGCAAGCTCTGATAAGAAGTTACTAAGGAAAGAAATAGAAATTGATCATTTCCAGATTCATTAGTTTACAACTGATTCCAAAGTTGTGGAGAGGTATCAGAGCATTTGAAAATTAAAATAACCAAATAACAGTTTTTAAACTTGCTGCAAGGTATTTCAGCAATGTAAGATATCAAAATGCATTATCTAGTTTGCTTGCTGGAGTGTTTTCTGTTTATCTACAAATGAGATGATATCTTAATGTTAGATAATATTTTTAGTCTTTTTTTGTAGTTTTACTTTTGTGTAATTTCTTAATTTTAAGTGAGAACTACTTTAATCTCATTGGGGGAACACAAATGCTTTTTTTTTTTTTTTTTTTACATCTTTTTGTATTTTATGAACTTATACTCTGAAATTATCAGTTTGGCAGCTTGAAGTGGTATTTTGATATTAAGCTCATTCTCTGGTGTTACACTCTGGTTTTTAATATATTCTTTTTTCACATGTAGACCAGCAGCTATCAAATAGAGATGTACATCAAAATAAGTATAGTTCTCAAAATTGTCAGGAAAGACAATGACATTCAATAAACCTGAGAATGACTCTTTAGGTTTACACATACGATTAATGCATCCAAGAAAGTAGGTGGGTAAGCATTTGAAATATCAAGTCCACCTTTTTTCCACACCATTTATTGAAGAGCCTACCATATACAAGGCACTATGTTGACTGTAATACAGGCAAAGCTGGGTCAGTATAGTTGAGTTCTTGAGGAACATATGATCTGCAGAGACTGAGTAAAATATACCAACCACTATTAAAAGAAAAAGTATAAGAGATGATGCAAAAAATTTACAAGGGCTTGATGCGAGAAGAGTATTGGTGGCAAGGAGGTGTTTGTAAGTGTGTGTGTGTGTGTGTGTGTGTGTGTGTGTGTGTGTACAACTTATATCCTATTGAAGGAATCAAGGAAGACCAAGGATGATGGATAATTTAAAATAGGGCACAAGAGTGGGTAAGAGTTAATAAGCAGAGATGTGTATACTTCTTTCTGAGGGAAGAGCATCAGCAGAGACATGAGAAAACTAAGTTTAGGAGGTCAAGCAGTAACATGGGTAGGTGGACTGGAGTGTGCAGGAGATGTTGGGGAATAGGATGCAGTAAGTATAGTTTGGAATCATATTGGGAAAAGACCTGAACTAGCATAGAGATGGTACACTTGGGTTGACAGGTGTGTCTTAGATGATCATTTGATGGAAATTTTTAGGATGAACTGATGAGAAGTCAGGGACAGTATGGTATTGGAGTGGTTCCTGGGACAGAGCCTAAACTAAAACAGTGGCAGTAAAAATACAGAAGAGGTAAGAATTGCAGAAAGGGAGGCAGAATCTTAAGTCTATGAAAACTTAAGTAAAAGAGAAAATCAAAATTTTAAAATGACATACCTCAAGGTAGATTAGAGCATGGTGTTGCCACTACCAGAAATGTGAGTGTTGGGGGAGAAACCGAGGTAAAGGGTGAACCAAGAGTGAGCCCAGTTTAAACACACAATGTTAGAGGTTGGAAGTTTTGCCAAAACATTTAGATGGAGATGTTCAATAAGTAAATGGAAAAGATTTAGATGCAATGGCCAGGCCTAATAGCACCCCCTATTTCCCCTGGAGGGTCAATTCTGAATTGGGACAGAAAGGATTTTAAGAGCTCCTGATCCAAACTCTGAGACTGAGCATCAAATAATTATTACTCCAAGTCCATTGTTACTGCCCTTGGGAACTTGATTCTAGTAACAGAGTCTTAGTAATATGCTAAATACTAAGTTACCAACTTTTGCATCTATTGTTTTCTTTTATTATGTTTTTACCTAAGTGTCCAGTCTTGTGCCCATTTTTCTCTAGCATTGAGGTCCCTCAAAATCCCTCCAGGTGGCTAGGATCCTTAAGGCCTAGATTCCCAGTGATCAACTGTCGCATGATTTCACATCATCATGCTCTACCCTACCCAGCTGTCAAGACATCCTGGGTTATTTCTCATTAGATTTTTCTTTCCCTCAAGACACACACACACACACATACACATATATGAACACACACACACATACATGCACACACACACCACCACCACCACCACGACCAAGATACACACAAGTTCCTACTACTGATTTAGTATCTATTGATAGATGTTTGGACACAAGATCATGGTATATGTTTTGGGCTGATTTCCTCTCAGCAACTGCAATAGCTTTCTTTAGAAAAAACTGGCACAAATTGCATGCCCCACCTTCTTGTTTGCTTCATCCCATGTGATTGACTGTGTCATGTAGGGTCACGATAATATTCTGGTTTAAGGTGTCAGAGCTACACATGTAGATGTGAGAACGAAAGCCATGGGAATGCATGAAATGTCTGAAGAAGTGGTACAGAGGAAGAAAAGACTAAGAGAGGATGTTGGGGAATGCCCATCTTTGGCAGGTGGGGAAAAGAAGAGGAACAAATGGAACAGGCTCAGAGCATAGGTCAAAGAAGAACAAGGACAGTGCAGAATCAGAAAAAAGTAAAAGAAGACTTCAACAGAAGAGGCTGTGACCAAAATAATTCAATGCTTCAAAAAGCTTAAACTAGAGAAAAATAAATTAAAAAGTGGTTTTGTGTTTTATATTTTTGTTTTTGTTGAATTTCATCTCCCTTTTATGCATGAGGAAACTAGGACTTAAATAAATTTTGCAACATGCTTAGGTTCATTTTGCCAGTCACTTAAACATGAATTTACCTATAGTGTCTTGTACCTTTAAGTAATATTGAGAATAAGCTGAGGTCAACCAGCAAAAACTGCAGAGGATGAAATACTTTTTAATAGCTTCATGGATAAAGCAGAGAAAGTAATTAGGGAATTTACACAGGATTGAGAAACAGCACAAATCCAGAGACTGAAAAATCTAGTGGTGGAATTGGTTTAAGTGGCCGATCCTGGGTTGCAAAATGAACAACTAGAAAAGATGTGATGACAACATTAAGTGAATGTGTCCTGTGTTTGAAATTTTCCATGAAGGGTGAAGAACAAGCTTAGTAGGAGAGAGAGAGTGGAAGAGGTGTATTCAGAAAACAATTTCAGAGTTTAAGATCACAGAAGTGGAGCAGATGCAGAGTGACGGTGTGTGACACATAGATATTCAGGCAGGCAACTGCTGAAACAGTAGGGGTGAGGTTACTGAGTTGAGGGAACTGAAGTCTGGACAACAGAAGTGATGTAATGGAAATCTTCAGGAGCCATTTAGAGATGTACGTTAGCCATTACTCTCACATCAATTAGCTAGGGAGTCTCCTATTTTGCTTGAAAGCAGGCATTAGGGTAGTTTTTGAAGCAAATTGGACATATATTTCTCCTTTTTCTGGTTAGCTCATGTACCTATGACTGGATTATGAGAATGAGGAAAACTAATAGCACCTATATGTATACAGTTCTTCGCCACTAAATTCTGAGTGAAGTATTACACTATATTAGCTCACATGATTATCTTATATTTTCCAGGAATATATAGAGTAATTCAGACACAGAGAAGTTGCTTCTGTCTTTGCTTCTGAACCTACTATTACAGCAAAATTCTTAAAATTATATACTAACACAGAGAAGAAAGTATTGATCACTTAGTCTACTAACTGCTGAGCTAACTACTTGACACGATATGATGAAAGTTTCTAAAATGGCTCCCAATGATCTCCACCTCCTAATATTAATGTCCATGTTTCATTCCCCCTTTGAGAGTGGGCTGGACCTAGTGACCTACTCTAACAAATTCAAATGTGGCAGAAGTGTGGAATGGCATTTCTGAGGTTAGGTTACAAAGACTGTGACATCTGTCTTAGTTGCCCACTCTCAGTCTTGATTCTCACTTGCTCACTCAGATAAACTGAGCTTCCATGTTGTAAATAGCTCTATGGAGAAATCCACATAGCAAGGAACTGAGGGTGGCTTCTGATCAACAGCCAGTGAGTAGTGGAGACACCCAGTCCAATGAATCTCCTACAGTCATGTGAGTGAATTTAGAAGTAGATCCATCTTCAGTTGAGCCTTAAGACAGCCATTACCCCAGCCCACATCTCAATTGCAGTGCTACGAGAGATCCTGAGTGAGGGAATGCAGCTAAAACATACGTGGATACCTGACCTACAGAAACTGTTGTTTTCAAATCACTAATTTTGGAGGTGGAGGTAATTGGTTATACAGCAGGAGATAATAAATACACATGGAGTATTTTAGTTAATGTTCCCAATAACCCTGTGTGGTAAGTGTCATTATATCTACTTTAGTGAGGAAACAGAGTGATAGACCTGGAATATTAACCCAAAAGTGGGACTTTCCTCTCTAACACAGGACTGCATAACATAATGAAAAATAGGTAGCATGGCTTATAAAATGTATAAAATGAACATTTGTAGCAATCTTATTCTGATTTTATGTTATTGTTATTGTGTGGCCAGTTATGACCCCAGTGCCCCGACAGGATTGAAGTAATTCATCTTAAGACAAACTCATAGTGCCGAATTTTATGGTCCTCAAAAGTCTTCATCTTCATTAAACCTATTTTGGGGGCCTAAACTGCAATTTCTTTTAAAAGTCCAGAGGGTATGGTAATCTTTCATTTCAAAAAGTGGTGGAAAATTTGTCACCTGATGGTTGAATGACCTCTGGTGGGTGAATCTAATTGATGATAAATGCAGCTCACTGTAAAATGTTTTCTAAAGTCTTGTCCTATAGTGAAAATTTTTAACCTCAAAAACAACTAAAACCTTGGCTCTTTTTTCTGGTAACTCTTGAGACTCTTCTCTATGATCCAACTTCAGAAATACCCAAGAAAAAGAGATCTGAATTATCTTTGTGTGCAGCCAAGGTTAAATGTGCTAGAATCCACTTTTTTCTTCTAACCACTGTACTGAAGTATTTTCCAAAAAGCTATTTACATAGAAAATTGTAGTTGTTGTATTTACAGAAAGGATTTTTATTTAAGAAACGTAAGAAAATAAACCTCTATTTGCTATGTGCAGCAGCTCCTTGGATGCTGGTGTCTGATGACCATCACACTAAGGTTTCCTCTGAAGATGATAAATGTTGATGCCAAACAAGGAGGGCATATGCGAATGCATACATGTATATGTGTGGATGTGGTGTGTGAGTGTAGGGTGTATATATATATGTGTGTGTATTAACACTTATGTGCCTGTGCTCACCATATTTACTATTTTTGTAATCTCCAGTCTTGACAAATCAGTTTCTTTATCACCCTCTCTTAGTCTTTACAGTTCTTCCCATATCACCCACAAAATCATTTTAAAAGTTAATACTGTACGAGGTCTTAGATAGACTATTTTCTCTCAAATACCATTTTACAAAAAAATAAATGAGGTTCAGAAAGAATAGACTAGGGTACAGGACCAGAAATAATAAGCCAGCACTGTTCTGAGAGCTTAACTTGAATGAACTCATGTACTCTTCAACACAATATACAAATCAATAAATGTGACTCACCACCTAAACAGAACTAAGAACAAAAACCGTATGATCTTCTCAATAGATCCAGGAAAAGCATTGAAGAAAATCCAACATTCCTTTATGATAGAAACCATTAACAAATGGGGCAAAGAAGGAACATACCTCAAAATAATAAGAGCCATATATGACAAACCAACAGCCAACATCATACTGAATAGGGAAAAGTTGAAAGCATTTCCCCCAAGAACTGGAACAAGACAAAGATTTCCACGTTACTAGTCCCATTCAACATGCTAGTGATACTAGTGGAAGTTCTAGTCAGTGCAGTCAATAAGAGAAATAAATAAAAACCATCCAAATATGGGGGGAAAAAAGTCAATTATTTCTGTTTGCTGATGACATGAATGCTAGAAAACCTCAAAGACTCTTCCAGAGGATTCCTAGATTAGACAGACAACTTCAGTAACATCTTAGGATACAAAGGTAACATACAAAAATCAGTAGCATTTCTATACACCAATAACATTCAAGCTGAGAACCAAGTGAATAACTCACTCCCATTTACAATAGCCACACACACACACACACAAATACCTAGGAATACATTTAACCAAGGATGTGACAAATTTCTACAAGGAGAACTACAAAACACTGATGAAAGAAATCATAGACAACACAAACAAATGGAAAATGATTCATTTGTTAGTATCCTTAAAATCATGATCTACAGATTGAACACAATTTCTATCAAATTACCAATGTCATTTTTCACAGAATTGGAAAAAACAATCCTAAAGTTCATATGGAACCAAGAAAAAGCCAAAATAGCCAACGCATGCTTAAGTAGAAAGAACAAATCTGGAGGCATTACATTGCCACACTTCAAATTATACTACAAAGCCACAGTAATTAAAACAGCATAGTACTGGTACAAAAATAGACACATAGATCAATAAAACAGAATAGAGAACTCAGAAATAAAGCCATATATCTATGCCAACTGATATTTGTTAAGTCAACAACAACAAAAAAATGGGGAAAGGACACCATATTCAACAAATGGTACAGAAAAAAATGGCTAGCCAAATGCAGAAAAATAAAACTGGACCCCTATCTCTCACTATATACAGAAATTAACTCAAGATAAATTAAAGATCTAAACATAAGATGCAAGACTATGAAAATCATAGAAGAAAATCTAGAATAAACTCTTCTGGACATTGGCCTAGGCAAAGAATTTATAACAAAGACCCTAAAAGGAAATGCAACAAAAACAAAAACAAAAAAACAGAAAAGACAAATGTGATTTAATTAAACTAAAAATATTCTGCATAGCAAAATAAATAGCCAACTGAATTAACAATCAGCCTATGGAACTGGAGGAAATACTTGCAGATTATCCCTCTGACAAAGGACTAATTTGCAGAATCTGTAAAGAACTCCCACAACTCAACAAGAAAAAGACAAACAACCTCATTAAAAACTGGGCAAAGGACGTGAACAGACATTTCTCAAAAGAAGACATGCTTGCAGACAAGAAACTTATTAAAAATATGCTGAACATCACTAATCGTCAGAGAAATGCAAATTAAAACCACACTGAGACCATCTCACACCAGTCACAATGGCTGTTATCAAGAAGTCAAAAAACAACAGATGTTGGCATGGATGTCTAGAAAAGTGAACACTTACACACTGTTGGTGGGAATGTAAATGAGTTTAACTCCTATGGAAAACAGTATGGAGATACCTCAAAGAACTAAAAATAGAATTACCATTTAGCCCAGTAATCCCACTATTGAGTATCTACCCAAAGGAAAAGAAATCATCATATAAAAATACACCTGTACTTGTATGTTCATTGCAGCACTACTTTTATTTATTTATTTTTTTTCTGAGACAGGGTCTTGCTCTGTCACCCAGGCTGTAGTGCAGTGGCACAATCTCAGCTCACTGCAAGTTCCACCTCCAGGGCTCAGGTGATCCTCCCTCCTCAGCCTCCTGAGTAGCTGGGACCACACGTGCGCCACCATGCCCAGCTAATTTTTGTATTTTTTGTAGAGATAGGGTTTCACCATGTTGCCCAAGCTGGTCTTAAATTCCTGAGCACAAGCCTTGGCCTTCCAAAGTGTTGGGATTATAGGCCTAAACTACTGCTACCAGCCTGCAGCAATACTCACAATAGAAAAGTCATGGAACCAACCTAAGTGCCAAACAACAGTTAATTGGATAAAGAAATGGGACATATATACACACCATGGAATACTATTCAGTCATAAAAAATGGAATTATGTCTTTTACACCAACATGGAAGGCCATTATCCTAAGCAAATGAACTCAGAAGCAGAAAATCAAGTATCACATGTTTTAACTTATAAGTCAGAGCTAAACAATAGGTACACATGGACATAAAATTGGGGATAACAGAACCCAGGGACTTCAAAAGCAGGGCGGGAGGAAGAGGGATGAGGGATGGAAAATTACTCATGGAGTACAGTATTCAACATTTGGGTGATGAGTACCTCAAAAGCCCAACCCCCACCATTATGCAATATACCCATGTAATAACATGTGCCCCTTTAATCTAAAATAAAAATAATAATTATGAAAAGAAAACTGAAATTAGCCACATGTTCATACATATACATTGTATTATATAAAAATTTAAACCCACCACTAAAGTAGTTTAGTCTGAAGAAGAAAAAAAAGACAATATTATCAGGAGGCATTTTCATTAGTTTGCTAATGAAACTAATAATATTGCCTTTTTTTCCCCCAATAACATGGAAGAAACCTTCCATAAAGACGAGGAAACTAAGGAACAAAAGTATTAATTAGCTTGTAAAAAGTCACGCATGGTCTGAGAAATGAAGCCAGGATAGATGGTTAGCGTCTGAATATGTAATTTCTAATCTCATGTGTATAACCTCTCCATTCAGAAACCATGCTGAAAAAACCATGCTAAAACGGTTTGGGTTTTTTGTTTTGTTTTGTTTTTTGGGTTTTTTTTTTTGTTTTTTTGTTTTGTTTTGTTTTTTGGGTTTTTTTTTTTGTTTTTTTGTTTGTTTTTTACTATACAAACTTCCTTTATGTAAATTCAGACAGGTCTGTAATCTTTAGTCCCAGGTATTGATTGTGTTTATTGAATCTTGAGGAGGATTCTGGAATATTGGTCACCTACTTCTTTTCTAACTCAACAAGTTCATTTGATGGGTTCACAATTGTATATTACAGATAAGAGCTTTTGTAGAATACCAACTAAAATGTCAGTCTTAATACTTAACTGTATTCCATGTAGTGTAAACATAGCTTATGTGTTTTCACCAAAGAAGTATACATGCTTTACCTGTGATATACAAAGCACAATCTACAAAATCTAAAATTGTACCATAAATGCCTTTGTAGACTAAGAAACACAATCATATACAGTTTAACACTCCATTTTAAATTTCCATTTATCACTTTTCAAAAGTCTGAGAACAATAAACATCATTTGGAGAAAAAATGATTATTTCATTACGACGAAAGGAAACGTGATTCTAGTAACATACACTGTATATGCACATATCATTAATTTCTTTATTTGTGTTCCCCAAACTAACCATTCTCCACATCTTCCAGAGTTATCCATATCCAGGCTAAGATGTCATAAAGATAAACATTTGTTATTAGATCTCCTAATAGTTTATATACCGGTATCTCACTTCGCAACTTGCTATGTAACAGAATTAAATAAGAGACAATTAGATTTTTCCTGAAAGCTGTCTAAGGACAGTGCAAAAAGAAAGTGTAGATTACTTAAGAGGCCAGAGGAACATATCATATCACTACATCACTTTTAAGTAAAGATCTATGCAAGGACGCTATGAGTAACTCCTGTTAATTGCATTACTATTACTACAATTAATCTTAATTCTTTGATCAGAGGTGTGAGATCAGAACTCACAGTTTGTGAGTTAATAATGTGTGAGTAGAAGAAAGAGGTCATCCATTAAGTTAGGAGTTGACATGTGTTTTCTCTAATGGGTCAGATACTAAATATTTTAATATTTGCAATCCATCAGATCTCTGTTGCAATCACTCAACTCTGCCACTATAGCACAAAAACAGGCATAGACAGTATGTTAATAATGGGTGTGGTCATGTTCCAATAAAACTTTATTTGCAAACATAGGTGGTAGGCCATCTTGGGCTAGTTTGCTGACCTTGTGTTAAGGTTCACTATTAATTTCATTTTAACATGCATTTAGTAAGTTCATAAATTATGTAACAAGTGTATGGAATATAAGGAAAAATGTAGTGGTAGACAACTACACCCCACTCAATAATTTAATAATTTGTGGGGGGCTATAGGCTGTGATACTGTGGGAGGGTTATTAGGCAAAAAGCAATTGCAAAATCATATACAAAACAAAATAGTTTATCTTATTTATGCATTTCTTAGAGTGTCAGAAGACCTTAGATCTAAATAATGGCTGGCAACCTGAAGAGAGTTAATCCTCCATTTAGCTATTTATTAGATATTGTGGAATGCTTATGTGTCAGGCACTTCAGAAGAGTGAGGGAGATATGAATTAAACCTCATGGCATTGCAGAATACAGATGTACCAATGCCAAAACATGATGTTACAAATTCTAAAGATACTATGTGTCCCTGCTTTCTTGTAGACTTATTCTTCCCATTTTGCAGATGAAGAGAATGAGGTTCAGAGACATTTCCAATATCATCTATTTAAGGAAGTTATTCTAGATTCTTCAAGTGTAAGGCAGTTTTTTGTTTTTTGTTTTTTATTTTGTTTTTTTTGTTTTGTTTTGTTTTGTTTTTTGGTTTTTTTTTTTTTTTTTTTTTTTTTTGAGATGGTGTCTCCCTCTGTCGCCCAGGCTGGAGTGCAGTGGGCGATCACAGCTCACTGCAAGCTCCGCCTCCCGGGTTCACGCCATTCTCCTGCCTCAGTCTTCCCAGTATCTGGGACTACAGGCGCCCGCCACCACACTCGGCTAACGTGTGTGTGTGTGTGTGTGTGTGTGTGTGTGTTTGTGTGTGTGTGTTTAGTAAAGATGGGGTTTCATCGTGTTAGCCAGGATGATCTCAATCTCCTGACCTCTTGATCCGCCCGCCTCGACCTCCCAAAGTGCTGGGATTACAGGCGTCAGCCCCTGCGCCCGGCCGTGTAAGGCAACTTTCTTACTGCCCCACACTACTTCTTTCCAGAATTATCTTCCTACCTCCCCTCTGACCTGCTCCAATCTGTGCTATATCATTCAAATCTGCAAAATGAGAATAATGATATTTAACCTTTTTCTACTTGCATTTTGAAATTGAAAGCTGTTTGTTCTGGAAATGCTTACCCCTTTACTATGCATGGTTTTTTTTTGTATTCTTGTTATTTTTATTGTGAAATGATTTACATATTATTGGGGACAATAATCCCTAAACTTTGTCTTCATGATCAAGCCTTCACACCTGTTTATTCATTTCTAATCCCACATAAAGACATGAAGAGATGCATATTGAATTGCCAGTATCCACAATGCTCCCTGACTTTGCTGAAAAAAAAGAGTAACCAGCACACCCTAATGCATTCTCCTTCATATATATTTGATTTAGACACTTACTTTAATTTTTAAGCCTGTGGTTTAGGTAAAAATTATCAGCACACTTTTTGTACTTTATTCATTTTTATGTCATTGAGTGATACTTTAGTGTTGTAAGAGAAAAAGAAATAACTTGGAGTTAGGCACAAAAATGTGCCCTAAAAATAACAAGCAGCTTATTCTGTGGGTTGTAAGATTAAATCCCCTCCCCACTTTCTCCTCCTGGAATCTGAGAAATGGGCAGTTTGTAAGCCACTTGGTGGCCTTCAAAGCTACCACACTAGCTAAAAGACAATCCAGCTCATTTTACCTACCTATTGAAAAGGAAGTATTTATTTTTTAGTTGGAGAGGTAGGAAAGGATGGTGGGAAGTTCTAAAAACTCTCTTTCAACCTCTGACCTACAATCTGCAGAGAGAAAAAGAAGCCCCCAGCCTACCATAAACAGTCAGGAAACCCCGAAGCTCTGATTTCCAGCTGTGAAACTCACTCCCACAAAGGCCTTTGGAGCAAGACCTTACCTCTGCCAGAAGTCCCAAGGCCACTTCAGTCCCAACAACCTCAAAGAAATAGAAAAAGATGAGAGGAGACGGTATCCATTCGTTCACTATTACAGTTTTCTCTCGTTGCCTGTTTTGGAAGTTTGATGTTCTCTTTCTCCGGCCATGGAAGCTGGATGTTCTTTTGGTCCATAGTCTCATTCTAAGTGTAGGAGAGTTAATGAATACTGGGATGCCCTTTGAAGAGTGTGGATGAGAAAATACTAAAGTAATTCAAAGTGCAGCCCACATTGATTGCAAAGCCTTAAGCTGACCACAATCCCTTGTAGTGTGGCACATGTGATAAAAATGTAAAAAATGAAGGCAATTTATAAAAACTTATCCTCATGTTTGTTTGATTAAAATGTTAGATTAAGACTGAATGACTAGAAAACAGAAGCATTCGGGGCAGTTTTCACTTTTTGTTATTCTCAGCATATATCATTTGCTGTAATAAAGGGCAAAATTGAATGGAATCATATCGTGATTTAATCTCAATCTTGAAGAAGAAAGGGGGACTAGGGTAGAAAGAGATTTTGTTTTGTTTTGTTTTCTTGTTTCAGTTTCTGAAACTCCTGTAATTATGTGCAATTACCTATTATGTCGGAAATTGGTTCTCAAAGATGTAGAACCTACTTTGTGTTCTTTAAAAAAAAAACTGTACAAAATATGCAATTTAAGAAGGAAACAGTTTGAGTGTGGAGAAAAACGAGGCTACAGCTGTAGGATTTTGTTATGCTTTTAGTACCAAATCACAAAACCCATTAAATTATTTATCCTACAGGCAGGCGTTGTACTGCAAACGTTGAATACAATTGCAGATTCCAGGAAAAGAAATGTGTGCATTTTAATTGCCTCTGATTTAAACAACCTCTAATTTCATTAGTCTTAATTTTTTTCTTCAAAAAATAAAAGAGTTTATTTTTAGTCCTAGGATGCAAATGACACTAATATTTTTTCTTTCCTTTAAAGAAGCAGGCTATTGAGGATCAAGCCATACAGGAGCACATGTCCACATATACATGCAAGAAAGCTGCATACACATGCATAACACGTTCTCCCGTATATACAATCTGCAATATGCCCCCAAAGGATTCACGGTGCACCTACCATATTCTTTGCTCCTCATACATGCATATAGATTGGCTTACTATATTTCACTTCCATCATTTCTCCCGATACTATGTTACAAATGAAGATATCCTCCAGGAGTCCTGCTTACAAAGCAGACTATTGTTCCCAGGCAAAGAAGACATATAAATTTATCAAGGGTTGGGTAGCATGGGAGTGAGGGGAAAGCTCTCTCATGTCATACTTTTGGGTTCATTTGAAAAATCTCGGCTTTGCCATTCTCTGTAATTAAAACTCTTCTGTCTTAAGATTTATCGGTGCAGTGGTGAACGCGTTTTCAAAATGTTTCTTTACAGCAGCTATTGGAAATCTCTAACTCTGCCTCAGGCAGGATGCTGCGGCTGCTGTACTTTTTGGGGTCTATTCTCCCCATGATAAATGAGCTTAACTTCAAAGATAAGTTACAACAACTCTCAGAGGGGAAACCCTTATTACTGTTAATATACGTTATTCTCTATCATTGCATTTCAAATACTGTTGCATGGAAAAGAAACCATACAAAATTGCTTAAGTCTTGCTTTGTCAATAGAGTCAGGGTATGCATATGTAGACTTTAACTGAAATATAGGATAATTATTTCTCCCAAGCTATAGTTACTTTTGCTGTGTGTGTAGCAAAACCAGTAAATTGGATAATATACAATCCAGTGTTGCCTCCTATACATATAAGCAACACTTGTAGTAATGGTGATAACAGTATTACTATCTTATTCAATCAATATCATGCAACTTGATAAAACTCAAAGATTTCTTAAAGTGAGATTTCACTCAAATGATACACAATCTCTAAAAGAACATTTGTGATTTTAATGTGATTTTGACTATTTCACATTTAATAGCACATTTTTTCTTTCCAGAGCCCTTCTCATCTCCAGAAATGTTGTGCTCTAGCCATTTCCCTAAAAGTATGCTTTCTGAGGTTGTTTAAAGATGAATATTTAAAAGAAAAATTGACCCATCATTCCACTGTGCTCCTACTCGGAGATTGTATTTGTTCTCCTGGCTGATGAATTTTTACTCCTCTTTCTGGCTTCTTAGCAGAGCAACATATAGATGGATGGATGTGTGCAGATTGAAGCCTGGTCCTTTATCCTTTGAAAGGGTTAAAGTGAAAAGGGGGCTTTTTGAAACTGGGGAGTCTGTAGGGTGGGGGTTTGAGGGAAGGAAAAAGGAGAAAGAAAAGGTTAGTGTTTTCTGTCCATTAAAGGGAGTATTCTGTTCTGAAACCAAATTGGTCATGCATTCCAGAAGCGTTTCCTGGTAGAGCGGAGTCTGACCGGAGCACCTGCCTTGCTATTGTACTGGGTCTGGGATGCTGTCCTCCAGCCCTTTCCTTTATATGAGGCAGAATCTGTCACTTATTACAGACAGATTGCTCATGGGCCCAGAATGGCTGTGTGCCACTGAAGGGATAGGGGAAAATACTGTGACCGCATGAATCACTGCCCAAGCCATCATGTACACACTGCTTTATTTTTCTTCTCTAAGCACTTAAAAAATAATGACGTGAAACCCTAATGACATCATGTTGAAGTCTACCAAAAGATTAAACCATCTGAACCCAAGGTACAGATGGGTTAATATTCCAAGCTGAAGAGTAAGAAAATACAAAGAAAGGGTGGACGCTGGGTGCTCAGAGTTTCAGGAGCACAGAGGAAAAGAGGGTGTCGGTGGCCAGCATGCCGCAGGTGGAATCTATTAGCTCTGTAGCACCGGAGGTAAATAATCGGACTTGCTCTGTGGATCCTGGAAGGAATTCCCAGTGTCCCAGCTGTGTTTTTTTGTACCCCACAGAGTACCTCCCTGGATTTATGCCCTGGACAATCTCAGCACTGAGGAGGGACACCTTATCCAGAAATGATGTCATAGTTCTGCTACTGCATGCTTCAACTAGTTATTTTTTAAAGCATGTTGCTTAACAGGCACACACATTGTGAACATTTTTTTTTAAGTTGCATACTTTAAGGGATTAGTCGGTTTCTCTTTCATCTAGTCATTTTGTTTTCTTCTTCCTTCAAGAAGTGAGTAATGAACAGAAGATTAAAAACAACCAATTTTTTTTTTTTGTATTGAATTCTTTTTAATGGGTGTACATCGAAGGGAACTTGCTGTGATAAAATCCAGTTGTGGAAGATTCACAATGCCCTGTGGCTATCTGTTCAGATTAATGAAAGGTGGCCTTTGTAACCAAATCTTCCAACCCTAGGGTCACTCTCTCTGGCCCTCTAGAACTATTAGACAGAAAGCCAGAGCTTAAATTTGCTGGTCTTTGGTATCTTTGCTGACATTTCTGGCAGATGTTAATTATAAGAAAAATGATAGTGGAAATGTAGATAATATAGAAAATATCTATTAACTTAAATATCTATAAAATTAAATATTTTTATTTTTTATTTTTAGTTAAGAGATTTGATTAGGAAGAGCACATGGTAAAGACTTACACAGAGCACCCCTACCCCCTTGTGGCACAATGGCACTTGTAAAATGGAAATTTCATCATCTTTTTTAGAGCTTTTGAGACTTTTGAACTCAGAAGCACCTGAATTAGACCCCTTGAAGCACTGTCCTGTTGAAGATCAAAACACAGAAAGGTAGACAATTTCTCAGCTCTAGAGAGAAGGAAAAAGATCTGAGGTATTTTTCTCTTGAAATATTTTAGTTTTTATTTTTATTGTAGATTACAGCACATTAAAATATATGCCACCTATTTAATCATCAGGCAGCCTGGCTAAAGATAAGGCCCCATTATTTATTTAGCTGTTCTTAAATATTTATGTTATCCTAATCAAAATAAATAAAAACTTCATCATTTATAAAAAGTTATTACAACTAATCTGGTGCTCTCAATCCCTCTAGGAAATAGTCTGTGGCTATTCTCATTTTGAAAATGAGAGCACCAGCCGGGCGCGGTGGCTCACGCCTGTAATCCCAGCACTTTGGGAGGCCGAGGCGGGCGGATCACAAGGTCAGGAGATCGAGACCACGGTGAAACCTCGTCTCTACTAAAAATACAAAAAACATTAGCCGGGCTCGGTGGCGGGTGCCTGTAGTCCCAGCTACTCAGGAGGCTGAGGCAGGAGAATGGCGTGATCCCGGGTGGCGGAGCTTGCAGTGAGCCGAGATCCTGCCACTGCACTCCAGCCTGGGGGACAAAGCGAGACTCCGTCTCAAAAAAAAAAAAAAGAAAATGAGAGCACCAGACCTCAGAAATGTTAAGGGTCTTGCCTAAGTTGGCATCATGGTCAACAGAAGCATCCCAGGGGAACACAGCTTGTCAAAGGGGAAGCAAGACCTGAACCCCAGTTTTCAAAAACTAAGACTAGGACTCTGTTGTATACCACACATGCCTTTACAGAATTAACTGCACAAATTTGCACATTAATCTCTCATACATGGTCCTCCACACTGCCCTCATCTCCAATGTCTTCATTCACTTCTCTGCCTAAACTCCTGTTCATCTTTGGAAACTCAGATGAAATGCTATTTCCTCAGTGAAGCCTTCTGTGATTCCCATAAACAATCATTCATTTTCCCTTCTGTATTTCCTCTGCCTTTTGTTCATTCACCTATTTCTGCGGTTACCATGTTGCACTGGCATGATCATTTTATTCATTTATATCTCCCTCTAGACTGAGTTCTGTCAGAGAGAAATCTTGTCTTATTCATGCCTATATCCCAACATTTACTATGGACCTGGCAATGCCAGCTATTAGGAGATGTTTGGGGATCCATACGTGTAAGTTGGGACTCCATGCGATAAGCTGAGTCACCCTTACTAAGCCTCTTGTCAGTAATGCTGACATCTGGCAACTCTAAAAGGGCCTTTCTGTTGAAAAGCTCCAGGAAAGATTCTTAGACCCTTCCTGGTTCTCCTTGCTTTTCTATCTTCTCTGTAGCAGACACCTATTACCCAGGATGCCTCTGGCTTCTATTCATTCATCCACACATTCATTCATTCACACATTCATTCATTCATTCACACACTCATTTATTCATACATAAATTCATTAAACAAATATTGATTACTTGCTCCAGGGTAGGCACAATGCTAGGTCCTGGAAAGATAGATGTTAAAAAGATAAAGAGACAACTTCTGATTCCAAGAAACTCAAAGGAAGATGGGAAAGATGGTAAGCAAGTAAATATAATGATTGGGGTAAGCTGGGTCCTATGACTGTTCATGATTTTCTATGAAAGGTAATTCTAAGAGACAGGATGTAGGTGGAGGGATAAGCCCATAAAGTTTCCAGGAGAGAGTCATATCTGAGTAGCACTTTTACTCATGAGTAGGCATCAACTAGAGAGAATAAGAGTGGAGCAAGGGGAGATGTGGCAATAGCAATGTAATCAGAAAGATTGCAGTGTGAAAGGGCCTAAAGATGCTGAGAGACCACAGCACATTCAAGGTATTTCAAGAAGTTCAATATGGCAGTTATTGGATTAAGGAGGAAGATAGTGAGTGATGATGCTGGTGAAGGTAGCAGGAAACCCACCATAAAGTACAAAAGTCATACAAAAATATCATCCTCAAAATATGAAAGCAATAAGGAGGAAAGTTCACTTTGATGTAAGTATGAGGAATGCCAGAAAAGGCTAAACTTGGGGAAGAAACTGGGGGAAAAGAACAACAGTGAATGTGAAGAAACAATTGGGATATTATATCAACTTGAGTAACGATCCAGGTAATAATTGGTCGTGAAAGAAATGAGAGCACAGGTGCCCTCAAACATATGTATAAGATTTAATTCTATATAGGGGATTGAGAGGAAGAGCCTGAAAAAAAATGCTAGCAGAAGAAATAAACTTAGAAGTAGAAGAGAGAAATTAGTAGATAACTGACCACTCAAAATAAGCATGCAAACCAAACTTTCAAGACATACAAAAAATCAAGCACTAAAAACAAAATTAAATTCAGATTAATTCACTTAATAGAGAATTCTGACAAAGACTATAAATATGTCTGTCTATGATTTTTAAAGGGATAAATTAAAGTATAACACCCATTTAAAAATAATAAAATGAACCAGAAATAGATAAAAGTGAAACTAAAACACATATAAAAAGGGACCAGTTGGAAAACTTACAAATAAAAAATATAGTCAATGAAATAAAAAATAAAATTCAATAGATAAAAATATACTCTGGATTAAAATTATTGACGAAGGCATAAATGTATTGAATTATTAACCAAGAACCCAGCATCAAGGGATAATGAGATAAAAATATGAAAAAGTAGATTAATATTTACTGAGGAAAGACTGAATGGATCCACAAGTGTCTAATAAGTCTTCTCATAGAAGAAAATGCAGGGAATGGCAGAGAAGTAATAAATATCACAAAATTTTCCAAAATTAGAGAAAAATAAAAAATGTATGCCAAATCACCAAATAGGATAAATAACAATAAAGCTGCATCTAGAAACTTCTTTGTGAAAGCATAGTCCATCAAAAACAAGGGGAAACACTCAAAAGTTATCAGGAGGAAAGATAAATTAACAGAAAAAAATTAGATTAACTGTACACTTCCTATAAGCAACAATAAATGCCAAAGCCAATGGAACAACACCTTCAAAGCACTGAGGGAAAATAATTGCCAACCAATATTCTATATCCAGGTATATTTCCATGTAATCTCAAGGACAAAATAAAACATTTAAAAACATACAGAATCAGAAGAGTTTACACAAAACTCACTAAACTCCATTAGATGATGTTTTTAAGCATGAGGAAAAGTGAATTCTGGAGGAAGGAAAAAGGTAATAACAATAACAGCTAATAATTGTTTACTTTCTGCTGGGCACAGTTCTGAGTGACTACATCATTAGCTCATTTGGTCCCAATAACAACCCAATAAAATAGAGACTCCTGTGAGGTTCATTTTACAACTGAGAAGATATATGTCATGAGAAAGACAAAGAACTTCCTCACAGCTAAGAACTGGTAGATCTGAGGACTGAACCTCAGTAGACTGGCTCTAGGACACGCATGTTTTATCACTACATATTCTACCCCAATAGAAGAAACAAACACGAACCGAGAACTTGATGAAACATATTGCTAAATGTAATTATTAGGTGTAAAAATAACTATTTTTATTATTTATAAAAATGTTAATAGAAGTCCTCCAATAAAAGGCATAGAAGTGAAGGCTGAGAACAGCTCTTGCTACATAGGGCAGTAATTAGATACAGAGAGAAAAATTGACTTCAATATTTACATGCTGAGGGGTTGAGTTCTATGAGGGGGAATGGTAGAAGTGGAGGGGAGAATGTGGATAAACAAGGTTTCAGAGGTAGCAAAAGGACCCCAGACCCAAGGCCTGGGAAACCTTCTTATTAATAGATAATACCTCCACCCTCTGATTTCTTACAATCTTTAGAATCTTAATCACAGACATTAGCAGGTAATTATAGACTGAAATTCTTTTGTTTGTATTCCATACATATTATCATCCTGTTGGCCCCCCACCAAGTAAACTGAGCTCCTTGAGGTAAAAAGTTGCATTTTATAGCTCCTTTTTCCCCTTCAAGTAGCTAGCACAGTTCAGAAAATTAAAAAGTAAATTATTATAATTGAAGGATTGATCCATTATGAGGTTGTAATCCATTCGATAGGAATTATTAATACATGATTATCTATATGTTAGGTATCTCAAATAAGAGAGCAATATTTTAAGTTATTTATATTTTCATAGACTTTATATATTTTTCAAGAAGTTTAAATCATTTAATTACTTAAATAGTAGAAACCTTGGAAACGCTGTTGTTGGGTTCATGTCACTATTCTTAACTCTTTGGGAGTAAAGTATCTACTTCCACTGATAAATGTCTCTATGAGCTATAAAAATATATAGTAGAAATTGCTTAAGAAGTAGCATGTCTCATTCTCGGACATTCTCTTACCTCTGAACAGCTTCCACTAACTTGATATGAACCTAAATTTGAAGATCCCAGAAATGAGCCTGCGTAGAAAATCCCCCCCTTTAAGAAGAGGGTAGGCATTTCTCTCAGTTGAATCTCTTAGAAAATATTTTGAGAATTGTTCTAAGTCTCTTATTACCCACTCTACATTCCACCAGATATATAAGCTGTTTTCAAACATTTAGTCAGTCCTACAATACCATTGTTGAGTTTGAGGTCAAGATAATCTTCTCTCGATGATTTAGTCAAAATCCCAAGGTTCCTCTCTCCTTTACTAACCTTAGCAAGATCACCTCTAGAGGGAATCTAATCATAAGTTCTCCAAGATTTCTTTGGGATCTGCTGGGCATAGTGATCCCAAAGGATTATCTTTCTTTCTTTCTTTCTTTCTTTCTTTCTTTCTTTTCTTTCTTTCTTTTTTTTCCTATTCTTCTCTGATGCCTTGGACTTGCTTGGGGTTGCTCAGCTTACAGGAGCCCTGCTGACCATCTCTGGCTCCATTGCCCATGGCAAGAAAACTGCTTCCTTAACTTTCTCCAAACCTCTCTGTAGGATATCCAGTCTAATACACCAGGAGAGCTCAGGTAGGGGTTAGTGGCTAAAAGGACCACTGATCTTCTTCAGAACTAAAAAGTTTCTGTAAACAATCCACACGCCCTCCAAGAATACCCTGCAGCTTCTGTGGTTAGTGAAATGAGAAGTGCTGTGGCTAGTGAAATGCCCCACGAGATCCACTAGCATTTCCAGATACCCACTGGTGAAGTGCCCCCAAGGGACTCTCAGACTCTGGGAAACAATTATCTTCACCCCTCTAGAATGTCCATGGACTTTGCTAGCACCTTCTAAAAGTGCCCTGTGGGCTCTTCTGTCTTTTCATTTTTCCAGGATCGCACTGTGCTTAATCGACTACCCTGCCCACTGCATCAATTTGTCAGGAGCTCAGCTGAGCTGAAGAGAGCTGAGCTGCCAGGTGTTGGAGTAGCTGATTAAAATAAAAAGCCAAAATGGAATTAACAGGAAAGCCTTTAATCACCTTCTGCCATAGTATGAAAAAGAGGCTACACAAGAGAAAATGTCAACTCTCTTCTATTCTATTTTCTCCCCACGGAATGGCACCAGTCAAAGGTCAGGTGAATCAGCAAAGCCAGGGAAGTTCCAAACAAAGAGATCCTGCAGTTTTATGAACCTGGGTCAGGGTGGGTCGAAGGCAGAGATGACAAAAGGGAAAAGACTAGGAGTGGGAAAGTATTGAGCACTGCATTGAAGTGGAGAAAAGTAGCTTCAAACCTACCCCACCCTCCCTGAAATCCCATAAGGAGGTCTTGGCAGAGAGGCCCGAGAAAGGCCTTGGCCAAAAGCCCCATTAGAGGCCTCTGAATGAAGGCACCTGAGCTAGGAACGCAGCTATGCCCAAGAGCATGGCTAGTCAGGAGGACCAGAGTCCTTGACTGTAACTGTCCTTGGAGGCCGCAGCCCACCAAGCCTGTTGTGAGGAGAGCAGCTTTCCCCATGAGCCCTGTCATGTAAAGCCTTTATTATTACCAACAGTTGGGCCTGAAAATTCATGCAAAAGTTTGTGGCCAGGAGCCAGACTCCCCGTCTAGCACACTTTCCTCTCCATGTGAACCTGGTGAATTTATTATCACCATCATCTTCCTCTCTCTCTGACCCCTATCCCAGCAACTGGCCAATGCTGAGCCAGTTAGGGTACTTTATTTTCCATTCTCATCCTTCAGCCTGGTCTAAAGGATGGAAGTGGAGTCAAAGTTTAGTAAATGTGAGTGTTTGCTCAGGATGTTAAAAATTAGTATTGATGAGAGTAATAGTTAGCTGTGCCTTCTAGGTCATGAGATCCTGGTGTTGCCAGAGTCATCTGCCATCTTCCCTGCCCGTGCAGAAAGTCTGCCTAACAACAAAGCCCACATGGTGAGAAGGCAAGCCGACTGACGGGGAGAGCTAAAGCTCAGGTTGAACAGCCCCTGAACTTTTCAGTTATACCAACCCATAATCTCCTTTCATCTTGTTTAGGGAGACTGGGGTGAGTGTCTGTCACTTAAAGCTAACTATCCTGATTAATACTTTTCTATTTCAGTAGTCATTTCAACTATCAACATCCCCTTCACACTTCTACCCCAACCTCACATCCAAACATCACTACACACACCAGCCTCCCAATTCATGCCAAACGCTAGACCTGTGATCACATATTCTAAGACTCACTGTAACTCTGCCTCCAACCAGTTCAGGCTAAGCCATCTATCTACTTATCATGTTAAATATCAGCTTCAAAACCTAGAGGAATATAGACTCAATTATGCTTTTGGAGTGGGAAGACTTTTTGGACGGAGTGGTAGAAGCTTTTCCTAGTGTGCCTAAAATCACAAGAGAAAGGAAACTAGGGTCTGTCATTTTATTTTTAGAAAACATCTGCCTATTGGTTATTTTTATTTTCATAAAAACCCTTTGAAATAGACAGGTTTTAATATGTGATTCAAAAGAGAATTATTGCATGAAATTAGGCATTTATAAAGTGAGTGTACAGACACCCAATAAATAAGTGACAAGGCTGACTTGCATTTTATTTCATTAAGTCACAGGATTGTGACATACTAGCACAGATTAAACTGTGAAGGTGTGAGGATTGTAGGAAATGATGAGCTTACAGTCACTAGGTTCCTTTTGAATGAAAAGCCACTTGCAGATTCTGCAGATTCAAGTTTTCCACCTAATCAATTTTGCTGGATTGTTGAGATACAATAATTTTCTAAATCAATCTAATATTTCTTACATAATTTTTAAGCAAATGTTTAGTTGATTTTTTATCTCTTTAGGGAAATGCTTTCAAATTAGGAATACCTTTGTCAAATGTATAATGTATAGTTAGCTGTAGAAAAAAATAAAAAATGTTACACATGTGCTATTAATAAAGTTGATAGTCACTATCTGAGACTGTGGGCTGTATATTTTTCTCATGTAAATAATACAATCCCATTTTACTAACAAGGGGAGTCCCAGGGACATTCACAAGAATCCTTGTATGTTAGGACATTGACTCGAGCTAAAGAGCCCACTTTTTCAAGCGGTAGTTGAGGACACCAAATAGTTTGACAGGCCCATCTCTTTCTCCTGCTTTCTGACCCAGTTGTTCAGTCAAAACAGTTTCCATCTGGCACAAGACAATCTGAGAGTTCTTCTTCATAAGGATGCTGCTATTCCCTGGAGCCACTTCCCCTAGGTCCAATAAAGGGAGTCTCCTCTTGAAGCTCTGGGGTTATAACCATGCTAACTCCATGTTCTAAATGCCTACAGAAAATCTTTTCTGACAAGTGTAATTAAAGACAGGGAGTTTAGAAACGGTACCTGAAATTTGTGATTGTAGAACTACTAACATTATTTCATGTACAGTTAAGTAATATTTATTGAATATATTATTTATCAAATTTATTTTGAGTCCTGAATGATTTCTTCTCTAACATCGATTGCTGTTCTATGGAACTAGTGGAAAGTGGAAAAAACCATGCTCAGATAAATGGAGTAATAGATGTGCTCTATGAACCACCTGCCCAGATGCTTCATCCTATTTAATTCTCACAGCAACCTATGAGGTTGATACTTTCATCATGCAAATTTTACAACTGAAGAAACTGAGTCATAGGGAGTTTTAATATTGTGCAAAGTCACACAGCATAGTTGTGCTTGGCCATGCTTGGCTGCAGATCCAGGAAGTCCAACTCTATGGATCACATTCTTAATTACTATACCATATGGCCTCTATTTAATATTTCCTGACTTCTGATTGTGCATTGTATATTCACCATGATGACCATATGTAATTGCTTGAATATAAATCACTTCACAGTTTTGGAAATTTGTACAGAGCTTCTGCAGAGATTGATGGCCAGGCCATTGCTAACTTTCAGTGTGACTTCAAATCTCATTTCCAGGGTCTCAGTATCCTGCTCTGTAAAATGGCCACAGAAAGAAGCAGTGCCTCACGGGAAGGATAATGACAGTGAATTAGGTTAGCTGGTCTCATAAGCTTCTCTCTGGGAGTACACCAGATGCTTGTGGAAGCTGAATGGTTCTTTCAATCAGTTAAAACAACTGGGGGCATTCTGGCTCCTATGCTCTAAATGTTCAACTTGTGGGCTAGAAGCCCCAAAACCTGTCCATTTCCGGTAGCACTGAAAGACTCCTTCCCTCCCTGCTCCCCATGGTTTATGTAGTGAAATACCAATTCCTCAGCAAGAAAGCTCACTCTTAATAAGTGTTTTTTCTTTTTTTGGTAACTTCTTAAAGGTTAAAATGGTCTAACAGAAAATCAAGTTCATGTTATGATCTGCTGGTTTTACTGTGTCTTTAACTCATAGTTTTTAATACTGCAACACATTTTATACTTTATTCACCTACTCATTCATAAAATATGTGCTGAGACTATACCATGTGCATGGAACTGTGATGGTTAATGTGAAATACTAAGACCACTGGTTTGTGGGAATTTGGTAGAGAGAGAAAGTATAATTTCTTATTTTGCAGAAGTTATTAGACATCCAGTGTTTGTCTTATTTTTAAAGGGAGGGAAGGGTACTTACAGTTATTGAAAAACTACCATGAGTTAGCCATGCTGGTAGGTCCTCTATAAATACCTGATCCCCACTTTAATCTTTTGAAATTCATATTATTTTTCCATTTTTATGTATTATGTACAAATAAAATGAAAGTTCAAGAAATTAAGATGGCAGTTCCACGTTCACACAGCTAGGGAGGTGAGCAGGCTGACTCCAAAAGCCCATTTTCCTTTCACTAACCTAGTCTCCTCTTCATTACAGTATATCAGAGGATAGATTGTAATAATTGTTGGGAAGAGCCAATGAGGAAGTAATGACTCTGAACCCTAATCCATAAAACCTGTGATTGTTAGAGAGCACCTATAGGAAAATGGGCTGCAAAACAGCCCTGCTTAACTCTCTCCATACAGATGCATGTATTCGAATGGAGCATTGTATCTGAATTGTCTTCCCAGTCCAAATTAAAAGGATAGGTGTTGGGGGTTGCCTGAAAGATAGATAATCATGTTAGAGAGGAATGGGAAGAATGAGATGAGAAAATTGTGATTATATTTAGGAAAACAATCAGATGTTTAGACTTAGGAAGACTTGGGAGTTTATCCACAGAACATTATCAAACATAGCACATATTCTCCAGAACATTCCAGCCAGGGACAAAAATGAAGCCATAGTAATTTTATCTCTTTGGTTATCATATGCATTTGATACAGGGGAACAACAGCTCCACTGTTTCTGGAAGGTGCTTTGAGATATCTTACCCTTATTATTAGAAGCCCTCCTTAAGAACTTTCAGTCTCCATTGATTGCAAGGGATCCACCCTCCCTGAAGCCTCATCAGGTTGCCTCCCCTCAACTCCCTGTGCACCCCCTCATAGCCAGGCTGCTTTATGAGACTCTTTCTCAGGTGGAACCTCGAGAACAACTAACCCAGCAATAGGGAAGTGAGTCTGGCCCTTGATTCCTGAAGACACAGCGTCCAGGGGTTGAGAGACTTCTAAGAAATGTATCTAGCTGTGCCCAAGATTGCACCATGAACTTCTTTAGTTTGTCTTTGACAAACAATTGCATGTGTTTTGGGGAAACCTAAGGGTCATGGTGAACACCAATATCAAAGCGGATTTCAGAACCCTGAAAGTCAACAGTGACTAGGCATGTGGTGTTTGTCTCTATAATGGTAGACATTAACTCCTCAAAGACAGGGCCTGTGTCCTCTCTGTCTTTGTCTGCCCATGACCCAGCATCTCATCACAATATGTGCCCAATTAATGTTGAGCAGAAATGAAGTACAAGAATGTTTCCCAAGACACTTCCTCTGAAGCCTGCATTGTTTGTCAGTAATCAACACTGTATACTTCTACTTACAATAATATTCCTCTTGTTGATTTTCCTAGTCATGAGTGGGATCTCCTTTTCATCATTTGGTAGTTGACTTTCCAAAGACCCACTCTTGTATGGGTAGCATTTGGAACTCAGAGTATGCTCTGGGAACATTTCATTCATTGCACCATGAGGGGCTAATGCAATTCAGAATGAGAACTAGAAGGGGAGCTGCATGTGTATGCAGAGTCCATATTTCCAAAATTCTTCATCCCAAGGCCAGCCAAGTCAGGTGAAGACAAAAGTGGAGAGGGGACATGATATATTACGCATAATGGTGTTGTCAAAGCTCTAAGAGAAAAGACTGTCTAATGGAGAAACCAACAGTCAGTAACTCTGGGGAAAGTTTTGACTTATTAGACTCCTGGACAAAACACCTTCCATAGGGTAACATTTCAACTCTCCCTTTTTTGTAAACAGTCATTGGTTATAACAGAAAACTACAAGTTCTGACAGCTGAACGTAGGGCTTGACTCACTGGGGCAGGTCAGCTGCAGTTGCCACAAGTTGCCCCACAAATTGTGCCTAGGACAACTATGGAACTTGCCATTTTATTCTAATGTTTGCTATTGTTCCCCTAAGATACCAGATTCTTTTCACAGCCCTAGGCAAGTGGGAATCCCCAATATTACATGAGTTAAAATTGTAACTGAGATCTCTGTTTCTAAACTAGCCTGGTTAATACTTGGCAGGTGGCAGTGTTTGGATGCTGCCTTCTGAGAGTGAGTTTCCAAGAGCACCCCAGGCACACTCTACAGAAGTATTTGTGCTAAATTCACAATGATTTTTTTTTCTTTAGAGTCCAGTGTAGTTTACATCTGTTTGCCCCATGAGTCCACTCATAAAACAAGAATAGAATTAACAGTTTGTGAGGATTCTTAGGGACTTTATACGTTTGTGAAAATGAAACTAATTCAACCTAACTCCAATATAAGTGCTGCTGCATGCCGCGCACAGCACCCTGCAACCCAGTGGGCTCTGCTAACTGTTGTTGACTGACTGATAAACAAGTTCCAGATTTCTAATTGGCCACCGCTTCCCTGGCTGCTCTGATGATATATTGCTTTGGGTGGAAGATTCAGCCTGTATCACTCAGAAATAAGCAAAATTAAACTAAACTAAAATAATTATTTTGCATAGAAAAGAAAACATCTAATGTTTGAACCCCAACTAATACCTAACCTCCTCTTCTTTCTGGGTAACCCTCGGTCTGAGGCCCTTAGAAGATGCAACTAGACCTCGTGAGGACATGTGAATAGTGTGAACCCAGAGGAAGTACTCAGGAGCCACCTGTGGAGTCAGGGGAGGACAAATGCAGTTCAGTACAAAGGCAAGCACTCCAGCTCAATATACACTTATCTAGCAACTTTGTAGCTAACTGTACAGTGGAAATGTGAAGACAAAAAGCACTCTTCCTGTTCAGAACCTCCCAGTCCAATGGGGCATTAGATAAATAATTATAACACTATGTGATAAGTGCTATTTGAGAGGTTACATAAAGGGAAACACCTTGGAGAGTCACCAAATACCTGGAGGAGTTTGGAATCAGGGAACCTTTCCTGAGCTGAGATTTGAAGAATGAATAGAAAGGATTCTGTTGAAGATGGTGGTAGGGGCCAAGTCCAGAGGGATGCAGGGGCGAGCCCAAGGGAAGGCCAGAAGGGTGAGAATGGCTTTACACTGGCTAACGTCTATGTGCACGGAACTATGCAGGTTGCAAAGGGCCTTCACTGAAGTATTTCATTTGACTTTCTCGCAACCTGGTGAGGCTATGTAGCGAACAGGATGCTCTCTGGGTCAGCTGTAGCGACTTCCTCTTTTGAACAGAGATGAAACTGGTTGACTCCCTCTGTCTTCACCTACTCAGACTCTCTGTAGTATTTAGAATGGCCTGTCACTACTCTTCTTGAAACTCTCTTCTCTCTTGGTCACTGCAGCACCCCTCTTTCCAGGTTTCCCCGCTCTGTCAGATTTGCCATCTTGTTTCCCTTGTGGGCTATTCAAGCTTTATGCCACTCTCGGGGCTAGTGTGTCACCGCAGATCTGTTCAGAACTTTTTCTTTATCTGCAATTTGTTCCTAGGTGGTCCCATCTGGAGCTACATTTTTAATAGACTTTATTTTATAGAACATGGATTATATCTTTTAATATTATCTTCTGATTGATGAATTCTGAGTCTGTTTCCAGCCTGACCACTTCCAGATTCCATGTTTGTATATCCTGCTGCAGATTACACATCTCTGCTTAGACCTCAAGCCTCACATGCCAAAACAGAATTATTTATTGCCTTCTACTCTTCAATGTGTACCTCCCATAGTCTCCCCCATTTCAATAAATAGCACTACTAACCACTCAGTTGCTTACATAAAAAACTAGGAGTCACCCTCAATTTCTATCTTTCCTTCATATTCTACGTCCCAGCCAAAAACAATTTCAGTTGGCTAACTTTCAAAGTAAATCTCCATTTTAATTATTGCTTACCCCTTCACTTCTCCTTCTTCTTTTTCCTTTTTTTCTTTCTTTCTTTTTTTTTTTTTTTTTTCAGATGGAGTCTTGCTCTGTCGCCCAGGCTGGAGTTAAGTGGCGTTATCTCAGCTCACTGCAACGTCTGCCTCCCATTACCCCCTCAACTTCTAAAACCCTAGTTGAAGACCCATCATTTCTTATTTGAACCACTGCAATATCTTCCTAACACGTTTTCATTCTTGATCCTTCAAGTCTTTTCTCATGTTTTATTCATTTTTACAAAGCAAAGTCAAATAAAATTTTCCTTTCTGAAACTACTCAATGGCTTCACATTGCAGTGAAAATAAAACCCAAGTTCTTTTTCATAGCCTGCAAACCCCATGGCATGCCATCTCCTTCCCTGCTTCATCCCATTCACCCTCCTCTCAATATTCCTAATATCCCAGAGCCGCTGATATTTCTTCTCTTCTTTAGTCATAACAAGTCAGGGCCTCATATTCAACTGTTCCTTCTGCTTAGAATGCCCTTTAAGAACCAGCAATGCTGTCTCCCTCCTTCATGTTTCAGTTCAAATTCTTCCCTCTCAGAGTGCCATTCTCTGAAAATTTGAGGTGCAGGGGTCACAACCACCCCCACTCTCCTCTTTATGTATGACCCTTTTCTACTTTTTTCATATATTGTATTGCTATCTGAAATTATCTTGGTGATTTAGTGTCTACTGCTTATTGTCTCTTCCCAACTGACTGGAAGGTAGGGACTTTGTGGGCTCACCTCTGGATCCCTAATGCCTAGAATAGAGCATGACACATAGCAAGGACCCAATAAATATTTGCAGGTGGCCATGTGAATGTCTGAACCAAGAGCAGTTAGCTGTGAGGGACTCCAGGTGAGAGCTCTGCCCAGCCAAGATTGTTGTCATTAGATTGTGAAAGGCTAGATGCATCAGATCAGCTCTCTCAAGCATTGTGAACTAGAGACACAGAGTGAGGCAGTCAGTAGCAGCAGGGGCAATAGAAGCAGAGACAGAAGTGATGAGTCACAACACTGGTGGCCTGTGAGAGTGGAGATGAATGGCAATGGATTGCTGAGGAGATAGCAAAATAACCAGATTGCCAAAATGCTGCAGAGCTTGGTGTCTCTTTTGATTTGCTGGAAATCCTCACTCTGCAGCTTCTGAGATTGTTTTCCATTCTTCCTTACTTCCTCATTAACCTAGTTAGCCTGAATATGCCTCTCCGTCCCTCCCACTTTGCAAGAGTCTAATTAACAGAAAGAATTTTTTTTTAAAATATATTCACTATAACTAAAAATATACAGGGACACAGAAGAACTAAGTAACTTACCCAGGATTACAGAGCTGGTCATTGCTGAGTCCAAGCTTAAACTTTTCCACTATTGTAATCACCTGATGGGTTCATCTTGCCTGTGGCCCAGAAAAGTCAGTTTACTGAGACAGCATTTTGGCAATAGAGAAAAAGTTTAATAAAGTTAGAACTGGCCAAATGGGAGACCAGAGTTTGATTATTACTCAAATCAGCCTCCCCAGAATTTTAAAGGCTAGGATTTTTTAAGAATGGTTTGCCAGGTAGGGGGCTAGTGAATGGGGAATACTAATCAGTCAGATTGAAGATGAAATCGGAAGGAGTGGAAGCTGTCCTCTTTTGCTGAATCAGTTCCTGGGTAGAGGTCACAAAACTGGATGAGCCAGTTTACTGATCTGAGTGGCACTGGTTGGTCCATCCAAATGCAGGATCTGAAAAATACCTCGAAAACCAATTGTAGGTTTTATAATAGTAATGTTATCTATAGAAGCAACTGGGGAGGTTAGGAATCTTATGGCCTCTGGCTGTATGACTCCTGAGCCATAATTTCTAATCTTGTGGCTGATTCATTAGTTTTACAAAGGAAATCTGGTCCCCAAGCAATGAGAGAATTTGTTTTGGGGAAGGGGCTGTTATCATCTTTGTTTCAAAGTTCACTATAAACTAAATTCCTCTGGTAGTTAGCTTGGCCTATTCCTAGGAATGAGCAAGGGCAGGTTGGAGGTTAGAAGCAAAATGGAGTTAGTTAGGTCAGATCTCTTTCACTGGTGTAATTTTTGTAAAGGCAGTTTCACTATGTTGGTCACCTAATTTTATCTTCACAACTGACCTAGGAAGTAGGAAAAAATTTGACTACCTTGAGATAAAATCTCTATCCCTCAGAAAATGCACCTAGAGGCTGGATCACTAGTTATAGGGAATGCCACAGTGGAGGTTCAAGATTTAGATTCATGGAGACTGGGATAATTGGCCTCTTATGCAAATTTAAGCCCTGAGACTCCATGATGTAATATTGGAGGATAGGGAAAGCATGGTGGGTTTTCTTCTACATCTCACAGTGGGTTTTCTTCCTGTCCACAGTGCTTGGGGACTCACATTAATTTGGAGATGTTGATATGGTAATTTCTCTTCCAGAACTTAGGATACCAAACATTCTCCTCATTAAACTTCTGCTGGTGTCTCAGGTCCAAAGGTTTCTTTGCCATTTGGATTTTCTGCTGCCGCTCCCCCGGTCATTGAAACTATGAATTTCTGGGCCATGATGCCATTAGTAACCAAGATAAATCACCAAGATAAATCATAGCACCTGGGACATGCCTTCCTTACTGACAATGGAATAGTCCACTGGTAAGGATACAGCAGCTACAGTACTGTTAGCATCCCTCCTTGTGAATAAATTCTATGTTTTCATAGTACAGTGACCTGGCACCAAAAGAAAATGATTTGTCTTCACATATGCCACTACCAGCCTGGAGTTTAACCCACTACCTTAAAACTTAGTGTTGTTCTATTCACCTTTCTCAGAAATAATAAACCATGTGTAAACCAATCTAGTGCTAACATTGTTCAAACATTCCCCATAGTGGAATAAAATATCCCTTTCATACTAAATTATATTCTTTAAAAGTCAAAAGAGTTGTTCCCAAGTAGTTTCTTCAATTAATCAATGAGAGTCATGGGCAAAATATTTGGGAATCTTGATGCTCTGTTTCACAGTACCCACCACTGACTGTGAAGGATCATGTTCTAGGGGTACCTCTGCCTTCTGTTATCTGGGAGGATCAATTATCTGTAGAGACTGGCATCCCACCAGATATGGCAAGGTGTCTGGAGAGCTGCCCTTTGCAAATCTTTAAATATGTAGGCACATATTACTGGCATCTTTTCGCAAAGTTCACATGCTAACCTGTGGAGGGCCCAGCAAGAGCCCATCACCAGGTAGGAGAAATCAGAGTGATAGGCCTGGCTATTCTGTATTTCTCCTGAGACCTAAACAAAAACAAATTGGCTAACCAGGCTGTAGCTGAAATTACAGATTAGCTTCCTCATTGAGGTTGGGTACCTCACAGAGCTCTGTAAGAACTTTTTAACCTGAGTTAGAATATTCACAAAATGATTTTGAAGCCAGAGCACCTAAACCTGATAGAAACTAGTCCAGCCCTCAAAGGAACCAGGCAATAGAACAATACAAACATAATTTTTAAAAGCCATAACATGGGCCTTGGTGCACTAAAATTGTATTTCAAGATGATGGTACTGTTAGATGCACTAGATTGTGTGTATTGGTAAGCGTATTTACTGGCCTAGATGGAAAGTTTTGGGTAGTATTTGGCCTGAGGGGACAATGAAAGGGACTCAGAATATCTGTCCTCCTGGCATTCTTTCCAGATTGTACATTAGTTCATTGATATATATTGATTCAGTGCCTCCACGTCATTAGCCAAAAAAGGAGCCAAATGTGCCGTCCTCCCATCCTAACATGAACAGACACACTAATATTCCTGCCCCCACCCCTCAGCATGTTAAAAAAAAAATGTTTCCCAGATAAGCACAGAGTGGAGGCCTTGAATGCTGTGCAGTAGTCATTCAGTGAAAAACCAAATTAACACTAATTATATTCTGGCTTGCTGTGGTGCAGACAGTGTGACTTCACAAGGGGAAATGGCATTTGTGGCACTAGGTGGCATCATTCTGACACATTTACAGACCATTAGCCAGCACTAATATCATTTCAAAGGGCTGGTGTCAGGACGGGTAGGGCACCCTGGGAGCACTTCACTCAGCCCTGTGTGATCTGTGAGTGAAACTCCAGGCTCCCAAAGGAGGAGGGCTTGGGCAGGGGTTGGGCATATACCACCTCCCTAAATGTAGGTCACTTGGAGCAGGTTGCGTCCTCAGGCATCTAAAACACTTTGGGAAACTTTTGTTTTTTTTTTTGACAGGAAGAACAGTCTTATCAGGAAATGCCCTTGCCTCACTCACTCACAGAAAGATCTAAGTTTTCCCTCCGGATCTGTGACTAGTGGTCTCACGGTCCAGACATTTCGGAGATAAAAGTGGGAGTCGGTTTCTATAATTGGGGTTTCAAAATGAGACTTTTGAGCCTCAGCAAGGCTCTAGCATAGGGAAATGGGCAAGATTATGCAGTGAACTAAAAGAGATGCTAGACTGGTGGGAAATTCAGGGAACAGTCCTGAATTCAGAGCACTAAGGCAGGAGGCTCTCTCTAGAAGTTATCTAGCCTCTTGCCACTCTAAGTGTGATCTATGCACAAGTAGAAGGGTCACAGTTGGTTGGGTGGAGGGGGTTCTTTTAAAAATGCAAACTCTGGCCACCCCAGCTTTTCTGAGTCAGAATCTAGATTTTAATACAATCCCCACATAATTCCTGGGCACATTAACACTTAAAAAGCACTGGTCTAGTCTACCCCTAACTGCAAGAATGCTTTTCAAAAGTGGACAATTACCTTCTTTCCCCACCTCTCTTCTTCTTCCTCTTTTTTTTTTTTTTTTTTTTTTTTAGAAATTTTCACTCTCTACTCTCAAAACTTTTTTTTGGATTCTGGACCTACCCTCCACCAAATTTTTCTCACATTCCCTTTCACTTGTACTCCATTTCACCTCCTTTTTTTTTTTTCCTGTGTGTTCCTCCCTCCTTCCATACCTCCAGCACATATATTCTGCTCTTGTGGCCATCTGGATCCTGCCAAGAGAAGCCCTATTCTGAAGTTACAGGAGTTAAAGTAGGAAAAGCACTCAACTTTGAGCACAAAAACCAAACTCAAGCCTCAGTTCTGCAGAGTCCTGAACATAAGTCTTTTCATTTTCTTAGTAATACCCATTTTCCTAAATACAGATATGAAATGTAATAGTGTATGTAAAATAACTTTATGAGCTATAAAACATTAAAGATATGTCTAAGATCTTGTTCCCCATGGGGCTGTTTCTCAACACATGCCATTCATAAAGGGGGCAGTACAGCGTAAAATTTAAGAACATGGGCTCAGAGCAGATCGCCGGGGTTCAGATCCCACTTTGCCATTTTCTGGTGATCATGTTTGACTCAACTTCCCCATTTGTAATAGGACCCACCTGTTACCATGATAGGGGTGTCATAAGGAGTAAAATTTTATGCATATACGCAAACATTCATTGTCCTATAATGTGAACTATGATTACTTTTTGTCCATAAATGTCTGTAATATCCATAAATTTCAACTATGACTGATTACTACAAAGTGCAAGTAACTTTACATCTGAGAACTGTAAGCACATTATCTCTAAGCAAAACACAGAGACATGGAATAAATGAACTGGGAACACAGTCAGGGGGCATTTGAGGGTGAGGATAAGAGGGAAAGAGGGAGAGAGATCCAGAGATACAAAGACATAGAATTTGTGTCAGGCTAAGCAACAAGCAGAGCTAGAAAGACAAAAGGGTAGACTTTATATTATTCAAGAAACATAAGTGTTTGTGGGGGGATTATCTCTGCAAGAAAATCACTATTTGTCACAGAAGAGAGCCAAAGTGGACTAAAGTCCTAAGACTCCTAAAGACAGGTGCTTGATCTCCTGCCCAGATGTAATTGACATTATTGCACACAAAGGCTATTTCTACATATTAGATGAATATGTCATTGCACCATGCCCTTAAATAAAACAGCTCATATTATTAAGAACATGATTTTTTGCAATACAAGAAAAAATTGAAGATGCCCTGAAATGCACTTACCCTGGAACTCCAGAAAGATCTCTATATGCCTACATTTGAGGTCATTATTCTTCTCTTTATGGAAGTTTCTAGTTACCAAGACAGAGCCCTGACCTTAATCGTTTCTCTGCAAGCCTCATAGAAGACCATGAGCACTCTGTGAAATATACTTGTTCCCCTTTCCTGAAGCCCTGGAAATCCCCATTCCAGCCATTGCTCTAGGCCCATCTCCCATTCGGCCATTGATTACAGCATCTCACATCCCTTTTTAGCTGTGGTCCTCTTTGGTAGGATCTTCTTCTGTCTTGTCATCTAGTCTTTTTTGGGGGAAGTGTTTGATGTTTGCCTGGATCATAACTTCTCAGATAGCTGACTCTATCTCTGAAGCCTAGTACAACTCCAGGACTTCTGCTTTTTGGGGGTTAGGTCACCTCTTCCAAGTTCCTTGTGCTCTTGCCTGTACTCCTGCCATCAGATTAAAGACTGTGTTCTTGAAAGATGGTCTCTTGTACAATATCAGGTAGGATCCTGTTACTTCACAAATGTCCCAAGATTAATAAAATAGGATCAACAGGAAAGTGAAACTGATGACAATCCCAGTTAATCTTAAGGAGAATTATCAACCAAGTGAATTTTAAACTTTATCCTTCTCTCTTTTACAGAAATTTTCCTTCTCTTCCAAGGTTCTCTTGCTTTCTCCCAGTGTTCTCATTTTGTTTTTGTTAAGCACAATACCCCAGCATGCCGCTCAACTCATCATTGGTCTGTATCAGCATCCAGAAATTCCACTGTTATGTATCCATTTCTTAACGTATCTCTCAGAGGAGTCTCAGGAATGAAGTTATTAGTAAACAACTGGGGGAGGTTAGGGAAAAAGGATCCAACACCTTAAAGTGCTTAAGATTTGATTGGATGAAACAAACTTCTACAATGTGAGGAAGTGCCTATTAGAACAAATTCCATCTAGTAGTGAGAGAATAAATGGGCTAGCTCATCACTACTGGATCTTTAGGAGGCTGCATTTTGCAATCAATGAGGCATAATGAGAGACTCCAAGAATGCTCCATCCTGTCTTGATGTTATTTGAACTAGATGTTCTGAGATGTTAATTGAACTAGCAAGATCATTCCCAAAGTTCTCTAAAATGATTATACATATGAAACTCCATAGATTGATGTTGGAAGCCATTAAATGTTTCTCAAATCCAAAAGAGTCTAAAATTCCACTGAGAATTCAGTTACTAGCCTTGCCCACTGATACCAAGATGCTGGGTCCAGTGATATTAAAAAACACATAGAGAGTAAATAGAGAGTAATTTAGTAACATTTGCAGACACTTTCCTGTGGGAAGGGTGGTTCTTTGGTTTTAAAATAGTCTCCAATAGCTATTGATTACAAGCACATTCACACTCACATTTCAAGGTATCAATGTGTTATTTATTTCATTCAGGCATGTGCCCTCACTGTTTCTCTGCTATTCACCTCTCTGTCTCTGTCTCTTGAATTATTTAATGTTTTTTCCCAGTTAATCTAAATTAGAGTTGGTTCTTTTTTTAAGGGGGATGGGAGGAAACTAAAAATAGTCACTGAAGCCAGGATATATTACACCAACTGCTTTTGCCTCTGGTGGTTACTGGAGTTTCCTTTGTTGTCTTGTTTGATTGTTTCATTTATATGGCAGGTTAGACAGCAACAGACTTCTGTTATTGCCTTTTCTCAGTGGTGGATTTTTTAGGCTCAGATCCCCCTAAGGCAGCCACTCCCCATCCGCAGCTGGTGACAAGAGGTGCTGTTGCTCTCAGTACTTACACCTACTGGAGAAAGATCAACAGAGATGCTATTAAGTGACATAGAGTGTCTCCATTTTTAACTGTTTAGGCCTTTGTTGAGAGACACAGGGAAGGAGAAAAAATGAGAGAAAGAGACTTAGAAAGGATGAGACAGATAGAACATTGAACAAGGTGCATCTTCCAGATTCTTTATGAATTTTGCAGATATGAGATTGCATTTTTCTTTGTTCCTGCCTTCCCACCACCAGCTTCCACCCTCTCCTTTAAAAATGTTCTGTTTTTTCCTATTTTTTCAATAGTCAGAAATAATTTCTTAAATCAAACGGTAATAGAAGTATGTTAAAGTGGAGAAGACCATTTTTAGGGAACATGGTTTTCACAATAGACTGAGAATATGAGGATCAGTAATTCAGCACTTGGGGCTATTTTTTAAAATTCTCCCAGGAAACTTTAGGTCATTAGCTACTTTCTAACTTTCCATTACTCTTTCAGCTAATGTGGCCACAGAACATCATCCTTGGCATAAAACTGGGAATGGGGAGATTTATGGAGGAAAAGGAAGTGAAACTTTGTGAAATTAAACAGATTAGATGGCTCTGGTAACACTTAAGGCAATAAATTAGCACTGCGAATTGAGAGGAGACCCTAAAGAATCTTAGTCATTAGGAGAGGGTTTCTGCCCTCTTATCTTGTCTCCTTCAGGCACCTCAGTTGCCCCTTTATTTCCTTGTAGTTCATAGAGCAGAGAGCCAGGGGAAGGACGCTCCAGGTATTCACTGTTAAATTATTTGGTCTGTTTATTTTTCATTAAGGGCATAAAATACCAGGTAAGGAAATGTAAGGTTAAGGACGTCACCTAATCTTCAGAGGAACTTTAAGACCAAGACGTCCTTGAGCGCTTTCTATGTTCATACACTGAAGTCTACACTACACATGCCAAAAGAAAAATAAAGAATTTTAAGAATGTGTTTTTTAAAAGGAAGGTGACCCTGGAGCCAGGTACCTGATTTTAAAACCATAACTGAGAAGACCTACTAAAGGAGATTACAAGAGAAAAACTGGAGACTTTCTCTCATAATAACAATGCAAGACTCCAGGTGCCTAAGAGCCCACGTTAATTCCTAAATAAGATCAAAGAGGCTGAGGTAGTTAGAGATGGCCCTGCTTATGGTGATCTTATAACTGGGAATTGAAAAATGAGTAGGATTTAGATAATTGTTACAGATAGAAGGCATTTTAAAATTTTCTCCTCCTTTCATGACCACAAACTTAGGAGTTAACCTTGGCTTTATCTTTTAGAAAATGCCCTGAGTTCTAGCTTTTTTCTCATTTGAATAAACCAGATGAATTTCAATAAATACATTGAACTTATCCTATGAACAAAAATAGTGAATACATGATGATGTCATAACATAGAACATTAGCAGGAAAAGGGCCTTCAACATTCTGTGACTTCAGTCTTATTTCTCGATTCGTCTGTAATGGATGTTGCAGTATTTTAAAACTGTGAAACACATTCATGGAAACATATAATCTTGAGAAAAATATAACCATGAGTAATTTATAAACCATTGCATTGATTTTGCATGGTATAGAATAGGGGCTTTTCTTCCCCATGAGGCATTTTATTTGTAAATATGTGTTACATCTCTAGAAAAAGAATCCCAGGATTTTCCCACCTGCGTTTTTGACTTGCTTCTTCATGGTCCATGATGCCAGCTGTGGTTGTCAGTACAATGAAACCAAACTGGTGGGATGGAAGCAGATTATTCTGCCATTTTTCTAGATTTTTAAGTTGGACATCAAATCTGGGGCTGATCACTCCACACTTGTGTGGCCTGCCTGTGAGGTTCACGGCAATTTTCACAGCTCTGTTATCATCAATGATTTCAAATTCACCAATGTTATCATCCTTCATCATCACAGTTAGAAACAGGATGATGACTTTGGAGCATGGCCTAATCAACACCTAGCGTTTGCCTCTCTTTTCAGCATTGTTGATGCTCTGGAGAGCAACAGCCAGGATGTCCATGCGCACCATTGTGACGGTGTAGAAAGATGGCAGAAAGAGAACACAGGGACATTTTAAAAATAAAACCTATTTTATTCTAAGACAAAATAGGATTCAAAATTATATAATGAAGTACTTCTAATATAATAATAATATTTATTACATACAGAAGTAAATTTTTACTTTTTCCCATTTAACAAATATATACAATTTAACTTACTATTTAATCATGTAAGAAAAAGCATTATTTATGTACAAATAAATTTTTTAATGTGTTGAATTTGAGAGGTATTCTTTGTATTAAAATATGGATTGAGAATTAACTATGTTTTGCAGCATCAGAATCTTTAAAAATACTATAATCATGTATTATTTGGAATTATTGAACTTCACACTAATTATTATTTTTTAAACTTCCGTTCTGCTTCTAAGGACAAGATAAGAGAAATCTGGGTGCTGCTATTTACATTGTGTCTCTACAAATAATGCATTTGGGTATGGGTAGTCTTTATTTGCAACAAATGAACAGCCAAATTGGCCATAATCATTGCTATATTTCCTATATTCATTTGGAAGGACTGAAGACACAGTAACTTATTTTGAGAACCCTGATCACATGAGTACACCAGACAGGTTCTGAGGTGCCTTTGTAGAGAGCCAGCACAGTGTGATCCTTAGGAGAGGGACCCTGGAGCCAGGAACCTTAATTTAAACCCACCTTCCCTGTTTCCTTGCCTTCCTACCATGCAGCTTTCTAATTCTGTGACCTTTCTGGGCCTCAGGTTCCTCATCTGTAGAATGGGGATAACAACAGTGTCCATCCCATAAAATTGTTAGGGAGATTGAATGAAATAGTATTTTAAGACAATTAGAACAGCACCTAGCACATAATACCTTCTATAGCATTATTAAATAATCATTTATATTCTCCTTAACTCCAATTAAAATTAAAACATCAGTGTTTTTATGTCCATTACTTGTATAAATTATGCCCTGATTTCCAAGAGTAAAATGATTCTAAAATGTATAATGATTACAATTACAATGTTTTTGTTTTTTCTGCTAGATGTCCAAAGGCTGAATCACATGCATGATTATAGAATCTATCAGCCAGCGTGCAAATTCTGTCTTTATTTACATATGTTCAAGTTCCTTCTACTTTAAGGGAAACTATTTAGATAATTATTTTTTAGTTAAAGTTGAAACTGACATCATTACCACCTTATAAAACAGAACCTTCCTGGAACATCTTTACAAATTCCATAATTGGGTAAAGTGACCAACAGCATCTCTAGGTTTGAAGGCAGCTCATAGAATTTTGGAAAGCCTGATATGATTTTGGCTCAGTATAAGGAAACATTTTCCATTCCTTGTGAGCTTATATACTCTGAGGCTTCCCTGTATAGCTGTACAGGCTAGATACTGCACATCTCTAGGGCTCCTCAGCCATTTTCTAAGTGAATGCTGCCACCAGAATTGTGCAACTGAGCAGCCTGAACACAGCAGTCCCTAAAGGATCCCCTAGGCCACTAGGACCCACCTTGTCTTTCTGTCACATGTCAAACCTCCTTCCAATACTGGGAGATAGCGATCATATTATTCCAAGTCTTCTCTTTTCCAAGTTAAACATCATAACTTTCATCAGTCCTACTTCATATGGCATGTTTCCAAATCCTAAATTTGTTCATTCAGCAAACATTTACTGGGTCCCTACACTGTGTCGGGTGGTGATGTCCAGATGAATAAAGCACCACCGCTGCCCTCAAAGTCCGTGTGGTCCATGCCCTAGCCTGGTGATATCCCCTTTTTTTGCCTAGGATAAAACAACACGTTTAGTTGATGAAGTCTGAATTGCATCTAGCTTTCTCAATTGCCACAGCATACTGCCAAGCTTGCTCAGTGCCAAAACTCACATAGCCTATGCTTAGCCATATCTTTCACTTCCTAGGCTTTTGCAGTTTGGTGTGCAAGCTTTACAGTTTTTCCTGCTGAGTTTTATTTTCAACACTTTAGACTACCAAGCCCCAGTTATCAACAATTCTTATATATTTAATATGTTTGCTTTTATTCCAAATGATATGGCATTTAGTTATCAAATAAAAATGTTGAGCAAGGGGAGTCTATGATGGAGCCCTGCCATATTTACTCACATACAATCAGTGGTCCTCAAGTATGTCCACAAGGCTCTCACAAGGAGCTTTTGCAAATGTTTCCCCAAAGTCCCGCTTCTATGTCAGTTACATTTCCCTAATTATTGGTCTAAGGATCCTCTCAAAGGAAAAACTGAAGATGGAAGGAATTGCTTGTTTTTGGTGACCCTATGTTGGTTCTTAATGGTCGCTACTACATTCTCCAGGGATTGTTAAACCAGCCTTTCACTTATAAAAAACATCTGATTATTTGAGGGTGGGGGGAAGAATACTAGAATTAAGAGCCTTGGTAATGTGTTTGGAACATCTTCCTTTATTCCTCTTAGAAATCAGCCTGGCAACTCCAGATTCTCAGTTTGTCTGTCATCTCTCTAGCTTTCTCAAGATTTCTCCAAGATCAAGGATTACAGTTCGGCCATTTCAATTGCAAATCCCTTCTGCAGAACTAAAGGTCAGGGTAGAACTCTCTAAAGCTGACAGGAAACATCCCTTGCCTCAGACAAGATCATCCTAATTAATAATCATCACAATAATATTGTGCTCTGCATTTTATCCAGGGACACCTGAACAGCAGAATGCTTTATGAACATTATTTAATTAAGCCTTACGACAGTCCCGTGAGGGAAACTGGGAAACTGACAGATTGGCTTAATCTCTGCATAGGTAAGGAGACCTGTCAGGAGGAGCAGGGCAAACATGCAGGAAGAGACAGGCTGGGAGGTTAAGCAGAGAATGGGGATTGATAGCAGATGTGCATTTAAACCTTTCTAACCAGCTAGGCACCTGGAGGAAATACCTACATCTGAATCCTTCTGAGGTGCTCCTGTGGAGTTTTATGTATGTCACTCCAAAATAATAGCAATATTCTATGTAATTCAGTGATTTTAAATTCACTAAAGCAAATGCTTGTTAAACAATGTTTGCATTTTCTCTCTCTTTTGCTGTCCTCCCTCCCTCTCTGTGGCCGCCTCTCTGGGGCTCAAATTTGTCAGCCACAAGACTGACTGAAATACAAGTAAGTAAAGCAAATGCCCACATTCATTGTCCATGACAAACCCAAACCATATTCCATCACATCCCTGTGGTCTGGAGCCTCAAGATCTGGCCTGGAGAAAGCTATTTCAGTGTCATCAAGGGCCATTCCTTTCTTATCCCAGAGGGACATGTGACACCCGGTATACTGCATGGACACAGGCTGGTCTGCCCTACAAAGCTAGATTATTTAAAGGACTCCCCTAAACACCTAAGATAAAAACAGAATAAACAGTCCAATCTTTTTGTGAAACTTCCTTGAGAAACAAAGTGTGTGTGATATTGGGTAATGACAAAAAATAATAATTTGATATACTTGACTTAAATATAATATATGGAGACTATTTTTTTTCATCATGGGAACTTTTGAACTAAAACTATTACCTTCCTGAGAAGTACTTGGTAAGCTAAATTGTCTAACTTAGCATACAACCACAAAATCAAGGTGTGTTGAATTGAATTAAAATAAGTTTAATGAAATTCTCCTTCCCAACTGAGTTTTCTTCCCTGGCACTTCACTATCTCCTAGCACTTCTAGCACTCACACCTTTGAGAAGTCTTGTAACATGGTTCCCTGGTTGTGGTTCTCTTCTCCTGTATCCACACCTCACACTTACATCTCTGTGGACACAATGATGTACAAGAGGAGAGCAGAGAAAGGAATAACTGGTTATTGAGATAAGCATCAACAAATGATCATTTAGATGACTGCATAGTCTGTGTCAGACGTAAGCCTGGGATGTCATCACCTGCACTTTGTGGGAAATTGCCATAATTCTCATTTTCACATTTCACCATGGAAGGAAGTCAGCAGGCATTACTGGGCTCAGCACATTTAAAACAGCTCACACCTATTTTTCTGTTATGAATTCCTCATATACATATTCGAACATGGAGAGAAATATATATATACATTTAAATATATATTTTAAGACATATATACATATGCATATATGTATACACATGCATATATATACACACATACACACACCCCATATATATTCTCACCTCATCCATTCACTAGCAACACAGATTGCTTCAGAGAGGAGGAAATGAAATGCTATTTTTGGAGAAAAGACTGATCTTTCATACAAATTGTCCAGAAAATGACCCAGCCTGCCACCCATTCAGACCTCAAGGCATCCAAGTGCTGCTTTGTTCCAATGCTTACATCTATTCAAAGTTCATACTCCAAGATTAAACGAACCTCCCTGAACCAAAAGAAAAGGCTTCACTGGCATTGCTGCTGATGCCATTCTCCCTGTGTCTGCCGTACAGGAGAGAAAGAATGAGCCTAGGCTTTTCCAAATGGGCTGCCCAATTATATTTTTAAAAAGATGTTTTGCTGACATCTAGAGGCATTTGGGTAATAACACTTATTAATAATGATTCTTCCCACTTATAGGGCATCTTGCGTCGCGTGATCCCTCAGCTCTTTACACACATTAATTAATTACGCATCACAGCACCCCTGTGAGGTAGAGTAGGTAAGCATTATTATGTGCAAAGGATTTATTGATTTTTCAAAGCAATATATAGCTGAGGCACAGAGGGGAAAACCATAGGAGCATGAATTAAGGAAGGAAAAAAAAAAGACATACAACGAATGTAAAAGAAAACAAATAAAAGTAAAAATTACCCCACTGAGCTCTTTAGAAAGGAATGATTACTTCACAAGTTCTGAGGGCCTGAACGTTAACTAATTTGGTTGTTAGCAACTTATGCAAAGGCACATAGGAAATTGGAGGGAGATAGTCATCGATAAAATTTCCAAGTCTTCTTTTGCAATCCTGTCGACAATGCTCCCAGCTCTTGGTGCTCCTGCAGTCTGGAAAATCTCAGTAGTCACTGAGGAGCTGTGACATCAGGATGGCCCTTAAATTTACGATGGAGGCGTATTACATGTTTATGGCAGGGGTGGGGATGAGATGCGGATGGGGTGTGTTGTAAAGGAGGGGGAGAACAATAGCCAAGTTTCTATGCAAAAATATGTTTGGAGGCTGTGGAATTTAAAGTATGTCACTGAGTACAGCAATATAAATTGACTATCATTTTGAATTCTTCTAGTCTTGTTTTATGGTAGTGGCTCAGCTGCTCTTTTTTAAAGTAGTAACTATGCTAAGTTCTTATTTTAGGCATAGTTCTTATTTATTTTCATGGAGCTAACACTTCTGGGGCTTACTATTTATTTCTAAACTGAAAGGTAATATTCCACTTAAAAAGAAGAGTGTCATAAAATCACTAGCTTGCAGACACCAAGACATGATTAAAAACTCAAGAAATACATTATATTCTTTCTATAAGTTATTGTAATGCTGAGTTTTTATGGAGATAACAATAAGTTGCCTTTCAAACAACTTATTTTGCTCAAAACTTCTATATTCATTGGGTTTGAAAAAATGTGACAAGAAAGTAAAGTGAACATAGATGGGCAGACATGGCTCCCAGAGATTTGGAAGCGGCTTATCTTCTAAAGTTGGCACCAAAAAATAAAATTACAACTTTGCCCTCACCTTCCCATTCACTATTACTCCTCCTCCACATTCCTAGGCCCATCAAAACATAAGTTTATCACCATAAACACTTACAACTTCGTTGTGTCTTCATTGAAAATTAAACGTGCAACGGAGGCTCAAAATTAGAGAAAAGGCCATGCTAAGGAAACAGGGCCAGTTACGAGGGCCAACTCCTGGAGTGCTTTTCCAGGTAGGGTCCCCTCTCCTACTCTCTACTAATGATGCTTTTGCTTGTGTGTTTCACTTCATACCACCATACTGACAGAAAGTCTGCTGACCTAGATGTATTTGGGTAAAAGCTATTCTTTTTTTCTCTATTTCATATATGTCTGTGCTATTAGTCATTCACTCCTCAAAACAAAGGACTTGGATCAATTTTCCCCCATACTTGAAGCTTGGACCAGAAGTCCTGAGACAGAGAAAATTTTGTTTGAGATAGAGGTGAGGTAAGTCATTTTGAATCATGGGTCACTCTGGGGAGAGGCCAGGCCCCAGTGTTACATAATACTAGGCTTAAGGCCTTTGGGACTTGGAAGGAGGGCTACTGATTAGATGGAAAAAGATGTGCACAGGAAGCGATGGGGAAGGTACCAGATCCAACAATCAATTTCAAAATGTTGCCTGGGCATGTCTCAGGGACTCTGAAGGGGAGAAGAAACTCCTTCCTCTTCTTCTTCCTCTTGCTCCTTCTTTTCCTCCTGCTCTCCCTTCTGTCCTTGGCTTGTCCTGCTGAACCCAGACATCACATCTTTGCTACAACTCAACTCTGCTTTGGATTGAGGATTCCTCAGGATCTCAGCCAGGATCCCAAGCACTGTTAATAATCTTGTTTCTCAGGGAAAATGTTTTAAAGTTCCAAATCATGCTATAAAAAGATAATTTTGAAAACTGCCCACTTCAAAAATTGGATACTGCTTCATCCTCAAACAGGTAGTGGTAAAATAGCCAGGGAATCACATACTAATCCATAAGGTAGTAGGTTTCTTTTTGTTTCCGTACTTGGCTCAGTTCATGAGTATTGCAATTTATATCTTCTATAATTTAAGATAAGTTACCTTCAGGTTTCCTATGTACTGTACTCTCTTTTACTACAAACAGATATGCCACCACTTACCTAAGATGACAACAGTATATCCCAGGTGAATGTTAACAGATATGTATTTCACTCTTTATAGTTATGTGCCTCCTGGGTGAAGAGCAAGCTGGAGAGTTAAAACATTGTCATGCACTAGTAATATGTTCCCATTTGCAAAGAAGCTAGTGGTAGGAAAGAACATGTGTGGGTTCTAAAAATTCAGGGATTTGCAAAAAGACTTTTACTTTTAGGACTTTCAGGCTTGGAGGGTCATTTTCAGTTCTGTGTTATTTTATGAAAGTTTATTTAATAAAACGTTTGGATCTAGTGGGATCTAAATAGAGGTTTAAAAGGATTTTTTGCTGCTTGGATTCATCTGCAGTTTGAGGGTTATGTAGGGAAAGAGTTAGGAGACACAGAGTGGCGATGCGTTGTTGATTCCACATGTGCGTCAGTGTTGAATGCAGACATCAGCAAGATCTCCTCTTCATCACTGCTGCCTCTTGCTAAATGTGGGACCCCCACTTTGTTTTTGTGATCACAGCTACACCCAGTTGGTTCACTTACCTGACCCTGAGTAAGTACTAGTCTCTGGTTCAAACGATTAGGAGAGCTTCTTCATGTAAAGTGTCTCTCCTTTACCCAAAGCCCTTTAACTATTTCACATCTCAACAGAGAAAAGTCAAAGTCCTCATCATGGTTGCCACGGTCCTACCTGGTCTGTCCCCCTTACGTTCTGACCTCAGCTCCTACACTCTCCATCATTCACTCCACTCAGGACTCCTTGCCATGCCGTAAGCCCTTGAGAAGCGCTCCTGCAGTGCCTTTGCACTTGCTGTGTCTTCTCTGATTCCCTGGATAGCTACAGGGCTCGCTCCCTCACTTACTTCAGGTCTTGACCTAAGTGTCACCGTCTCTGAGAGGTCTTCCCTTGTTCATCTAATTGTTCAATATTCCTTTTCATTCCCAAAACCAGGATGCTTTCTATCACCCAGTCCTACTTTATTTTTCTTCTTGACACTCTTACAAACCTAATAGTGTTTATATTTTACCCCTTTTTCTTGTTAATCATTGGTATCCCCCAAAGTAGAATGAAAGTTTACAAGGTCAGGAATTGTTGCATTGTTCACTGCTGTATCCCCGGGACCTAGAGCAGCATCTGGCACTTAGTAGGTGCTTAATAAATATGTGTTGAATGAATCTTGAGGAAAGGTCTGGGGATCAAATATAGAAATTGTTCATAGAGATCCAATGCATTAAAGAGGGAGCACCGGGCAGTAAGTTTAAGCATAGGGAGAAATTAACTTTCTTTAAAGTGGCCAGTTGAACAAATTGAAATCACAGACCAAATTATGCCATCAAGCCTTTAATGAAACTGCCACCAGTTCATTTAAGGCCACCCAGATGATTTCAAAAGCAATGTGGCAGAGTGTGTCTATTTCAGAGTGATAAATGCACGTTCAACTGCTAATGTTTCTTTCGGAAATCTTGCGTAGCTTCTGTAAAGCTAATTTATAAACCTTAACTACTGTAGCTAATTTAACTCGCTAATTTTAGACATTGTGTTGAATTAAAATCTGCGTTTTATTGTGTATCATTTTGTCTACCGCTAACATTAATATGCATTTTGTAATGTGGAACTACGAATGTTTTAAATACATATTTAGGCTTTTGGAAGCATTTGTGTTAACTAGATTTTTTTTTCATGCAGTTTAGTGGATGTCCTGTCAGATCATACATCATTAGACCAAGTTTTACATGCTTAAGGCCTGCATGTAGATACTAGACTGGACTAGTTAATTCTAGTATCCTTCTTGACTTTTGAAAGTACCTTCCACTTTTGAAAGTCAGGAAGAATACTAGACTGAAGGCCTAATAAGAAGTCAGCAAATTCTTCCTTTCCTTTATCTCCCCTCATTGGAATGGCAAAAAACAAAAAAAACAAAAAACAAAAAAAAATGTAGTTTGGAGAAATATACTGGTATAGTCAATTGACATCTACATGTGACCCTCAGACAAATGAGATGAGAGCACTAAAGGGTCTGTGTTACCAAATACAAATTTTAAAAAGGTGTCATTGGCAAACTTAGCTGTCTGTGAACATTTTTGAAGAGCTGGGTATATTTTATAATTATTATTTCTAAGAGAATTTAAATTTTATTAACACCTATAACCCTATCTAGGCTGAGAACATGCTTTACATTTTTCATCTGTGTTCAGTGTATATTCATTCTTTCTCCCTTACAAGCTTCTCAAATTCAGGTCAGAAATTTGTCTGTATTTCTCAGTGTTTTACACATGTATATATTTTTATGTATTTTGTAGATTTATTGGGATTATATATATAATACTGAGATTTTATATATGCGTATAATCCATATATATAATCCCAATATATCTATATGATATATATACACACATTATATAGAGAGACATAGATATACTCACATCACTACAAGACTACTATATCCCCAGAGCAGACTGTTATGTTTCAAGCTGTTTCTACAACTCTTAAACTACCTACTTCTTCATGGAAGGGCAATATCTTTTCACAATTTATTTCCCCCAACTGTGAGACTGCATGTATGCATCTGATGCTTATTAGTAATAAGGACTTGTACTATATTATCCATAGTCACAAAAGACTCTTAGACCAAGTTCTGGAAAAGAGTAGCTCGGTTATTTGCAGGGAACCATAGTTCTCCATTTTTAAAATTCAAGAAGGACAAAGAGTGACATTCCCCCGTCCACTTCTCTTAAGCATACTTGACATTTCCTTTGAGTTAATACCTATAAAGAAGAATCTTTGAGGGACTGCTCCAAGTTTTGGTAAAGTAATGATGGCATAAAAGGAAAAAATACTAATAAATAAAAGATATGGTTCACAATAGACTTTGCTGGAAGACAGGAGTTGCGCAAAGAGCATGAATTTTGGTCAGATAAGCATGGACTTAAATCTTACATCTGCTATTGACAAACTGTGTCATCTTTGCAAAGCTAACACTTAAGACCACTTTTCGAACTAAGTTCTAGCGTACCTATTTTATAGATGAAGAAACAAATACTCAGAGTTTACAAAAGAAAAATATGTAAGTAAAGTACGTAACACACAGTAGAAGCTTGATAAATGTTAACTCTCTCAAAATAACAAAAACAAAAAGGTCACCCATACTTATAAAACCTTAGCCATGTTCCCACACTGTGTAGAGTGCTTTATCTGTGTTATTTCACTTACTCGTTACAATAATCTTGTGATTTAAACGTTATCTCCTTTTTGCAAGGGGGGAAACTAAGGCTTAGAAAGTGAACACTCACTCCTAACTACTATGTTTTTCCCTGGGAAAGACCACAGTAGCTGAGCATTTGCCAAGGGCTTCATTGCAGCCCCAACTTTGGGATTCCGTTTTCTTGATTTATTAATCCCAGTACAAACCTAAATCCTTAAATTCCCTTTCCACTTCAAAGGACAATTATGTATTGAGTCATCTTTTTAGATATTTCAAACTAAGCCCACTTTTCCTAAGCTTTCAAAATTAAGTGAGGCACATTTTGTTTTGGAGAATCTGAATCATTGGTATTTGCCTTCATTTGTAAGTTCGCTTTCCACAGCCAAGGACATTTTTTCCTGAATTTTGTCTTTCCTTAAACGGCAAAGAAATAAGATCTTTGGCCTTAAAGAAGTGACCCATTTAGGTACCTTCCTATGGTACCTATGGAAGACTGTCTAGGAGACCCCCATGTCCTCTCAGGAAGCATCCTTTGTGCCCCTGTCCAGATAAAATCCTGTCTCAATGCTTTGCAGCAATTCTGATATTCAAATATCCCCAATCACAATGTTGTCAATAGGGTTCGAACAAATGACTACTACTGATGGAGGAATTCGTGATCTCTTCCCGGTCAGGACTGGGCATTGAGAATTAGACATTAACAGCTTATGCAGACTTATGAATTGGAAGCCCTACAATTTTGTGAGGATGGAAATAGCCCCACATGCCTCCAAGTTTAGCACAAAGTCAGGGTAATATCACTGATGTGGAAGATTGGAGAAATTGAAATAAACGGTGTTGTAAGTGACTAAGGAACAGTGGTGAGCATGGAAAGAGGAGAGGGACAAATTCTATTTTAGTTACCTATTAAAAGCTTGTTTCTACAAGGTATCACATGAGAATTAATACGTTTCTCTTTGGAATAAAAGGGAGCTGGCAAGAATGGTTATGATTTTTATAGCGGCTAACAAATGTTTAGTACTTTATAGTTGACATAATATTTTTCAAATTAATTATCACTTTAGCACCTTACAAATGCCCTGTGAGATAGCAGGAATCATGATAGCAGGAATCATCTCTACTTTACAGATGAGGAGAATGAAAGCTCAAGGAGAATGAATGCTCATACTTTTGCAGGGTCAGATTCATGGTGTCCGTTTTACTGAGGAGGAGGCAGAGAAGTTAAGTGAACTGACTGGAAACAAAGTTGATGAGTGGCAGATGTGGAAACTTAGCACTACTCTGTCTGGCTCCAAGGCTATTGCACCGTGACAATGCCTTCCCTCGGCCTTTCCTTTCCCTCTGTCTGGTCTACTTAGCTTCTGTGGCTCATATGCCAACCCCAGCAGACCTCTGTAAGGCTCATACATGGAAACAGGTAATTTAAAGTACTTAGATGCACATCAAGTTGGGGTCCTTTTAGGATAGTGCAAAAGTAATTGCAGTTTTTGCCATTCAAGTATGGCAAAATTGCTTACCAGGAGTGGCTGCTGATTCTTTGTGTCTACACTTTTTTTTTTATTTTTGCAAAAGTAATTGTGGTTTTTGCTATACTTTAATGGCATACTTTAATGCCATACTTTAATGACAAAAACCGCAATTACTTTTGCAAAAATAAAAAAAAAGTGCAGACACAAAGAATCAACAGCCACTCCTGGTGAGCAATTTTTCATGGAGAACAATAAAGTGGAATCTGTCTGAAACACATAATAAATGTCCATAAAGTTCAAAGGCATGGAACAAAGTGATACACTTCTCTTATAAAACATGTCAGCAAGACCAAGAAGGCACATATGTTGGAAGAGCTGTGGACTCCTAGCCTCAGATGACCAATATACTATTTTTGTGCTTGTGATTTCCTCTTAACCCTCATGTAAAATTCAAGCTTTTTGTCAAATCATGTTAAACAAGTGTTATTGAGAGTCTACTGTGTATAAGATATATGGAAATTAAGGTGTGAGCATTAGGAAAACCTACCATGTCTTTCAGCTTCCCTTATATCTCATCAATGATCTCAAGTCACTTGAGAACATGTTTTATTTTCTTAAGCTTTCTAATTTTTTAGTGAAGAAAGTTAATAAAAATCCACACAAGCTTGTCAAGACGCTTCTCCCATAAAACGCAATAGAGTGTTGATATTTACCTATCTACCTATGTGTCTATGTATCTGCCTATAATGTATATTAGATATATGTTAAATATATTATATATTAATATTACATATATGTTTTATGTGTATAGATCCAAAAAAGATTTAATATTGTATATTAAATGTTTTAACATATTTTATGTGTATAGACACAAATATATGTTACGTGTATATGTATATATTCATACATATATATGTATGTATAATTAAAATTACTAAAGATGATAATGATCCCACAAAAGTCATTGCTTAGTAGAGACCTAGTCAAATATTCTTACAAGCCAAGAGATTTAACCTTATTGTACCTAAAGAGGGAGAAGTACACATATACAAGTAATTCTTCAGTATCTTTTTTTAATCCCACTGTGTGCTCTGCCACACACAACTCTCTTTTCTTTCTCCTGTTCTTCCTCTCCCAGGTCTCCTTCCTTTCCTTCTTTTTGCCTTTATTAGGGAGTCTTTGTCCTTTAGCCAGAAGCAAGCCTACAGGCAATACCCCATGTTCTAATAAAGCATCCCTTTTGTCAATGGTGATAATGATTACCTCTTTTGCAGCTGTCCCTGGTGTTGCATTTTTGTAACACAATTTGGCCTCTTTGGCTCTGGTTAGTCCTATTTAACATACTGCAGGGGTTCCCTGTTTGATCTCTAATTGATCTAATTGACTGGGAATAATCGGGAAGGCTTTATAGATGTTTATTGATAGCTAATTTTCCTTCATCCATTGTTTAATTCAATAAGAGCATAACCTAATTTATTGTCACTCCAGTAGAGATCCATTACCCTTTTGATAAATGCTTCTGGGGCCAACTTGTCAGTAACTGATTTCAAAGAGCTGTTAAGCCCACAGAGTCCATCATTAGTTAATGGCAGTTTAGAAAGCTAATGATGTTATAAATTACAATCAATAAGAACATGGAAATTACAGTTGTTGAGCAAGATAATACTATATTATTAAACTAACACTAAATCCTACCTTTGCTTACTATACTTTTGGAGGGTTTCTAAATCCATTTAATAATATCCATGATTAACCAAGAAACCCATGCATCAGGAGGGAAATTGTAGGAATGAAGATACTCAAAAGAACATTTCAGAAGGATAGAGGAATTACATTACATTCTTTGATAATAAAAGGAATCTGGGGCACCAACATGCCACCAGAAACATGTGCAGAGATCTCCATCATCTTGTGTCTTGAATCTAATCCTATTGAAGGAACCTATCCCCAGATATATCACAACTTAGGGGTATCATACTTTGTAAGTCTTTACTTCCTAAGAATATTTAAAACCTAGATGCATAGATTCTCTGTGGCTGCCAGTTTCTGCCCTTTCTTCTTATAACTTAAAATTATATCTATAATAGATAGAAAGATGCATATAAAATTTCTTATACCTAGTGCTGGGCTAACAAAGCAAAAATGGACAAAATTAGGACAGAGTTCTTGGTTCCCAAAGATAAGATCAATGTCTGATATAGGGAATTATATAAACAACTTAACAAACATTATTGCTCATGATTGGAAACATATTCCTTGTTTCACCCACTCTCCCTAGAAACGTAAGCTCTGTGAGGGCACCTATTTGTGTCTGTCTTTTCACGTAGAGTACCTAACACATAATAGATGCTCAGCAAATAGTTCCTGACCATCTGTTAAATGATTTATCCTAGAATAATACAGATTTAAAGCAACTTCTACACAATCTCTGATTTTACAGGATTATACAATTCAATTTTTCATCTATTTATTCAATACGTATCAAACAATTGCTATACAGTCAATGAGAATATAATGGTGAGAAAGCCTAAAAGAGTCCCTGCTCTAATGAAGAATACAGTCTAATTGGAAAGACAAATATCAAGGAAATAATCAAGTAAATAAAATACAATGACAAACTGTATGATAAGAACTATGAAAGAAAAGTACAAGTTTCTGTGAGTACACAGCATGATGTGAGTCACAAGAATGACCCCAGGGATTAAGCAAATCTGAATTTATCATAAACCCTGAAAAGCAAGACTAATTTTTGTCTTCTAACACAGCATTTATTATTAACAGATTTTTATTAGAGTTATTTTTAAACTGATCATCCATATATTTTTATTCATTAATAAATGTCAATTTGTTAGAATATTCTATTACCTATCTAGTAACTATAGATAAACAGTACTTACTCTCACATTTTTCCAAAAAAGAGATGCGCCCTTCTCTTCATTTTATGACTTTGCATGGTGTAAAATTAAGTTCAAATCAAGGCGTATGGAAGTTAGTTATTTCCTGTTCATGCTGGTTTATTTCCTTAACATGCCAATTTCATTAATGCTTTGGAGGAGAAGAGGCAACTCTATTTAACGATCATGTGCGAAGTGGGTATAATGTGGAATGCCTACCATTTCTATGCCTTTAATTTTCACTGAACCACGGCATCAAAGAAACTTTTTTAACACGTTTTTACTGTACAAAGCACGAACATACTACTGTGTATATTTCACATTTCCCTTAGGACTTAAAATTGGGCCACATTTCACAGAACCTCCATTTGGGGGCTGAAGGAGGAGTATGGAGAGGAGCAGGGGGTTTCCCCTGAAAGATTTGTCTCTCCTTTGTCTCAAGTTCTCTTCTCATCATCGCTACTCCCTCATTGGTAGTATCTAAGTCATGTTCATAGAAAACGTTGGTAATCTTGCCAAAATGGATCATGATGTTGAGTTGAGGAAAAACAGTAGAACGGATAAGATCTTTAAAAAATAAATGTGCAGTCATGGGCCATTAACAATAAGCAAGGGAAGCACCATGCAAGTTCCACGAAGGGAGCAAATCGGAGGAGACTATGCATCTGTCTTCTGTGAGCCATTGGCTGCTCTTCCACTGTGCCCTCTTTGCTACTTTGAAAACACAGCAGACAGGCTAGCGTGTCGAAGGAGCTACTTGCAGATTGATTTCCTTGCTTTGATAGCTACTTGACATAGCAAAGTTTGGCTCCATTCTGTTTTCAAATTGAAAATTTATACAGAAATGAGAAAAACCACCACACCCAGCAATGAATTAATAATAGCTGCCAACTAGCTGCAAGAACCATTATATTTATAATGCTTCCCGATGCTGTTCGCATTGCCTGCGAAAGGGAATTTGTCCTTAAGCTGCTTATTTTCAAACTACATGTGAAGACAACAAATTGTATGGCGTGTTTATCCAATAAGGCATAGCAAGGAAACTAAAGAATCAGATGGGAGGGAGTGAAAAGAAATAGAAATTTAACAGCTAGACAGCCCGAAATAAAGCAGGCAAGATTAGGAGACACATGTACAATTCTCCACGGTCCCTAAAGTCTCTAGCGGAAAGGTAGAAATGAACTAATTTATTAGTAAAATCACATCAGGGGCAGTAATTTCATGTTAGTGAATTTACATGTAATAACATTAGGCTCCCAACCTCCATTTCACCAGTGTGGCCCTCTCCGATGATGAATGAGGCGCCTAAAGAAAGATGATAGTTTGATTGTTTTCACAGCAAACAGATCAGCATTTTAATTTCTTGCCTCTGTGTTTATTGCTTATTTGGCCCCTTGCTCGGCTTGTAAAAACTTGGCTAAATGGAAATGAATAAATGTAATTACTGCGGGTGACAGTGGTAATCTGTGTGGGTTTTTCATATTGGCTTTGCCAGCGTTAATCTAATCACCGGAGAATACGTGTCACAGCACAAATGCACTGACAGAAAGCAGAGTTTTCAGTCAGTGCCAAATATACACACGCTGGGAAGCACAGGCACAGATGGCGACTTCTGCACCAACAACTTGTCTCTCCTGTGCTACAGGAGCAGAAGCCACCAGAGTATCCTGGAAGGTGAATATGTGTGTATGAAATGGTTCATAGTTTGGGGGAACCCAAAGAAGGCTCACAGATGACCCTGAATCCAATAGAAATAGCAACAAATGGGCCAGGCACAGTGGCTCACACCTGTAATCCCAGCACTTTAGGAGGCCGAGGCTGGCGGATCACCTGTGGTCGGGAGTTCGTGATCAACCTGACCAACATAGGGAACTCTCATCTCTACTAAAAATACAAAATTAGCCAGGCGTGGTGGCACATGCCTGTAATCCCAGCAACCCGGGAGGCTGAGGCAGGAGAATCACTTGAACCCAGGAGGCCGAGGTTGCAGTGAGCTGAGATAGCCACCACTGCACTCCAGCCTGGGCAATAACAGCGAAACTCTATCTCAAAAAGAAAAGAAAAAAAATGGCAACCAATGTTTTCCCCAGTGCAGGAATGAGGTGTTCCAGGGTATAGGAAAATGACGACTGCAATTTTCCATTTCTCCCCAATAGTAAATGACTGGGAGGGCTGGTTAATGAGTGGCTTCACCTTTCAGGGTTTTGTTTGCCATCTATAAGACAGGGATGGGACAAATCAGACTGTTTGATGTTTGCATTGCAGAAGTAGCGGCAGGGGGTGAACCAAGCAATCAGTGCAGGGTAGGAAGGATGAAATGAGATAATGTATGTTAAAGTGTCTTGCAAACTACAAAGCAAAGCTAAATGGAGCAGAAGAGAGTCCTCCAAAATAGACTTTATTATATTTAAGATTTATTTTAACAAAGCAGCAAGGAAGGAAAGGATTATTCAGTAAATGGCAACTGAATGACTGGTTAGCATTTTGGAAAGAAAAATAAATCAAGACCTGTAACTTAGAATATTGGTCAAAAGGAATTCCAGATGGATAAAATCATTAAATATGAAAATAAAATGTTAGGAAACCCAGATGAGGAATTTAATATGCACTAGATTTGGGGGATTTGAGAGAGGGCTCCCTACACTGAAAAACAGTTAAAAAAAAAAAGTTACTAAAAAAGAATAAACAAGTTTGACGACATTAAGTTAGAAGCTTCTGCAGTCAAAATAAGGTAGCCCAAATGGGAAAACAAACAGTATTTTCAGCAAGTAAGGAAAGGGTCAGTAACTATATTAAATAAAATGCTCCCAAATACTTATTTTTTTAAATGACCCCATTAATAACTGATAGAAATAAAGCAGATGAATAAGTGTCCAAAGAGAAATACTACTAGTAAATTCATGAAAAGTGTTAAAACTTGATAATAATCAAAGAAAAGCAAATTTGAACAAATTAGCAAAAATAGATGCCTGATATTTTCAAAGCTGTGGATAGACTAGACGTTTCTAAACTTCTAATTGCAATTGAAGGTCAGTGTAAACTTTTTGGAAACCAATAGACATAAAAGTTTGACCTAGTAATTCTACTTCTGGAAATACAATTTAAAGAATATTTTAAAAGAATGAAAGGATTATATCTCTAAAAGTATATGTAGTAGTGAAATATTAGAAATAAACTGCAAGGCCAAGTGTGGTGGCTCACACCTGTAATATCAGCACTTTATGAGGCTGAGCTGGGTGGATCACCTGAGGTTAGGCGTTCGAGACCAGCCTGGCCAACATGGTGAAACTCCACCTCTACTACAAATACAGAAATTTAACCAGGCATGGTAGCACACACCTGCAATCCCAGCTACTTGGGAGGCTGAAGCAAGAGAATCGCTTGAACCAGGAGGCAGAGGTTGCAGTGAGCTGAGATCTCACCACTGGACTCCAGTCTGGGTGACAGAGTGAGACTTTGTCTCAAAAAAAAAAAAAAAGAAAGAAAGAAAGAAAGACAGACAGACTGCAATTATTGCTCAACATTTAAGTAATTAAGCAAATACTCTTACTGCATAAATAAGATTTGTAAATAAAAACTATAAAGACTAATAATGTGGAAAGTATTTGGTAGGCTACTAAGTTAGAAAAAATTGTGCTTTCCTGGAAGCCTTCATTGGGTTTTTAAATCTCATGTGACAGTATTGGGTCATATGTTTATCTCTAATGCCATCATGAGGAAGAACAATGGGATGACTATGATTGACTTTGAACAATCATTTTGGGGAATAAATAATGGGTGATACTGAAAGGCGTAAAGGAATGAGGACCATCAAATGATGTTCTTAGTGACAGAATAAGCACTAGGCATGTGAGAGTAGGGAGAGATGGATGTGGTATATAAGACAATAAATAGAAATTATGTATATTTAGAAAATTGGGGAATTACAGGAATGACTGGTTACTTAAGTAAGATATAAAAAATCTTTCTCTCCAATCCCTAAGGAACAGAAAGGGAAGGAGAAAGGAAAGAAGATAGAAAGAAAGAAAGGAAAGGAGAAGGAAGAAAAAAAAAACATGAGGTGAAGGAAGGAAGGAGTGAGAACAAAGAAAGATAAAACATTTCTTCCATAGATTATCAATCTTAGAAAATGGGGTATCTAACCCCCCCTATATAAAACAAAGACTTTTATCATCATGTTTTCAACTTACAGATAGTATCAGGAATATAAGGCCTCAAACAATCTGCTAGGAATCTAGCTGAAAGGCTTAGAACTTTCTCGTGAAGTTTAAAAAGCAAGCAAAAGAAAACAAACAACAATAAAAAAAGAGTGAGGCACACTCTCCAAGGAAGGCAATACAAGATCCAATCTGATCCAAAGTACAGTAGGTAGACCTCTACTCTTTTAAGGTGCAGTGTGCAAACTAAGCCATAAGACACAAAAAACTGGGAAGGTGTAGCAGTCAACCAGAAGTCTCAATGAAGAGCTCTTTTCCTCAAGAGAGTTGAATTTAAAAGGAAAATAATAACGACAACAACAACAACAACTCAGGGAAGATCAATTCAAAGCAGCCAACCTCTCTAGAGATGGAACATCAGAGACGTGGGTAGACGTTGTTTGGAAAATGCCTCTTGTTGGCAGTTCATTTGCAAGGGAGATGATAATCCATATTTATATTCCCCCACCAGCCCACATTTCTGCAGTGCTTTGTGATGAGGTTTAGGTAGGAAGGCAACAGATGTGTTCTAATCACTGGAAGAAAGAGTCTAGGTCTGGGAATAGGCATACTTCCCTGTTGACTCCACCAAGGCTGTGGAGCCATCTTTCCTGGAAGAGAGTTGAGAGCTACTTTCATTGAGTATCTACACAAATTCTTTACAGAACAAGGAAATATATCCATTCAATCTTCCAGAAATTGGATTTCCTCTTTCTTTAAGTCAGTGATGTGAATTATCACTTTGGGCATCACAGAGATGGTTTCCCTCCATTGATACCCAGGAAGCTGTGACCAGGGGATCCTAGGAAGAGAATTCTGTTCACCCACCTGCCACCCAACTTTACTTCCAGTGATGATAGGAAATAAAGTGGTTTCATTGCCGCCAGTCTTGAATGTAAAAATTAAAGTACTCTCACTTGACAAAAAAATAAAGATGGGAGAAGTTTCTTTTATGTTTCAGGAAATTATTACATTTTGGTGAAACGCTTAGAGGTATAATATGAGCTGGATAATTTTCACAGCATTTGATGTACTGAATGTTGTGGGGCTCTTCCATGACACATAATCCGTATTAAGCCAACATTTATAAAATAAAAAATGAAACCAAGTTTCTCACCAGGAAAATTGGTTTCCATTCAACAAGATATCCTACGGCATCCTTATAATTTTTAGGTTTCAGTTCTCAGTAGTCCCTTTTACCACAAGGGATGACAGTTAGACAATAAAGAATCTTTGGTGTCTCCTCAAAGGAAGTGTACCAAAATATTAGGAGAGTATCTGACCCCAAGTAAATTAATATTTAATGATAACCATTGGCTTGGTACTTCTTCTTGCCCATTTTTGATTATTAAAAAAACCCAATCATTGCTGTTATATTTTATTTTTCTCTTCTAAGTAACTTTATAGGTCAATCTTCTTCCTAATATTGTATTTGGTATAATAAAATTGATTTTAACACGTCTGAGAACAACATAAATTAATGCTATTGATATTATATAAATTTAAGGCATTGTATAAACTAGATAGGGTAAGACACAATCCCTACCCTTTAATAGTATGTAACGGAACAAGGGGACTAAAACATACATACTTATAAAACTAATACATGCATATATATGAAGGACTGAATGCTATCGGAGTGACAATAGGACTAAAAACAGTCACCAAAAAGGGTTAAGGACCACAGTATTTTCAGTATAAAACTAGGAGGAAGGTATGATAATCATTTATATATATATATATATATAAAATATGATTATGTTGATGCTTGTCAAAAGCTAGTCTTCTATCCACAATTCACATCAAATACATGTAGTAGACTTGTTAAAATGCATGTACCTAGGTCCCCTCTCAGATTGATTAAATAAAACATTCAGGAGAATGGGGCCTAGCAAGTTGGATTTTAGAGCCACTTCAAAGCTTGGAAAATTTTGCATGATATAAACCTACCAGAAAGTATTAAGGACTAGAAGTTCTCCAAGGAATTAGTGACAGAGGGAGATTATAGCTCGTTGAGGCAATCAGGAAAGGTGACTGAATATGTGAGCTTTGAACTTGGTTTGAATAACAATCCATATTTTGGCAGTGGTAAGAACACAATACAAAAGTTCAAAAAGTAAAACATTAAAAGTATATCGATGAGAAAATAAAGCCAATGACTTTTGCTAACATTAAGAAGTTCTTGCAGAAGAAACTAGGAAGGTCATTTTAAAAGATTCTTGAATGCCTAGCCACCATCCCTAGAATCTCTCTAATTTTCAAAACATTAGGTAGGTAAGTATTTAGTTATAAGTAATACAATTACACTAATAAAGTATGGCTTGTTTTAAGATTGCAAATGTTTCTGAGTTGGTGGGATATAGATGGCCTTAACATAGCACCCACTATCCTAAAAAAAAGAAAAAAAATGTAATGTTGAAATCTCTCAAAATCGCCTTTCCTAAGTACTATGCCAGCCCCAAAGAAACCAGGAGTTTTGTGAGAATTACAAAAATAAATGTTCCTGCTCCTACAACTGCCATGGTGGCCAATAGATGCTCTCCTTTCTGTATGTAATTCAAAGAAGCTGATGTGTGTTCTGAGTCCTCCCTCAAATGCATTTATTATCTTTCATGAGAGGGGAAAGGGAACACTGCAAGTCTATTCTTTGTTTCTTCTTTTTTCAAACTGACACATAATAATTGTACATATTTGTGGGGCACATGTGATATTTTCTTGCATTTATACAATGTGCGATGACCAAACCAGGATAATTAGAAAATCCATCACTTCAAACATTTATCATTTCTTTGTGTCATGCAAGTCTATTCTGATTCTGAAAGTCAAAACTCCCATCCCACTGGTTGCTGAGTAAGAGAAACAAGCTGAAAAGTTAACTGTTGGAAAGTCTGGCACAGTGTATCTGCTTCCTACTTTGTATTTGTATTAGTAGGTGAGTTCCTACCACTGCCTTTTTCTGTAAAGGTGAAACCTGATGTGAGCCGCATCTCCATTCCTTCTAGTGCCCTGCTGGTGGCAGCAGGAGAGCGAGTACAGGTAATGCACAATTAGGTGTTGGGCAGAAGAAGGCTGTCAGATCCAGGTAAAAGCACACCATGCTGTTTGAAAGATCTGGTCCCTGGTTGCGAATGCCTCACTGTTTCTTTGAAGACTTTCTCCTCAAGGCGAAAGTCAAGATTTAAGTAAATAAAAGAGGAAAGGGAAAAGGAGACTGCAAAAAACTGAAAGAACAGAACAGAATGCAATATTTGAACCTGGAGAATGCTGTAAGTTCTAAATTAATAGGACCATAATTGAAAATAGATCTTGCATAGTAAAGTTCTAGTAAGATCAAGCATCCAAGAGAAAAAAACATATATGGGGGGCTTAACTTACACTTTTGAGAATGTTTTTATGCAACTTTTTTCTTATATCCACGTGAAGCATAAAAGCCCAAAAAAACTCAAAGGGACATGGTACAAAACAAGAGACCAAACACTGAAGTTTAAAGAAAGTGGTAAAATAAGTAAAGAATGAATATGGTTAGGAACTGAAGAGCACGAAAGAAAATGGAGTTGGTAAGAATGAGAATGTGGTGGAAAGGAGTAGGGTGGCAGGGGAGTCAAGAGATTTTAGTTAATAGCAAAACACACCTGAAGAAAATTTTAAAACCCAAATAGAGAAACAGTTTTTGAGTTTTTCCTCTCTCTCCCACGATGATGATGCCACTTTTGCTGCACCAGAATGGGTGAACATAATCATAGCAAGCTCTTCTCCTTCTGCAGCTCCCAGGGTACATTCAGTTTCACCTCCTGCTAATCTTTATTCTGCTTCCTTTTAGGACTTGAGATATAGTTTGCAAAACTTCTGAACATAATTGTCATTCACAGTACCAGAATTGCTGGGAGCAACTACTTTTCCAGGAAAAGTTCTGCACAGTTGTTGTTTTTCAGACATATCAGCTCTAGAGAGTGTCCACCATCACACTTTTTATTGAAACACATTGCCCATACATAGGAGGCATGTTCAGAATAACCTTGTGCCTAGATTTTGTCTGTACTTCTTTCTGCTATTTTGTTCACTTACATATTCAAAGTCAACTAGACTCTGCCTTACCACTTAAGAAAGACTGTCTTTCTCAACACAATGGGTTGAAAACCAAACAAAAACCTGTTGAGCTTGCTCTCAGCTTCTCTCTGTGACACAGTTAAATGAGAGGTGCTGAAGTGATAGCAATCACTATATCCTGCATCATTATTAAAATGATACTGGATTACTATTATATTATGCCTATACTATTATGCAAGTCAATTAAAATGATTATTTAAAGTAACTAATTGTTTTTAAGTCTTACTGTGAGCCAGACACTATTCTAGGAGTTTTTCATGTATTAGCACATTTAGTTAAAATACAACTAGGAGGTAGGGGTGATAATGAGTCTTATTTTACAGATGCAAAAACTGATTCATAAAGAAATTAAGAAATTTGCCCAAGATTACTTAGCTAGGAAGAGGTGGAGCAGTAATTCTAAGCCAAGTTTTACAGCCCTGAATCCTAATAACTTTTTTACTTTTACAAAATAAGTGGGATATATATGTGTATGTGTATATATATATACACACATACACACACACATATATATACACATACACACACACACAACCCAAACACATAAGCAACACACACATAGAACTTTGATTTATGTACAGTGAGCATTCTTTGTTCAGCCAAGTAAAAGGTTATAGACAACAAACCCAACACATATCACCATGAGAAATGTAATAATAGTCTAGAAGGACTGAATGCTAATGGAGTGACAATAGGACTAAAAAGAGTCACCAAAAAGGGTTAAGGACCACAGTATTTTCAGCAGCTTTGGTCTGAATGGGTACCCTGAGTGTTTATCACGTAAGTAAACACATGAAAGAAGAAAACGCCCAAGAAATTTCATGAATATGGGGGAAGGAAGTCCACCGATATAGGAGATGTGAGTTAACAGGAGATCTCCCTTAACCTGAAATACCTGGGGCAGCTTCATTGGAAAGGCTGGTTATGGGTTTCCAGGTTACTAGAGCTGAAACTGAAGTATCTTTTGAGGTCTTCTGTTCATTAGAGCCAATCACTTCTTGCCCCCCTCCATGGCCCATCTATTGGTTACTTTGAATTCATGTATCAGAGGGTGCCAAAACTGACCCTGAGAATAAACTCTTGTATTGGTATTTTGTGTCCATTGGCAATTGTCTCAAGTCTTCCTCCCCAAGGTTTCAATTACAGAAGATGGTGTTAACTTTTCATAAGCTACAATTTAACATCTGCTCCTGCCAGGTTTATTTCATCTGGCCTGGGAGAAATAATATAAGTAACACTTCCCCTCTCCCCTGCTCTGCCTGGTGAAATGGGATATAAAACACAGAATGGTGGCAAGGAGGAAAACATATTGAAGTTCCTTTACCTTTGCTGGATTAAGTATTCAGAGATCAAAGAGAGTATTAACAGAGCCTTAATTAGGTGATAGAGAAAAGAATATTAATGCACTTTTCCTTCCTTTGATGGGTTACAGAATATGGTTTATGTGTCATTATGTAACTATCATCAGTCCCCTCGTTTACAACTGGACTACAAAGGCTGCATGGATAAAGCTTGAAACAAGAAACAAAAATAGTAACAAGAAATCATAATAAATGCAAGTAAATATGGTGTAAAAAGGCAATAACTGTAGGATCTTTCATTAATCCTTACTCTCATTTCTAATACACTTAATGGGAATTTGTAATATGCATCCTTTAGAAATACACAGCAGCAGCCTCGTGGATGTGAGACAGAGGTGCATAGAAGGGAATCTTGCTGATTTTGCTGTCTAGACTAGGGCTTACATTGATTAGTTTTTATAAAAATAATGAAAGAAGACCTGGCCAATAAAAACAGAATTAACTAAAGGAAGGCTTTGGGACCCAAATGCAAGTTAAATGCCTGCAACTCCAGGAAGAGAATTCGTTATTGGTTATTTGATTTTTGTAGTTGTCGTTGCCTGCCATAAGTAATAGAAGATAGTTGGCCATATCCTGTGACTTTAAACTATTGAAGCTTTCCCCCAAATATTGTTTCTCAAACTGTACTTGTTGAGACAACAAAGAGGTTCCTTAGCTGTTTCCCTTAGCTAGAGAGATGAAAAGTGAAAGTGGATAGTGGTAAATTAAGACAGAACACCTGACATTTTAAAGAAAAATTACTAATAGAATCTTTTTAAAAATTATCTCTTGAGAAAGTAAAATTTTAGGTTAAGGAAGAGCTTAACATTTTAAAGAAATACCATGTTCTTTCTTGATCTGGACTCATTCCCTATAATAAAATGCCAAACCAGAAAAGTCACAATTTCTTGTGAAATTCGAGTACACTCTTTCTTAAGAAGAGGCTTTAATTGTTATTAGATGAGACATGGCAAGCAAATTGTTACCTCGTTTATAACAAAACTATAAACATGACCCCAATGAGTCAATTAACCAGTTGTTTAAATATATCAATACTAGTTCCTATATATCACTACATATAAGACATCTATATGAGAATTGTGTTCCAAGTAGGGATGTCACCCCCACAAAATGAAAAGAAAGTTTTCTGTGCAGGGTCACATTGGTGAAACATATTCTGGATAACATAAAAGTTAGAGTACCTATTATTTGAAGCATGTTCAGCCTAAGAAATACCACCTGTGTAATAGGACAGAACACATTAACTCAACATTGTTTTAAGGTAGATAATATATAAAATTTTAACAAGGCAAGAGCTGATTATTTTTGGTATAATCAAGAGATTACACAATATCCATTGATTTTCCACATATACAAAATTTAAAATGTCACATCGTAATTACATTTCCCTAGATCAGTAACAGTTGGAAAATTTAAATTGAATCACTTATAACAGTATTCTAAAAATAACGTGTCTAGGAATAAGTCTATGAAATGTATGTAAGACTTATATGGAGAATATTATAAATTTTATTGTAAAACATTTTTGAAATCTAAATAAATGGAGACACATACTCTGTTTGTAAAGTCTCAATATCATAAGGTCAAATTTTCCCAAATTGATATATAAATTTATTGCAATTTCAACCAAAATTCCAAAGCTCTTAAAACTGAGAACTGACTCAATGCTTCTAAACTTTAAGGGGAAGAGAAAAGCATTAAGAATAACTAAATACTTCTGAAAAAGAACAAAAGAAACAAATGTGTGGCATGAGGGGTGTATACCATACACTAAAAATTAGAACAAATTAGAAAGCTATGCATAGGCCCACAACAAAGGAACGAAGAGACCAGAAGTTGGTCCACAAAACAGGTTGATGCATATGTGGGATCTCGTCATATGACAAAGCTGCTGTAGCACATCAGTGGGTAAAGGATACACAACTTAACACAAGGTGTAGGGGAAAAAAACAATTATTCTCATTGGAAAAGAATAAAATTCCTGGAATTTTCACAAAAATCAATTCCAGGTGGATTAAAGACTAAAATGTAAAAGACAAGACTTAAAAGTGTTTTCAAAATTACATAAGAAGTACTTTTAAGAACTGGGATAGTAAAGGGGTTCATAAACAAGCTACTTTTAAAAAGGATTGATAAATTATTTCATTAAATTTGAGATCTACAATTTAACAAAAGATTCCATGAAGAGACTGAAGAGACAATAAAGTACTTGAAATATGCATAACAAAAGGATTAGTATTCAGACTACAGGAAGAATTCCTTCATATCAGTAAGAGAAAAGTGCATGGTAGCCACTAACAGGTGTTTCACCAAAAAGAAAACATAACTGAACAATAAACACGTAAAAAGATATTCAACTTCATTAGTTATAAAGGAAGTATGAATTAAAATCAAAGTAAACTATATTTTAAATTAGAAAACAAACAAAAACCTGTCAATGCCTTAACAAGAATTGTCAATATAGAATGAGTAATATAGAATGTGGTTATTTATTCACAAATGTAATTGCAATAAAGATGAATGCTTATTCATAAAATGAAATAGTGAAAATGAATAAAGTCAACTACCCATTTCTACATGGAAAAACCACAAAAATACAATTTCTGTGAGAAAAATGCAACTCACACAAAAATGTAGTCTGTATAATGTTGATATAAAGATCAAAAATAGGCAGAACTAAACAATATATTATCAGAGAATACATACAATTATAGTAAAAATACAACTTAAAGCCATGTAAAAGATTAGCACAAGTCAAGATTGTCATTACCGGCAGAAGGCAAGGAATCACGGTTGATTAGGGAGGACAGGCAGTTGTGATGGGACACACAAGGCAATAGATGACTTTTATTCCTTAAGCTGAGCTGTGGATGTATAGGTCTACATTATTATTTCATAAGTGATATATAAAAGTTATTGAAAACTTATGTATAATATATTTTACACTTTTAAAAATTGTTCACATATAGTGAAATTTCAAATTGAGTCTAAGATACATCTATTACTGGGGCTAAGGTAAATTTGTGAATTTCTGGTAAACTGATTTATAAGGAACACCAAGGTAGTCTTGAAGCAAAGTGGTCAGGTATGTCACCTTTATTACTGAGAAAAATTAGAAAATACAGAAAGTATGTCCTTAATTTTACATAGGGCTGGAGCTCCTGTTAGAGCAGGGGGTTAACAGCCAGGAAATTTTAGGATATCCACATGTTTATCCTATAGCCCTTATCTAAGAACCTTTTAAATTAGACATAGTTTTCTCCATTTGGGAATGGGCTTATCATGGGTTCCACAAGAAGATGCGCTCAACGATGCCATTTATTCTATGGTGACCAGATCTGTATTCTAATCCAAGGCTTCAAGCAGAGCCCATATTCTTCCCCCTTCCCTGGAATTTCTGACCTTCTTTACTATTGACATTTAGGGCTGGATGTTTCTTTGTGAGATCTTTCCTGCGCATTGTAGGATGTTTAGCTGCCTCCCTGGGTTCTATCTAATAGATACCATTAGCACACCATACCCCCATCCCCAAGTTGTGACAGCCGAAATATCCCCAGATACTGCAAGATGTTCCCTGCATGGCAAAAGTCCCTTTTGGAAACCATTGGCCTACACCATAATGACAAATGGGATCATGATTTTAAATATGTATGCTTATGCCCTTATGCATTCATATAAGAGTGAGAGTCTGAAAGCAGCTTGTCTTATTTAGCTCTCTGACTCTAAAATCCACACCAAATTACCTGTAGCAGGCATTTATTAATGTTCAGAATTGAAGTAAGGATGCCCAGAAACATATCTGGATAGAAAGAGGTATGGTTATAGACATGGAAGGAAAGAAAATACAAGATTGCATCATTTTTAGGTGCTGAGGTAGAGAGTCCTTTTATTTGCTTTCTTTTAATTTCCACCTCAAAAATTTCAAGTCAATAAATTAAATCAGCTGAAATAACTCCAGACAATATGAAGGAAAATCTAAGGAAATAAAAGTGGTGACTGATACATTAATTTAATAACTCAATCATTTTCATACCAATCTGGAGGCTTTCCCATATATGTATGTGTGTGTGTGTGTATATATATATATATATATATATCCCCATTAATTGGTTGAAGGTTTCTTACAATTTGTTAAATTGCAAATTGGAAAATGTGCTTTCATTATGTTACAGAGGTATTTGGAAATTGAAAATCTGGAAAAGATGAAAATTTTATTTACATCTGTAAATTTAAAAAATGAGTTTTAATTTATTTAAAAATATTAGTACCTATTTAATACCTGAAACTATGGTAGGTAGAAATGTGATGAAGAAATTTTTAAGATGAATTTCAATGCTGCTTATGAAATACTAATCTATCATGAGTAGGAAAAATGGCATGATATGGCTGATTTTGTTATGGAAAAATGCCTTCTTGGGGAATTACAATAACATACATGTGTTTTGAAGTCTAGAGGAAAAGAGACTTTGAAATCTCTTCATGATCTCCTTACACACTGTTCTTAATTAAGACTTCAGCATTGTCATTAAAAACAGAGAAAATATTATTAATACTCTTTCATCTACATCCCAGACCAATTTTCATCCCATCAAAAGGAGCAGAAAGCTGAGCGAGATATCAAGCATAGTGACAATACTTTTATGTCAGTGACTTCTCTTCATCTGATATATCTTCAATATGCCTTATTGGTATTTCCACTTTATTCGTATATACACACATGGATACCCACACATATAGAGTTTTCTGCAGGATTCAGAAACATAAGCTCAGTGCCTTATCTGATGTCTTAAAGATAATCATAATAATTAATTACCTTTATTTTGAGCATAAAATTGAAATAATGTAGCCATCTCATTCATGAATGTGTGACTGTGTGGATTAATGTGTTTGTTAAGACACGAGGTGCTATCTGTTTAACAAATTGGTGGGATTTTTTAAATATAACCTTATTATTACAAGCACAATACATGTTTTCCCCCTTTAAAAATCTTAGCACTTGTAATATAAGTTCTCTATTTTTCCAATCTTCTCAAGATTGAAGACATAGTTTAATTGTCAAAACTTATTTTGAATTAATAAGTGCATATTAATTGAGAAAACAATCTTGAAAACTAAAGTTTTATTAATGAAGTAGTGATTTAACTGAATTTACATTTTATTTGTCATAACAGCAACAGTATATAAAACTGTATGTGAAACATTATTTAGCTAATAGAAAATGCTTGGCAAGCAAAAGAAGTTCTCAAACACTCTGCAGTTGCTCAAATATCAGTAAATATCAAATGGAAAATATTGAAAGAAATAGAGGACATACAAGAATGAATAATATTTTTTCCCAAGATCTTGGGAAAGACAAAGCAACCTAGAAACAAAACCAGCAGGATCCTTAGAGACTTTCAGACATCAATTTCCTTGTGTATAATCTGGGGACAATAACTCTCTTCAGCACAAGAAGTATTTGGTAAAGCAGATATTAAATACTGTCAAGTAACAGATTTTTAAACTGAAAATGGAATCATTGGGTGATACAGGAAGTCTTATTCTTCTGAATTATTTTAACCTGTATCACTCATTTGGCAGAAATTTGTATAAGGTGCTGTGGGTTTTTAGGAGTACAAGACTTTTCTCTCCAAATCAGATTAAAAATTTCTGGAAGCCTTTTTAGTATCCTCACATAGCCTCCTGTGTAATCCTCCTAGCACGTACTATTTGTAATTTAGATGTCAGCCAAAGGGTTTTTGTTCATTTGTTTTGCCCTTTGAGATCCAGGTAAATTTGGCTCAAACTTTATTCTTTTGCCTTATAGAAGTCAAAAAACCTCATAAAGTGTTCTGTGACTTATTAGGGATCTTAGTTATTTTTGTTTGTTTGGTTGGTTTGTTTTGTTTTGTGTGCATGCACATGCATGTGTGCATGTGTACTTGCTGTTCTGCACTACCGCCATTTAGTTTTTACATTAAAATTCAGCACTCGTCTTTCTGTGCCTTAGCACAATGCCCTCCAGGTTTATCTATTTTGTCATAAATGACAAGATTTCCTTCCAAAGGCTGCATAGTAGTCCATTGTGTATACATACCACATTTTCTTGACCTATTCATTCATTAATGGACATTTAGACTGCTTTCATATCGTGGCTATTGTGAAACATAGCACAACAAACAGGAATGAAGATATCTCTTCAACATACTGATTTCACTTCCTTAGGATATATACCCGGTAGTGGGATTGCTGGATTATGTGGTAGCCCTAGTTTTAGTTTTTAGAGGAATTTCCACACTATTTTCCAAAACAGCTGTACTAATTTACATTCCCACCAACAGTGTATGGGAGTTCCTTTTTCTCCACATCCTCTCCGATACTTGTGTTTCATCCTACATATATGAGGAATTTTTAAAAGTCAAACTTTTTTTTTTTTTTTTTTTTTTTTTTTTGAGACAGAGTCTCGCTCTGTGGCCCAGGCTGGAGTGCTGTGGCCGGATCTCAGCTCACTGCAAGCTCCGCCTCCCGGGTTTACGCCATTCTCCTGCCTCAGCCTCCCGAGTAGCTGGGACTACAGGCGCCCGCCACCTCGCCCGGCTAGATTTTTGTATTTTTTAGTAGAGACGGGGTTTCACCGTGTTAGCCGGGATGATCTCGATCTCCTGACCTCGTGATCCGCCCGTCTCGGCCTCCCAAAGTGCTGGGATTACAGGCTTGAGCCACCGCGCCCGGCCAAAGTCAAACTCTTAAAATGAGAGTGTGGAATACTGGCTACCAGAGACTGGGTGTGCCGTGGATGGGGGTGACAGGATGGGACAGAAAAAAGGGAGATGCTGGTCAGAGGATAGAAAGTTTCAGTTAGATAAGAGGAATAAATTTCGTGATCTATTGCACAGTAGCTGATCATAGTTAATAATAATGTAATAATGTATTGCATATCTCAAAATTGCTAAAAGAGTAGATTTTAAGCCTGTAATCCCAGCACTTTGGGAGGCCGAGACGGGTGGATCATGAGGTCAGGAGATCGAGACCATCCTGGCTAACACGGTGAAACCCCGTCTCTACTAAAAAATACAAAAAACTAGCCAGGCGAGGTGGCGGGCGCCTGCAGTCCCAGCTACTCGGGAGGCTGAGGCAGGAGAATGGCGTGAACCCGGGAGGTGGAGCTTGCAGTGAGCTGAGATCACGCCACTGCACTCCAGACTGGGCGACAGAGTGAGACTCTGTCTCAAAAAAAAAAAAAAGAGTAGATTTTAAATGTTCTCACCACAAAAAAAATGGTAAGTGGGTAAGGTGGATGTGTTAGCTTGATTAACCTTTCTGTAATGTACACATACATCAAAGCATCACATTGTACTTCATTAATATATACAATTATTAGTTGCCAATTCAGAATTAAACAATAAAATAATTTATTCATACGACATACTCATAAACATAACAGGCTTTTGGAAGAGGTATGAGTATAGAGATAAATAGAGTAGGGGTCATATTATAAACAAAAATAACTATAAATTATCAAAACAATGATGATGACATCATTGTTCTTATACTGTCCTTTGGACACCCTACTATTTGGGAATTATTACAGGCCTTGCATCCCCTATCTTCTAGCTTTTTTCAATTTGTTAATTATTCTCTTCCTCCCTTTTTCTCTGCTTTTATAGATGACCCAATTGATTGCCTACCCAACGTTCATTTCCATTTTTCTCCTACTAGCAGTAGCATTTGGATTAGGTATCTTCCCTTCCTTAAGGAAAGCAGGCCACTCCCAGCACAGAGGTTACCCTGATCACACTGTAAGTGCACAGTGAGTCATATGGCCTCGGATGACCCAATCAAGATAGAAGGAAAGATGCTTGAAGGAGGACTGTTCCTTCTCTCACTTGTCCAAGACAAGACCCAGCCATCACCATCACCAGGAGCTGGCTTGCCACCATGAACAAGCCACAGATGCAAGTAGCAGGGTGAAAAGATGTAACGAACCTGGGTTCTTCATTCTGTGAGCCTCTGCCTTCACCAACACTGGCAGCCATACCACCTCTGTATTTCTGAGAACATAATGTTTGACTATTTAATTTGTTAAATGTTTTGCTATTTAAACCTATCTGAATCAGGTTCTTGTTACTAAGAAGTAGAAGTATCCTAATTAACTATAGTTCTCTTTTCAATTCTTCTTCTCAGAAAAAAAACATTTTTATTTATTTATTTAGTTTAAGCTCATATAGAACACGTTAGTGCTTTGGAGACTAGTGACCCTTCCTTGTTATTTAGTCTTCTGTGAATTTCCCCAAGCATGGAGTCCCACACTCTGCCCTAAGTAGATTATCAAAACAGGTTTCTAAACAAAGATAGTTCCCATTACAAGAAAAATGCTAGCAAGAGCTGTTAAGAAAATTATGATTTCCTCATTATATATCCATTAACAATTATTTATTCTCAGCTCTGCCACAGTGCTGAGTCAGTTCTTATCTTCCTGTCCAGGTGAAATTACCACCACCCCATAGCCTACCACATTATTTTGCTACGAGATAGATGAGGTGCTCTACTTGCTCCAGCTGTGAAGGAGGAACTCTTCTTAAAATGCCCCAGTCTCCCCTTCGCTGGTCTTACCATTGGCAGCTGCAGAGAATGGATACCCAGTAACCCCACTGAATGCAGCTAGAGGGGGTTATCTGCTGTATTAGACACTGTGCTGTGCTGCCCAGATCTCCTTTCTAAATTGAAGGGCCTGTTTCTCACCTGTAGAAAACACTACTCACATTCCAACCACTGTTTTCAGAGCTTTCCAGGAATTACCTTCTTCTGAAGAGAGCTGCCTGACTCAAAGTTATATCCCTTCCAGGATGCAGCCTGGATCAATGATGGGCTAATGCAGAACAAAGGACAAGTCTCTCCTTATCTAAATTTGACCAACTCTGCAGGGCCACCTGAGCTTCAGAGTGCCCATACATTTTCTAAGACTGAATGTTATGCCTGTATTATACCTTGATTTTTCCTCCGCTGCCTGTGTTGTTTTCCCTTCTTTTATAGGTGTTTATCACACACTCCGGCACTTCCTAATAACCCTTCTGTATACAAATCTCCATCAGAGTTATTTTCCTTCTCTGATGGGGGAAGCTGATGGTAACTGTTGGTACCAGGAGTCTGAGAAAGCAGATGCTAACATGAGATTCTGAAGCTGCCTCACCTGTCAGCCAACAAGCATCAAGTGACTCATCAATGGTGGAAGGTAGAGCAGGAATAACCTGGAGAAAGGCAGCAGCGTGATTGTCAAAACTTTCACCAGCGGGGAATCGTGATGGCATGCTGGTAGAAGGAAATGCACTAGTGGGTGTAATGCATCAGGTGTTTGAGAAGTATAGAGAAAATAGTAATTAGGGGAACAATGAACTGGAATAGGTTTTACTGTGGATATTTGATTCTTTAGAAAACAAATAATGGAAAGCTGAGAGTGATTAATTGGAATTTAAAAGCTAAATGTGAAAGCCAGAAGATCCCCTTGGCAACATATAACGAGATATCCATCTCTTACAGTTGAAAGATAGAATGAGCTGAGGACCAGACAAGGGTTTAATCACAAGAGTAGCAGAACTCCAGAGAACCTGAGCATGTCTGCTATGCCAAGGTCAGACACTTGATTAGGAAGAAGTGGAATACTGAGATAATTGATAGGGACATCTGACATGACGTACTTGAAAATTACAAATCCCCAAATCCCCTAAACCAGAATTTCTCAACCTCTGCACTATTGGCACTTGAAGCTGGATAGTTCTTTGTTGTTGGGGGCTGTCCTGTGCATTGTAGAATGACTACTCACCAGCATCCCTGGACTCTACTAGATACCAGTAGCAGGTAGCCCATCTGCTCCATTTATGAAGATCAAAAGCGTCTGCAGCCATTGTCAAGTATGCCCATGGGACCAAAACCACCCCAGCTGGGAATCAGTGCCCTAAAAACCCTCTGTATTGGTGAGATTGGCCTAATCCTCCCTGTTAGAAACTAGTACTCCACTCTTGCTTGAAGATAACACAGAGAACTATATCTTTCAAAACAAAAAGGGCCCCACTTGTGATGTAACCTCGTGGCTCCTAAGCCAATGATTAAGTTTGTCACATTCTAACCCAGCTGGGGCAATGTTGGGCCTGCTGAGGGAATTAAAGAATCATATTGCAAAGAAACTTTAGTACTTAGCCGTCAACTTTAGCAGGACCTTGGAGAGTTCATATGAGACTGTACCCTAAGAACACTGGATTGAAGCTGGCAGAACATGAACTTGGGAAAAGGTGAGTTTTTCAATATGAGAACATTCTCCCATGACATAGGATTCAGCATTCTGGCAAGGAATCTGGGAAATGGTACCAATGAATTCCTAGGATGGCTTGTAAAAGCTTGGGGAAGACTAAAGCTATGGTAAATACATAGTGAAGCTTAATTTCCATGGATGATAGTGGAAGAATGAATTAAAAGGCATAGAGAAGTAAGCATGCTAGAGTACATATACTATGTAAGGCCAGGTAACTCATTAGATGGCTATTACCACACAGGAGGGTCTGGGAGATACTTCAATTACAAAATGTTAGAGAATTTGCTGAGGAGATGGGCACCAAGATCACTGCGAGGCTTACAGTAGGAGATGAGATATGTCATGGTAGAACTGGGCTGAGGGTAATAATGGGATGATTGGCCCTTAAATGATAGAGGCCACATGGTCACACAGTTATCACAATCAGACTTAGATTGCCTTGACATCATACAGCACATCACACTGGTCCACTCATTAGTGACATCATGTTCATTGGACTATCTGAGCAGGAAGTGTCATGTGAAGCACTTCTTATGTACTCTAGAGAGTAGGGGATAAAGCCTGAGGATTCAGAGGCCCATCATATCAGCAAAATGTTTAGGGATGGAACACACAGAAACATCTCATCTAAAATGAAGCAGAAATTATTGTATTTCACACCTCTCATCATGAAAGCTAAGCAGAATGCCTGGCAGGGTTTTGAAGGCAGCATGCTCCCCACCTGGGAATCCTTCTCAGCTTCTCAGCATATAAACTGGGGACATAGTTTGAGTGGGACACTGAGCAAAAATGGCTGTTGCATGGATCACATGACCCAGCAGGCCCTATAATCTTGGAAACACCTATGGTAGGAAAGATGCCATGTAAAGTTTATAGCAAGCCTTAATGGAATCACAATAGAAGTCTCTAGGGTTCTAAAACAAGATAATGCAATCTATATTAGATAATTATACACCTGTGGAAAATTAGCTCCTGGTGTGCTGCTGGGCCCTGATTAAGGAAGAGCACATGACTTAAGCAATACCAAATGACTGTGCATCCAGAATTGCCCACTATGAGGTAGAGTCTGTCAGAAACAAAAAGTCATATAGTTGCTTAGGCCCAGTGGCAATCTACATTAATGTGAACAGTACATCTAGGATCACATATCTAGTAGAACCAAAGGGCACAGGTGAGCCACACAGGAGACAGCCCCGAACTCTCCTATTATCTATCACCATTATGTCATACCTTTCCCCTCAGTTCACTGCTGAATGGGGTGTGTTCCAATATGACAAGCCAACAGGAGAGGAAAAAGCCAATATTGGGTCATGGATGGTTTGGCTTGCTATATGGGTACTAAATGAAAATGGACTGCATTGTGCTGTAGCCACCCCTATCATGGCCTTAACTGCAAGCGGTGGAGAGAAATCCTTCTGATGGATGGTGCATCTAGCCATCTACTTTGTGTGGACCCTAAGGGAGTAGAGATTCTGTCGGCCTCCTTCATCTCTGAATTCCTGAGTACCTAGAAAGTAACAGGCAGAGAAGAGGTACTCCACAAACATTTGTTAAATGAATGAGTCAATTCAACAAATATTCTTTATTTTTTTGTTTGTTTTTGTTTTTGTTTCTTTGTTTTTTGAGATAGAGTCTTGCTCTATTGCACAGGCTGGAGTGCAGTGGCATGATCTCAGCCCACTTCAACCTCCCCGTCCCGGGTTCCAGCGATTCTCCTTCTCAGCCTCCTGAGTAGCTGGGATTACAGGCGCCTGGCTAATTTTTGTATTTTTAGTAGAGACAGAGTTTCACCATGTTAGCCAGGGTGGTCTTGAACTCCTGAGCACAAGTGATCCTCCCACTTTGGCCTCCCAAAGTGTTGGAATTACAGGCTCAACAAATATTCTTTAAGCAATGCACTAACCAAGGTATATAATAAATATTTGATGGCTTACAAATTAAGACTCTTGGTGATTTTATACCCGGAAAAACAGGTTGCCAAGACAGAAACTAGGAAATGGGCAGAATCAATTAAACAACAAAAAAAAGCAATGGGTAGATCTTAGTCTTTTCCTAGAGAGACAATTCATGAATGAATAACTAAAATTGGGGAAGAATCACAATTAAGATATCCAGAGACAAACACAGGGAAAAGGAGACACTATTTTCCACTTACATTTCCATAATTCTAAAAGTTAAAAACTGTTTTATTTATTTTGAGCTAGATGCACATATTGACCTTCTACTTATTTCAGAAAGAAAATTATTATTTTTAGCCATTATTCCAGTACAACTTCTTGTATGACCCAAGCAATTATAGATGTGTGCTGAAATCAATTATTTAGTTCAATGAATATACAGAAAAGACAATGCAACATGCAGCTTAAATCAGGTAATAGTCTGTGTAATGATAAAATCTAAATCAATTAGATTGGTTTATTTGTGATAATTGTGCACAATAGTTCATACACTGCCCATAGACTATAAAATGTACAAGTGTACACACATGTGCAGTAGATTATAAAATGTATAACTACACACATAGGTGCAGTCCTGGCCCTTACAAAACTTCTTTTTAAAATTTGACATGTAGAAATGAGACTATAATCTAGAAATTGCACTCCTTAGAAATTACCCAAATGAGACAAAAATGTATGCCAACACAAAAACCTGCACACAAATGTTTATAGCAGCTTTATTCATGATTGCCCATACTTCAAAGAAATCAAAATATCCTTCAGTAGGTAAGTGGCTAAATAAACTGTGGTACATCCAGTCAATGGAGTATTATTCAACCCTAAATAGGAAAAAGCTATCAGGACACGAAGGAACCTTAAATCCATATTACTAAGTGAAAGAGGCCAGTCTGTAAAGTCTGCATACAATATAATTCCAACTATTTGACATTCTGGAAAAGGCAAAACTGTGGAGACAGTACAAAAGATCAGTGTTTGTCAGAGTTTGTGAGGAGAGAGGGATAAATTGGTGGAACACAGAGGATGTTTAGGACAATGAAACTACTCTGTATGATACTATAATGGTAGATGCATGTCATTATAAATTTGCCCAAAACTATAGAATGTACAATTCTAAGAGTGAACCTTAACATAAACTATGGACTTTGAGTGTTTATTATGTGTCAGTGTAGGTTCATCAGTTGTAACAAATTAAAGCAATGGCAAAAAACGCAATTACTTTTGCACCAACCTAATACCACTCTGGTGCAGGAAGTTGATAGTGGAGGAGGCTGTGCATGTGTGGATACTGGTGGTATATGGGAAATCTATGTACTTTCTGCACAATTCTGTTATGAACCTAAAACTGCTCTAAAATAACGCGAAAAAACTATTTAAAAAAAAAAAAAAACCTTCACTGGTAGACCAATCTTTCTTACTTATCCACTTATAGGACCATTTTGTTAATAAGGCCTTTTCTTCCCCCAAATGGTATAAAGCAACTTGATCTAGAGTAAGCAAGGTACAAAAGTGATTTTCTATAGGGACACTAATGGTTTATGAACACAATGGTAGCCAGGCTTGATAAGGGACTGCAGCAGAAAACAAGAAAACAGAAAACTTTGTGGAAGCAGGCAGGCACTCTCCTATTCCCCTTCTCTTTAGATTACCCAATGCGAAGTCTATTTTTTTAACTAGTATCCACCCTACACTGGTGGTTGCTCATACAATGTCTATTCTCAGTATACTCTCCTTTCTTTCATTACTTTCCTTTTTTTCATTCTCTGAACAACTTCAATTTTGTTCAGAGAGATATGTTTAGCTTAAAGTTTTAGTTGCCCAGATACCTTTGCAACCAGATATTGACATAGTGACATTGTCTAGGCTAATGAGATATAAGCAGAAGTGGAAGCTGTAGGTGGTTACTTCAGGAAGCTGTTAATGGAGGTGTAGCCTTTCTCCCTGTCTGCCCAGAATATAGGTACCATGCTGGGAGATGAGATAAGTATTTTGTAACCAAGAGGTTGAGAGCTACATGGCAAGAATAGTGGAACAGAAAACTAAAAGTGGTGTGGGTATTTTATCAACCCAGGACTACCTATCTCTGCATTTATTATCATATGGAAAGATTTTAAAAAGTAAGCCACAGTAGTTGGGTTTCTGTTTCATGCAGCCTGTCCAATTCTTAACTAATACGACATCCACTTGATCTGTCTTTCTTGGCAGATGAACACTCTCTGTGCTCTAGTCACTAGAGAAAGACAGCTGCTCACATATTTTCAGTTTATATTACCTCAGTTTATGCTAACAGTACAGATTAAACTAGAATTTCTTAGATCCAAGATGAACTTTACTACAGGAAGAATCTATTAACCCAGTTAATCAATTATGTGCAGGGTCAGGATAACTTACATAAATATGGCTGACAGGGCCCCATCTTGGAAGGATTTTAGGGAAAATTGTTCATGATGAATGAAGAACAAAGCAGGCAGCCCGATGATATGAACCACTCTTAATTTATTAAAACACAACTAAGTCAGCCACAGAACCTGACTCTCCCAATCACTTTTACTATACATACACAGATGTGACTCTGCCCAATGGTTAAGTTCTTCTTAGCTGGAAACACTCCTGGATGAAAAGAATTCTTTAGGAAAACAATTTGAAATTAAATATGTGCATAGGAAGGTCCTTGGTGTGGCATCCAATTTTCAGACTTTCTGTGTGCAAGTGTTTTATTTACTTATTTGCTTATGTAAATTTCATCTTTTATTTTAGATACAGGTGGTACATGTGTAGGTGTGTCACATGGGTATATCATGTGATGCTGAGGTTTGAAGAATGGATTCCGACACCCAGGTAGTGAGCATAGTAGCCAATAGGTAGTTTTTCAACTCACACTCCTCTCCCCTACTAGTACTCTGAAGTGTCTATTGTACCCATATTTATGTTTATGTGTGATCAATGTTTAGCTCTCAGTTATAAGCGAGAATATATAGTATGTGGTTTTCTATTCCTGCATTCATTCACTGAGGATAATGGCCTCCATCTGCGCGCATATTGCTGTAAAAAAAAAGTTCATTTTTTATGACTGTGTGGTATTCCATGGTGTATATGTACCACATTTTCTTTATCCAGTCCACCACTAATGAGCACCTACGCTGATTCCATGTCTTTGCTATTGTGGATAGTGCTGTGATGAACACACTGGTGCATGTGTCTTTTTGGTAGAATAATCTATTTTCCTGTGGGTATATACCCAGTAATGGGATTGCTGGGTTGAATGGTAGTTCTGTTTTAAGTTGAGAAATCTCTAAACTGCTCTCCACAACGGCTGAATTAATTTACATTCCCACTAAGAGTATATAAGCTTTGCCTTTTCTTTGCAGCTTCACCAACATCTGTTGTTTTTTGACTTTGTAATAATAGCCATTCTGACTGGTGTGAGATGTTATCTCATTGTAGTTTTTATTTGCATTTCTCTTATGATTGGTGATGATGAGCATTTTTCATATGTTTGTTGGCCACTTGTATGCCTTTTTTGAAAAGCATCTGTTCATGTCCTTTGTCCATTTTTTAATGGGGTTATTTGTTTTTTGCTTGTTGATTTGTTTAAGTTCCTTGTAAATTCTGGACATTAGACATTCGCCAGGTGCATAGGTTGTGAATATTTTCTCCCATTTGGTAAGTTTTTTGTTTACTCTGTATATTTTCTTCTGCTATGTGGAAGATTTTTAGTTTAATTAGGTCCCATTTGTCAATTTTTGTTTTCATTGCAATTGCTTTAATATATACATAAGTGGAAGCGAATTCAGCTAGGATACTGCCTATTCTGTATACTGTTCAGATATGTTTCACCCTGTGCAAGGATTTGAAAATATAGTGACAAGAAACATAGTACCTGCACTTTGAGACTTAACAATTGTCCTAGGGGGAAAGCTGTAAACATAAGTAATTCATAATGCAAGTTTCCAGTTTTTCTGCTGCAAATATGTAATTTATAATTGTTATTAGATCAGAGGAAGAAGAGAAGATGGCCCCTTGTCATTAAAAAATATTTGGAAAATGACAAAATCAGTTTTTCCTCAAGGTTAAGCAAATACTACAATTAGACAAAGAAAACACAAAGCTACATGTTGTCCATTCAACTGCAGAGTGAGTGTCTGAACATTTACAGATGTAAAAAGAAGTAACTCACTAAAATCTTTACAACACAGAGTGAAATGATGTCTGGTACTCTGCAAGTATTTGATGTCACTATAATATGTAAGCATATACCTGATAATATTCACTTGCTACCTGTCAATGAATATGTCAAACGAAGTAATGCTACATGTCAGTTTCTCTTCATATTGGAGTCTCTTGGATTCACTCTGTGAGATATATTTTTATCACTGGTGTTTACAGAAACATAGTGGCAGTTAATCTATACCTTATTTCTATAAATTTTAAAGACTTTTTTTATAGAATCCAAAGACAATGATCCCACTAGATTCTTTTAAAATAAAAATGTTGATAGAAATACCATAAAAATCATTTAAAATGTAATAGCCCTCACAGTATTGTATCCCCTAGCTACTCATTCATACTTTAGTCACACATTCAGTAAATATTTGTTGAGTGCTAGTAAACAGCAGACACAGTGCTGGGCACTAGGGAGGCAGTAGCAAATACTATACAAACAGGGGTTCCTGGCTTTATGGAGTTAAAAGGTTAATGAGGAAGACAGCATTAACTAAATACTTATAAATGTGAAAATGTATGAGAGAATGCACACAGGCTATGATAAAGGGACCTACTGCTATTCATGAGAGAGAAATGTTACTAAACATCTACACTCTTTCTCCATAATCTAAATTTGAAGTGCTGAGTTATCAACCTTTGAACAATATCTCAGACCAGGATAAGACCAGAAAATGCTAAATTCCAAAATCAATTTCATTTTGTGGAATGGTTGGATGTTTGCCCACATCACACCAAAAATAAATAAATAAGCAACGGGACGCATCTATATGCAGCTGTATTGAAAATTGTATTCCATATGTGACAACATATTATTAAAACAGCAAAACCATAGCTTCCATCTGCCTTTTGAGATGCACAGCGTCACTCCTTTCCCTGTAATGTTAGCCTTTATTGCATTTGTCGGCAGCATATTCCATTTTAATATTTGATAAATAGATATGGAAGAAATTGTTTCAAGCTACAATCCTGTACTGTTTCAGCTGTTCACCTTCTTTCTGAAGCAAAATCTCTATACTCAAACTAATATCTCCCTAAAAAGAAAAATCAATTTAAAATAACTGTGAAAATGTGTTTATTTTTCTACCCTCAGGATTAAAAAAATGAGAAATGATTAATAATAATTTGTCTAGAAAGATAATGCAGGCATTTTAGGGAGGTAGTGATTTTGCATCTTTAATTTTCATCAGTTCTAACATGTTATCATTAAAACTGCATGACTATATGTGTGTATATATATATATAGAGAGAGAGAGAGAGATAAAAGAAAACGAAAGAGGTGGTAATACCTCATATCTCTTATGTGGTATTTTCTATGTTTCAGATTTCTACATTGTCTGACCCCATTTCAGTCAATTTTCCATAGCCTGCCTGTCTCATATCCGCTGAGGGAACACACTAGTGCTGTGTTTATGCTAATTTTATGCTCTCTGAGTTGTGTCTGTTATTCAAAGCAGTTGAAGCAGTTATTGCCAGTAATCTTATTTCTGTGGGAGCCCCAGGGCAGACGAGGCCTCAAAATCAGGCCTGCAGACCGAGGCAAAGCCATCACAGCCTGCTGGTAAATGGCAGTTCTTTCCCTCCGAATCTGATATCAGTTACTTCGCAAACACAGTAATAAAATGAAACAAATCAGATTTTCAAGTAAATAAACCAGACTTCAGTGGGAAGCAACAATGGTCAGGGCAACAGGAGTTTAATAAGTGATACGTAGGGGGAAATACAAAAGCACCATGGCCTGCTCCTCTACTCTCTTTATTTCAAAGCGAAGCCTCCTCAACCTCCCAGCTCTGAAAAGGGAAGGTATTTTAACCCAACAGCAAAAAAGAGGGGGAGACATCAAGTAAAACAAGCAGCAAAGTAGATGTTAACTTTATCTTATCTAAGATCAAGCAACAATACTGAAAATTCTATTACTTGCCTTTGAAGAGCATCTAGGGATGTAATATACAACAAAAGATTTGCAAAGACAAATTGACTCATCCATTCTTCTTATGCCAGAAAAATGAAGCCCACTTAGAAATCTCAAGAAAATGGATACAAAGCTAACCAGTGTAGTTTCCTGATGTAGAGATATTTTTCCTACTACAACATGGGGTAACATGGGGATTTTGATGCAGCAAAAGCAGTTACCAAGTTCTCTTTGCCAAATCGGAGAATCATGGACTCATGGGATCATTCATTTCTGGCAAGTGCTCCTTGTTTTCCAATGTGTTCTTAATTTCAATTATTCTAAGCTGCTCTGTACTCCATCGTCCTCCACTCTATCACTCATTTGTTGTAACTAATTATAATGTCTGACCAAAAATAAATAGTAAAATGAGAAGTGTCTAAATCTAAGTTAGCAGCATGACAGAGTTTTTCTAGAAACTAATGGCAAATATCTTTCATAAATTTGGATCCAGTGCTATGTTGATAAACTTATATTTGTTTTCTTTAATCTGCAGCGCCTTACCCCCATCCTTCCCAACAGCAGGACTCATTCATTCAACAGAATGCTCATTCATTCAGCATACCTTTACTATCTATTTTATGCCAGGCACTATAATCAGAGCAGGAAATATAGACTCACATTCCAGCAGGGACAGAATTACACAGTATTAGAACCGTATTCATTCATCCAACGGCTACGAGTAAGGGATGTAGAAGACACTGTAGGGACACAGCGACTCACTGATGGTTAGAGATAGGCTTTTTGAGAAGGTGACTTCTGAGTTGAATTTTGTAAAAAAGAATAGAAATTTATAAGTCAGGAAAGCATTTACTAGGTAGAGGACTGAGAGAGTGCATTTGTAGAGTATTAAGAAGATCAGTATGAATGGGACAGGGTTTGAAGAAGTGGCAAGGAAAAAGTCTAGGGACTCAGAATCATAAAAGAATTCAGATGTTCCCACTACTAGTGCACTCAAGGGTTTTACACAGGGCACTAATGTGTTCAGAATCTGATTTTATAAAGACCATTTTTCCATCAGTGTGGAAGATAGAAAAGAGAGGCTTTTGCTAGAAATAGAGGCTAGTGGTGAAGAAAAAGGGAAGTATAAGACTCACAGTAGAATCTGAGGAAAGAGGCAAAAGAGATGAGATATTTACAGTGAGCATGTCTACCTCAACGTGGCACATTGAACACATAATTTTACCTCTGCTTATTCCAGAAAAAAACCAGTAAGATGACAGTAAAGGAAGAGGATAATTAAGTCCTCCACATAAATAAAAAGAACAGAAAAGGAGAATACAACAGATGAAAAATATAAAGAAAATGTTTAAATGGAAAGCAGATGCATGTATGTAACTGGATTAACAAAGAAAAGAAAGCTAAAATCTAACTTCACTGGGGAAGCCACCTAATTCACTATCTATTGCAGAATGCCAGAAAGATCTAGGAGTTGGAGGCATCAGTATCTCTGAAAGGTAAAGCATAATACTTAGTTGAAAATAAAGAGGATAGGTTGATAGTTTGTAAGGAAGTGTTTAGAACCTTAGACCCATTTCCCAATCTCAACAGAAGAAAGAAAGTTTATTTCTCCACTGAGGTTAAATTACAAAAGTTTGGATTTAGGTATACAAGTGGATAAAATTAAAATACAAGTGATAAACAATAGCAGATATGCTTACAAATCCCAGGCAAAGATCAGTAGTAGTTTCTTTAGAGAAACAGACCCCATTCAAAAGAGAAAATTGACAGACACTAATATAGTAGGACCTCTAATATAATAGTCAAATCTTAGACCAATCAACATATAGTGAGCCACACTAAACTCACTATACTTGTCTTACCTTAGTGATATTAGTCATTTAAATCTAACAGGGTCTTAAAAATAGATATCAGCTAGACTTGAAGACATATGGTGCTAAATACTCAAATCTAGTTCCCACCGCCCAAGCAAAGCATAGTTATTTACTGAATGCTCAGTAATGCTCATTACTGCCAAATATGTTACTTTCATTACCTTAGTGAGTGGTGGACCACAAAGTAGCAAACAAAAAGCATGAGTTATTTGTTTGGAGGTTGGTACTATTGAATTAGTTCTTATAAAGGAGTTTGTGTGTGAATGGTAAACTTTGAATAAAAGCTATTGCCCATCAATAATTCCTCATTTTTGAAGCAGAAGTAACAGAACCGAACTCTGAAAATAAACACAGGCCAGTGTGCTAGTGGTATAAAACATTTTAACAACCCCATCAAAAAGTGGGCAAAGGATATGAACAGACGTTTCTCAAAAGAAGACATTCATACAGCCAACAGACACATGAAAAAATGCTCATCATCACTGGCCATCAGAGAAATGCAAATCAAAACCACAATGAGATACCATCTCACACCAGTTAGAATGGCAATCATTAAAAAGTCAGGAAACAACAGATGTTGGAGAGGATGTGAAGAAATAGGAACACTTTTACACTGTTGGTGGGATTGTAAAGTAGTTCAACCATTATGGAAAACAGTATGGCAATTCCTCAAGGATCTAGAACTAGATGTACCATATGACCCAGCCATCCCACTACTGGGTATATACCCAAAGGATTATAAATTATTCTACTACAAAGACACATGCACATGTATGTTTATTGCGGCACTATTCACAATAGCAAAGACTTGGAATCAACCCAAATGTCCATCAGTGACAGACTGGTTTAAGAAAATGTGGCACATATACACCATGGAATACTATGCAGCCATAAAAAAGGATGAGTTTGCGTCCTTTGTAGGAACATGGATGCAGCTGGAAACCATCATTCTTAGCAAACTATCACAAGAACAGAAAACCAAACACCGCATGTTCTCAGTCATAGGTGGGAACTGAACAATGAGATCACTTGGACTCGGGAAGGGGAACATCACACACTGGGGCCTATCATGGGGAGGCGGGAGAGGGGAGGGATTGCATTGGGAGTTATACATGATATAAATGATGAATTAATGGGTGCTGACGAGTTGATGGGTGCAGCACACCAACATGGCACAAGTATACATATGTAACAAACCTGCACGTTATGCACATGTACCCTAGAACTTAAAGTATAATAAATAAATAAATAAATAAATATTCTGCAAACACTAATAAAAAAATAAAATAAAATAAAATAGCTTATAAATTAAATGCTGCTTTTAAATGCAATTCACTTCATGGCCTTTTAAATTTATTTTTTTAATTATCATAAAGTTAATCTTTTTGAGCAATTCTATGATTTTTAAGACATGTATATATCTGTGTAACCACCCATCGCAATCAGGATACAAAACGGCTCCATCACCCCAAAAACCTCCCTCTTGTTCTACTTTTATAGTCATATCTCCCACTACCTCCAACCTCTGGCAACTATCGATCTGTTCTCTATCACTATTGTTCTGCCTTTTGAGAATGTTATGTATGAAATCATATAGTATGATAGCTTTTAAGACTGGCTTCTCTTATTTAGTGTAATGCCTTTGAGATCCTTCCACACTGCATGCATTAATAGTTGGCTCCTTTTTATTCCTGAGTAATATTTTGTTCTTTGGATGTACCACAGTTTGTTTTTTCATCCATTAAAGGACATTTAATTTTTTCCAGTTTGGAGCAATTATGAGTAGAGCTGCTATTAACATTCATGAACAGATTTTTGGGTATACATAAGCTTTCATATTTTGGGGATAAATACCCAGGAGAGAAATCTCTGAATTGGATGGTAAATGTGTATTTAATTTAATAAGAAACTGCCTGTGTTTGTCCATTCTCATACTGCTATAAGGAACTACCTGAGATTGGGTAATTTATGAAGAATAAAGGTTCAATTGGCTCACAGTTCTTCAGGCCTGACAGGAAGCTGACTGAGAGGCCTCAGGTAACTTACAATCATTGTGGAAGGTGAAGGGAAAGCAAGCATGTCTTGCCATAGCAGAGCAAGAGAAAGAGAGAGAGTGCAAGCGGAGGGGGGAGGTGCCACACACTTCTAAACAGCCAGATCTCATAAGAACTCACTCACTATCATGAGAACAGCATGGGGGAAATCCATCCCCCATGATTCAGTCACCTCCCACAAGGCCTCTTCTCTGACATACAGGGATTACAATTTGAGATGAGATTTGGGTGAGGATATAGAGCCAAATCATATCACTGCCAAACCATTTTTATAATGGAGGAACCATTTTTTCATTCCTCCAGGAATGTATGAGGTTTTCATTTCCTCCACATATTTACTGGCACTTGATATTATGCAAGCATTTTTTATTTTAGCCATCTGAAGAAATGAATAGTTGTTTCTCATGGCGATTTTAATTTGTATTTTCCTAATAGTCAATGATGCTAAACATCTTTGTATGTGCTTTTTTACTACCCCTTTGTCCTTTTTTATTGAAGTTCAATCAAACTCTTTGCCCATTTTAAAATTAGAGGGTTTTTTTTTTTTTTTTGCTTTAATATTATGGAGTTTTGAGAGTTCTCTATTACACGCTGAATACAAGTTAAGTCATTTGTTCAATATATGTGACTTGAAAATATCTTTTCTCAAGCTGCAGTTTATCTTTTGATTCTGTTAATAGAGTCTTTCACAGAGCAAATCCGTAAATTTCTGATCAAGTTCAATTTATATATATATATTCTTGTATGAATTATGCTTTTGGTGTCATAGCTGAGCAATTTTCCTCTAATCGAGGTCATGAATATTTTTTTCAAGTTTTCTTCTAAAAGCGTTATGCACAGTTTTACATTTAGCTCTGTGAAACATTAGTAAAACATTTATCTCTGTGGTCCATTTGGTGTTATATTTTTTATGTGGCATGAATTTCATGTCAAAGTTTACTTTATCTTAACTTATAGATGCCCGATTATGTCAACATTATTTTTTGAAAACTCTGTATTTTTTCTTTTTAATTTTTATTGTATGTATTTAAGGTGTACAACACAATGTTTTGAAATATGTACACATAGTGAAATGGTTACTGCAGTCAAGCAAATTAATATATCCATTCTATCATACAGTCACCTTTTTGTGGGTGTTTGGTAAAAAGCACCAGAAATTTACTCTCTTGACAAATTTCCAGTACAAAATACAATATTATTAAACTGTAGCTGCCATGTTGTACATTAGATCTCTAGATTTATTCATATTATAGAACTATAACTTTATACCCTTTGACCAATATCTCCCACATGTCTCCTGTCTGCATTAGTAACTGCCATTCTATTCCCTATTTCTTTCTTTCTTCTTTTTTTTTTTTTTTTTGAGACGGAGTCTCGCTCTGTCGCCCAGGCTGGAGTGCAGTGGCCGGATCTCAGCTCACTGCAAGCTCCGCCTCCCGGGTTTACGCCATTCTCCTGCCTCAGTCTCCCGAGTAGCTGGGACTACAGGCACCCGCCACCTCGCCCGGCTAGTTTTCTGTATTTTTTAGTAGAGACGGGGTTTCACCGTGTTCGCCAGGATGGTCTCGATCTTCTGACCTCGTGATCCGCCCGTCTCGGCCTCCCAAAGTGCTGGGATTACAAGGTTGAGCCACCGCGCCCGGCCTGTCTATTCCCTATTTCTATGTGTTCAACTTGTATGGATTCCACATGTAAAGGAGATCATGCAGTGGATTTTGTTTGTTTGTTTATCTCTGGCGTGCCTCAGCATAATGTCTTCTAGGTTTATCCATGTTATCACAAATGGCAGAATCTCCTCTTTTTCAGGGCTGAATGATATTCTATTGTATGTATACCACAATTTCTTTTTCCCTTCATCCATTGATAGACACATAGATTGTTTATGTATCTTGGCTGCTGTGAATTATGCTTCAATGATCATGGGAATGCAGATATCTCTATGAGGTACTGGTTTCATTTCCTTTGGATATGTAACCAGAAAAGAGATTGCTAAATTTTACGGTAGGTTTATTTATTTCTTTCTTTCAAGAGACCACCATACTATTTTCAATAATTATTTTATAAATTTACATTCTCAAGAACAGTGTACAAAAGTTTTATTTTCTACACTCTTACTAAAATTTATCTTATTTCTCTTTGGTAATAGTCATCCTCACAGGGGTGAGATGATATCTCATTGTGGTTTTATCTTTTATTTCCTTGATGATTACTAATGTTGAGTACTTTTTTGTATACCCGTTGGCACCCCTGTATAAACCTTTTGGTAATTTTTATGTCTTCTTTGCCTATATGTCTATCAGATTTTATTTTTTTATTTTAAATTCAGTTTATTTATTTATTTATTTATTTATTTATTGCTATTGAGTTATGGGAGTTCCTTATATATTTTGGATATGAGGCCCTTGTCAAATATATAGACTGTGAATCTTTTCTCCCAATACATAAACTGCCTTTTTTCATTTTGTGGAATGTTTCCTTTGCTGTGCAAAAGCTTTTTACGTTGAGGTAGTCCCATTTGTTTATGTTCGCTATTGTGGCCTGAGCTTTAGGTGCAGTATCCAAAGAATCATTACCAAAGCCAATGCCAGGTTTCTTTCCCTTATGTTTTCTTTTAGCAGTTTTACAGTTTCAGGTCTTGCGTTTAAGTCTTTAACCCATTTTGAGTTGATTTTTGCGCATTTTATAAGATAAGGGTCCAATTTCATTCTTTTGTTTGTGGATGTTCAGTTTTTCCAACACCATATATTGAAGACACTGTCCTTTTCCCATTGTATATTCTTGGTGTCCTTGTTGAAGATCAGTTAACTGTATATGTTTGGGCTGACTTATAGTCTTTCTATTACATTCCATTTGTCTATTTACTTGCTCTCTCTCTCTATGTATACAGATATAGCTATATGTTCTATTATATATGTATATAATATATATTCTAATATATGTATATAATCTATATATTCTATTATATATGTATATAATATATATATTTTCTATTATATTCCATTGGTCTATTTATACCAGTGTCATATTGTTTTGATTATTATTGCCATGTAATACAATTTGAAAGAAGAAAATGTGATGTCTCCAACTTTGCTTTTCTTTCTCAAGACTGCTTTGGCTATTTGGGGTCTGGGGTCTTTTGTGGTTCCATATAAATTTTAAAATTCTTTTCCATTTCTGTGAAAAATGCCATTGGAATTTTGATGGAGAAGGTGTTGAATCTATATATGACTTAGTAGAATGAACATTTTTATAATAATTATTCTTCTACTCCATAAATATGGCATATCTATTTATTTATGTCTTTTTCAATTTATTTAATTAACGTTTTATAATTTTCAGGATACAGATTTTTCAACCCCTTGGTTAAATTTATTCTAAATTATTGTATTCTTTTCTTGTTAATGTAAATGAGAGTGTTTTCTTGACTTCCTTTCTGGATAAATTATAACTGATGTAAATAGATACAACTGATATTTTTTATTTATTTATTTATTTCTAGATGGAGTCTCGTTCTGTCACCCAGGCTGGAGTGCAGTGGCATGATCTTGGCTCACTGCAATCTCCGCCTCCCGAGTTCAAGCAATTATCCTGCCTTAGCCTCCCAAGTTGCTGGGACTACAGGCGCATGCCACCATACCCGGCTAATTTTTGTATTTTTAGTAGCGACAGGGTTTCGCCATATTGGCCAGGCTGATCTCGATCTCCTGACCTTGGGTGATCCACCCGCCTCGGCCTCCCAAAGTGCTGGGATTATAGATGTGAGCCACGCTCCCGTCCTACAGCTGATATTTTTAGGTTGATTTTTGAATGCTGAAACTTGACTGAATGTGTTCATTAGTTCTAACAGTTATTTTTTGGAGGATTTAGGGTTTTCTACATACGAGATTACATCATCTGCAAACAGAGACAATTTAATGTCTTCCTTTCCAATTTAGATAATTGTTACTTTTTTTCTTATCTGTTTGATCTTGCTAGTACTTTACTATGCTGAGTAGAAGTAGTGAGAGTGGGCAGCCTTACCTTGGACCAGATCTTAGAGGAAATGATTGTAGTGTTTCCCCATTGAGTACAATGTTAGCTGTGGGCTTTTCATAACTGGCATTTATTGTGCTTCAGACATTTACTTCTATACCTATTTAATTGAAAGTTTTTATCACGAATGGACGTTGAACTTTATCAAATGCTTTTTCTGCATATATGAAGACAATCATGTGGTTTTATTATTCATTCTGTTAACATGGTGTACCACATTGATTGGTTTGTGTATGTTAAACCACCCTTGCATCCCAGAGATAAATCTCACGTGGTCATGTCCTATAGCCTTTTTGATGTGTGACTGAATGCTGTTTGCTATTATTCTATTGAGGATTTTTACATCTATGTTGACCAGAGATATTGACCTGTAGTTTGTTTTTTGTTTTGTTTTGTTTTGTTTCCCCCATGATATCTTTGTCTGGCTTTAGTATGAGAGTGATGTTGGTCTCATATAATAAGTTTAAGAAGTATTGGTATTACTTTTTCTTTGAATGTTTGGTAGAATTCAGTCATAAAGCCATCTGGTCCTGAGCTTTTCTCTTTCTCTTTTCTTTCTTTTTTTCTTTTTCTTTTTAGAGATGGAGTCTAACTCTGTTGCCCAAGCTGAAGTGCAGTGGCATGATCATGGCTTACTGCAGCCTCAAACTCCTGGGCTGAAGAGATCTTCCTGCCTTGGCTTCTCAAAGTGCTGGGATTACACATGTGAGCCACTGCACCTGGCTTTCTAGGAGTTTTTTTTTATTGCAATTTTAATCTACTTATTATTAGTCTATGTGAACTTTCTATTTCTTCTTGATTCAGTCTTGGTAGATTGTACATTTTTAGAAATTTATGTTTTTTCTAGGTTATCCAATTTGTAGGCATATAAGAATTCAAATAGTCTCTTATCCTAAAAAAGGAGATTGTCTCCTGTTTTATTTCTGGTTTTATTTATTAGTATGCCCCCTTTTTCATTTGAGTCTTCTCTCTTTTTTTCCTTACATCTAGGTAAGAGTTTGTCAATTTTGTGTATTTTTCAAAGAAAATTTTTAAATTTTTTTCTATAGTTTTAAAATTCTCTATTAGATATATTTTTGCTCTGTTATCTTATTACTTTATTTCTATGCTATTACTTTAGGCTTAGTATCTTTTTATAATTCCTTAAGGTATAAAGTTAGGATGTTAACTTGAGATCTCCTTTTTTAATGTTGACATTTATCATTATAAACTTCCTCTTAGTACCATCTTTGCTGTATCCCATAAGTTTTAGTATGTTGTGTTTTCATTTCATCTCAATATATTTTTAGATTTTTCTTTTGATTTTATTTTTGACCCAGTGATTATTCAAGAGTGTACTTTGTTTCCATATATTTGTAAATTTTCTCATTTTCTTAACTATTATTGGTTTCTAGTTCTATTCTATTGTGACAGGAAAAGTTACTTGGTATGATTTGGATCTTCCTAAATTTGTTAATATTTGTTTTGTGACCAAACATGTGATTCTATACTCGAGAATGTTCTGTGTGCACTTGAGAAAAATGTATAGTAGTCTGCTGTTGAAGAGAAAGTTCTGTAAATGCTTGTTAGGTCCACTTGATTTATAGCATTATTCAAGTCTACTGTTACTTTATTGATTTTCTATTCAGATGTTCTATTCATTATTGTAATTGGGGTATTAAAGTCTCATGCAATCACTGCATTACTGTCAATGTCATCTTTCAGATCTGTCAATATTTGTTTTGTATACTTAGATGCTCTGATGTTGGGTGCCTGTATATTTATAATCATTATATCTTAGACTTGAATTGATCCTTTTAGCTTTTGTGTCCTTGGCTCTAAAGTGTTTCTTGTAGACAGCATGTAGTTGGATCTTGGTTTACTTATTTATCCATTCAGTACCTCTGTATCTTTTTATCAGAGAGTTTAGTCCATTTACATTTTATGTAATTGTTGATAGGGAAGGATTTACTATTGGCATTTTGTCATCTGCTTTGTGTTTATCTTGTGATTCCTATGTTCCTTTATTCTCCTTTGCTGTCTTATTTTGTGTTTGTTTGTTTTGTTTGTCTGTTTGGTTTCTTTTGTGTAATTTTGATAGGTGTTTTTTTTGTGGTTACTTAGGGGTTTACATAAAATTTCTTGTAATAGTCTGTTTTAAACTGTTTTACACAACCTTATCCACATACAAGAACAGCATGTTTACCTCTCTTCCTCCCATATTATATGCTTTAGATGTCTAAATTTACATTTAATGATCTTATGTATCCATTAACATAATCTAAATTATAGTTTTAAAAATAATTTTGTCTTTTCCCTTTTATAGTAGAATTAAAAGCATTTATCCACCACCTTTATACTAATGGAGTATTTTTTGTCTATGTATTTGCTTTTACAGACAATTTCGTACTTTCTTATGCCCTCTTTTTGCTGTTTAGCATCCTTTTGTTTCACTTTAAAGAGTTTCTGTTACATTTCTCATAAGACAAGTCTAGTAGTGATAAACTCGTTCAATTTGTGTTTGTCTGAGAGTGTCTTTTTCTTTCCTTCATTTTTAAAGGACAGTTTTGGCAGGTATAATATTCTTGGTTTATAGTGTTGTGCTTGTTTGTTTTTGCTTCAGCACTATGAATATATAGTCTCACTCCCTTGAGGTCTGCAGGGTTTCTGCTGAAAAATCCACTAATAGAAGAGTTCCCCTTCTATGTAACAAGTCACTTTTTTATTGTTGCTTTCAAAATTCTCCTTTTGTCTCTAATTATTAACAATTTGCTTATAATGTGTCTTGATGTAAGTCTGTTTAGATTCATCTTATTTTATGTTCTTTGAGCTTCCTAGATTTGGATGTTTTTTCCCCCTGGTTTGGGAAGTTTTTAGTCATTATTTTTTGAGTACTTTCTTTTCCTTTCACTATTTTATTTCCTTTTGGGACTCCCATTATGTGTGTATTTGCCTGCTTGATGGTGTTCCATAAGTCACTTAAGCTATCTTTACTTTTCTCATTTTTCTTTTTGCTCCTCTGATTATTTCCAATGATCTGTTACTGAGTTTGCTGATTGTTTCATCTGCTTGATATAGTCTGCTGTTGAATCCCTCTATTGAATTTTCAGTTCTGTTATTGTATTTTTCAACTCTATGATACCTATATGGTACCTTTTTATATTTTCTGTCTCCTTGTTAAAATTCTCACTTTGTATATGCATTGCTCTCCTGACCTCGGTGAGTATCTCTATGATTATTGCTTTTAATTTTCTGTTAAGCAACACATGTTGATCAATTACATTCAGTTCAGTAGAAACAGTCTGCAGATTTATTTTGGTGTTCTGTTTGAAACATGTTTCTCTTTTTTTTTTATTATTATTTCTGCATTTTCCTTGGCTCTCTGTATTGGTTTCTGCACATTAAACAACCACATCTCTCTATCTTGACAGAATAGCCTTATGTAAAAAAATAAGCTTACCCAATCAGCTCAGCCAGAGGTTCCAAGTGCCTCTCAAACCTTTATGTTGGTCCAAACTGCAATCTGTGTTCTGACTGGGCCCCCAGAAGATTAGGCTCTGCCAAGTCCCATCAGTGCCCCAAGACAGCTGAGATAGAAGGCAGTCCCTCAGGAAGCAACTGAAGAAGTTGAGGTATTAGACGTATGACCTGGTTTCCTTTCACCTCAGGGCAAAGTGGGGAACTGGTGTTTATCTCCCACTCACTCCATGCTAAGTCAGGTAGAAGTTCTGTGCAGACACTTATATTCATGTTCAGACCATACACTTTCAGCCCATTGCTTTGCTCTTTGTTGCCAGGCATCTTGTGAATGTCAGGTTCTTAACTCTCAAAGACAAGAACATTAGCTTGAGGTTTGATTCTGCCTCTAGGGTAAGCCAGGGAGAAAAGCGACAAGAAGTGGTGCCCATTCAGGCTTCCAGAGTACTAATAATTGCTTGCCCTTTCAGTTCCCAAATATAGGCTAATTAAAAGCCTGACTCATGTCAGAAGCTAGAAAGTTAAGGTGTTAGTGGGCAGTCAAACCTCTTCTAGTGAGAAACAGAGCTCGATGTTTTTGCCTGCTTCCTCTGCACTGAACTAGGGGAAATAACCCCTGATAGTGTTCCTGTGCCCATTTAAAACCACTTTCATTCTTTATGTTCCTGAAGACTCAAATGCTGAGTCCTGTTAACTCCTAAGTGATTTAAGAGCCAGTCTCTTGTATGTGAGCTGTAAAAGTTGGAGTGATTGTTGTGTGGATAAACTGTCCAAAAAGTGGCTAGAAATTAAATTTATTTTTATCATTGCAGCAAGCCATGGGGGAGACACAGGTAACACCCAAACACCTGTTCAGGCTCTTGAAGCTCTCATTAATTCTCTACTCCATCAACTTCCACATGCAAGCTACTTAAAAGTCCAATCCTTAAATAGCAACTGAAAATGTGTGCAGTTCTTCCAAGGAGGAACTGGGGGCTGAAACTTATTGCCTGTTCATCTGTGCTGAGCGCTGGGAGAATGCAAACTGACTATTTGTTCTTTATAGTCCTGAGGGACTGACAAATGCCAAGCCCCATTTACTCTCAGAGCTTGGTGGGAGCTTCAGAGTCCCTCCAGTGGGAGCTGTAAAAGTTGGGGTGATATATATATGACTCAAGCCCTTCATTCCTCAAGGAGGAGCTGGAAATGAAGGGTTCCCTACAGATTGTAATGCACTGTAACTGGGGTGGTATTTGTGGCTGAAGTGTGTCTCAGGGTGGGGGGGCGGTTGGTTTGTTTTCTGTTTTGTTTTGTTTTTTTCCCTGTTTCAATGTGGATTATTTGTCATTTGTAGTATGGAGTCTCTCAACTAGTGCCTGAATTTCTCTCAGAGGAAATTATTCCATGTGTAGCCATTTAATTGTTGCATCTGTGGGAGGAGAAAAGTCAGGCTCCTCTTATTCTGCTACCTTGCTAACCTTAAAAACTATTATTTCTTAATTGATTTGCTTTTGTATGTTTTCAAGAACAAATGGCTATATTCTGTAGATTTATTTCTGGACTCTCTAATTTATTCCATTGATTTATGTAGCATTACTTTTCACAATGCACACTATCCTGACTACTGTAGCTTTATAGTACAGTAGGGTGCTTTCTTCAACTTTATTCTTTTTTAAAATTGTTCTAACTATTCTGTTTATTTTGCTCTTCCATAAAAATTTAAAAATTATCTTGCCTATACCAATGCAAAATTCTTCTGAGAATTTTGACTGATATTGTGATAAATCTGTAGATTAATTTGTGGAGAATTGACACTTTATTATAATGAGTGTTTCAAACCAAGAACATCCTATCTACCTCCATTGATTTATGCCATTTTTATTACTTTCATCAGCATTATGTAGTTTTTAGCATAAAGCTTTTGTACATGCAATGTTAAAATTATACCTAAATATTTATTTTTGTGGAATCTATTATATACAACATTATTTTTGTTCAATTTTACTTTCAGACTGTACACTGCTGGTATGTAGAAATATAATTGATTTTTTAAACTAATCTTGTATCCTACAACCTCTAGGAATTTTGTAAAGCTACCCTGGGTTTTATTACACAGGAAATCATGTTCCGGTGTATAGGAATAAATTTTTATTCCATTCTTTCCAAGCTGTATGTCATTCATTTTTTTTCTTGCCTTATACAATGGCTCAGATTCCACTACTATTTTGAGTAGAAGTTTTAAGAGTGGAGATGTTTGCCTTGTTCCTGCTATTAGCAGGTAAATCACTTTCACCAATAAATATGCTTCCTATAGGTTTTTTGTAGATATCCTTTATCAAGTTGAGAAAGTTTCCTTTTATTTCTAGTTTAATACAAGCTTTACATAATAAATAAATGTTGTATGTTACAAAACACTTTTTCTGCATGAGTTAATATAATCATATATTTTATACTGTTAATATGGTGAATATGTTGATCTGCTATACACCAACAGTGACCAACCCGAGACACAAATCAAGAACTCAACCCCTTCATAACAACTGCAAAATAATAAAATGCTTAGAAATATACCTAACCAAGGAGGTGAAAGACCTCTACATGGAAAACTACAAGGGACAGCTGAAAGAAATCATAGACAACACAAATGGAAACACATCCCATGCTCACGACTGGGTAGAATCAATGTTATGAAAATGACCATACTGCCAAAATTCCCGTGAAACTATCACCATCATCCTTCACAGAACTAGAAAAAACAATCCTAAAATTAACATGGAACCAAAAAAGAGCCCGCATAGCCAAAGCAAGACTAAGCAAAAATAACAAATCTGGAGGTATCACATTACCCGACTTCAAACTAAACTATAGGGCCTTAGTCACCAAAATAGCATGGTACTGGTATGAAAATAGGCACATAGACCAATGGAGCAGAATGGAGAACCCAGAAATAAAGTCAAATACCTATAGCCAACTGATCTATGACAAAACAAACCAAAACATTAAGTAGGGAAAGGATACCCTATTCAAAAAAGTATACTGGGAGAGTTGGCAAGCCACATGTAGAAGAATGAAACTGGATCCTCATCTCTCACTGTATTAGTCCATTTTCACACTGCTGATAAAGACATATCTGAGACTGGGGAGAAAAAGAGATTTAATGTACTTACAGTTCCACATGGCTAGGGAGGCCTCACAATCATGGCAGAAGGCAAGGAGAAGCTAGTCACATCTTACATGGATGGCAGCAGGCAAAGAGAGAGAGCTTGTGCAGGTAAACTCCCACTTTCAAAACCATCAGATCTCATGAGACATATTCACTATCACAAGAACAGCATGGGAAAGACTCGACTCCATGATTCAGTTATCTCCCACCAGGTCCCTCTCACAACACATGGTAATTATAGGGGCTGCAACATGAGATTTGGATGGGGGCACAGAGACAAACCATATCACTCACCTTATAGAAAAATTATGCAAGATGGATGAAAGACTTAAATCTAAGACCCAAAACTGTAAAAATTCTAGATAATAACATTGGAAAAACCCTTCTAGACATTGGCTTAGGCAAAGACTTCATGACCAAGAACCCAAAAGCAAATACAACAAAAACAAAGATAAATAGATGAGACTTAGTTAAACTAAAAAGCTTCTGCACAGCAAAAGAAATAATCATTAGAATTAACAGACACCACATAGAGTGGAAGAAAATCTTGACAATCTATACATCCAATAAAGGACTAATATCCAGAATCTACAAAGAGCTCAAACAAATCAGCAAGAAAAATACAAGTAATCCCATCAAAAAGTGGGCTAAGGGCATGAATACATAATTCTCAAACAAATATATACAAATGGCCAACAAACATATGAAAAAATGTTCAACATCACTAATTATCAGGGAAATGCAAAACAAAGCCACAAAGCAAGACCACCTCACTCATGCAAGAATGGACATAATCAAAAAATCAAAAAATAATTGATGTTGACATGAATGGAGTGAAAGGGAACATTTCACACTGCAGGTGGGAATGTCAACTGGTACAACCACTATGGATAACAGTGTGGGGATTCCTTAAAGGACTAAAAGTGGAACCATCATTTGATCCAGCAATCCCACAACTGGATATCTACCCAAAGGAAAAAGAAGTTATTATATGAAAAGGATACTTGCACACACATGTTTATAGCGGTACAATTCGCAATTGCAAAAATATAGAACCAGCCCAAATACCCATCAATCAACAAGTAGATAAAGAAATTGTGGTATATATACACCATGAAATACTACTCAGCCACAAAAAGAAATGAAATAATGGCATTGGCAGCAACCTGAATGAAATTGGAAACAATTATGTTAAGTAAAGTAGCTCAGGAATGGAAAACCAAACATCATACATTCTCACTTATTGGTGGAGCTAAGGTATGAGGATGCAAAGGCGTAAGAACAACTCAATGAACTTTGGGGACTCTGGGGAAAGGATGCGAAAGTAAGTGAGGAACAAAAGACCATACATTAGGTACAATGTACACTGCTTGGGATATGGGTGCACAAAAACCTGAAAAATTACCCCTAAATTACTTATTCATGGAACCAAACACCACCTGTTCCCCCAAAACCTATTGAAATAAATAAATAAATAAATGTAAATAAATAAATAAATAATGAAGGGAAAAAAGAGGTTATGCCAATTTACTCAAGGTTGCAGAGTAGGTAAGTGGTAAATATTCAAACCCCAAAAGCTGACTCTAGCGCCCCCCCCACCTAACCACAAAAGCTGACTTGACCCAACTACTTAAAGCTAATCATATGTGTAAAGAGCAAATTTATGGAAATGAGGAGGGAGATAATTTGTTTTATGTCCAAAATCCATATAAAACTTGGGAGCAGTCTAGTGATTTTTGAAAGCCAACAATAGGTTATGGAGGGTGGGAGGGCAGTAAGTAAAAAGGCTTGATCAGGAATTTTTAAACTGTCTCTTTGCTTCTTTGTGGAATTTGATAATTTAATCTTTTTAAATTTTATTCCTTCTCTCTAAAACAAGGACATTAAGTGGAAAGAAATTCTTAAGTTCCCTGCAATTGTATAAGTCCACTAGTCTTATGTATGACTCTATGAAGGCAAATCAACACAATGATAATCTCAAAATTTCCAATGAAAGGAAAACACTATGCTTAGATAAAATGAACTAGAAAACATATGCAGCTACACAAATGGACAATATGTATGTATTATGTTGTAGAGCAAGGAGGTTGGTAGTTTCAAGCAAGAGTAAAATATTTTTTAATTGAGATACGATCTTGTCCCAAATGGATATCATTTTGGAAATACATTTGGATAATAAAATTCATGAAATTTTCCTCCAGAATAAATTTTGGATCACGTGGGAGTTGAGCACACAAATCAAAAAGATGAGAATGAGAGTTTAAGAGGCCCCCAGGTTCTACAGCTTCAAGCAGGCTACAAGAACACCCCTGGACCGTCTTTCTACAGTGGAACAAAATGGATCATCATTACACCATTCACTTCAGAGGAGCTAGTCTTGAAAATGATTTGAGTTCTCTATAACCAAAACATTGTTGTATTTGGAGGTTCATGAACTTAAAGCCAAGAGATCTAAATTTATTCAAAACTCAGAGCTAGCTCTAATATGTCTTATGATGTCAGGCAAATCACTTTGCATTTCTGAGCTTCAATAATCTCAAGAGCAAAAAAGGAATAACAATGCTGACAGTAATTATAGCTATAAAATACCTCACATTGTATAGTATAAGACTGATAATAGGCACTTTATCTGTTAAGTGGGTTGGATTTCATAGTGGATCAGTTTAGGTATTGTGATTTACAAAGCTTTAAAAATCATTTTATGATGATTTATCTTTATAGAATACAAATGATGCTATACTTTTAAATAATGTACTTTCTTAAGACTATTTATATAACTCTCTAATAAGAAAGTGTGAACAATCTGTTGCCCCACTGGAAAGGCAACAAAGTGAATATTAAGTGTCATAGTCACCTTAATTTTATTTTTAAGAGATATGACCTTTACTTAACTCTATTAGCTTGCTTATCTGAAAATGGAAAACTATTTTTTACTGTATTTTCCTCACTGGAAAATATTTGTATCACTACAAGCTATGATTGTTACTATTTTTACAATTTCTAATGCAATGCCTTTTTAAGAAAACTATATACATGTCAGTTTTTCTTTAACTTGTATGTTATTTCAAGAAACAAGTATCTCAGTGTTTATATAAGTATTTTGAAGGAGTAACAAGAAAAAAAAATTCATGGGGCAATCTAATTATCACCAACAGCTGTAACTTGTTGCATTCAATGCTGAAACTACAAGTAGGCTGCTTTAACCAAATGTTCAAGCATTTTAAAAGCTTCTTTTATCTTCTGACTTAAAAGGAGATTTGAGTAAAATGCCTACATAAGATACAAATGTTCTTGTACCACACAGAAAAATATTAACCTATCTTCAGTTAGCCTTGACACTTCCAAACTATGAGACCTCTTACCTCTCAAAAAATGAATTTCCTTTCCTAGAGATAGAGATGTCAAGAATTTAATATAATATGGTTTTGTTTTCTCTGCTCCATTATATATTGCTTTAAAGACGGTATCATTGCAGTTTGTCTTATTGATTGGAATAAATTAGTATGGTGTTTCATGAGAAAACGATCTCATTTTAACCAAAAATAATTATTTAAAAACTCAGATTTGGGCTGATTATTTTTTATTTGAACATCATAATTTAAAATAGCAAGTTGTCCCAATTTACTTAGATGGTTTGATTTTATATAAAATTTGCACTACACTTCTTCTAACAATTATTTCCTGAAGAAATTTCTCTAACGAAGGGGAAATTAAGTTCTGTTTCATCTCCAGCTGGAATAAGTTATGTCCTTCCCCCTTCAGTATGTCCTCTTAAACTTACTTTATAGTATATGAGAGGCAAATAATCAAAGCTTCTTACAAAAAAATCGTGTGCATTGTCAGTGATGCTCCACTCTCTTGAATAAAGGAGTTTTCTTCATTTATACAATAGGAAAGGGGTGAAGTGGAGAGAGGTTAGGAAATGAGCTATAAAGAAAGAAAGGTATAAGAGACAGAAATAATTAGAACTTCCACAGATTATTCTCTAATAGATAAGGCAAACAACATGTGAAAACCATAAGAAATCTTTCTTTAACTAAATTAATGGTAATTTCTTTTTCTACTAGTCATTGGGTGGGGGTACCTTAATTATTTGTGTTATGAAATTTGATAATTTATATTGTTCCTTTCTGGTTCTCTGCAACTTTGCCAAGGGTGGGGAATAAAAGTGTTTTGTATAGTGACTTTTTCCTTTCCCTCATTCCTTCCTTAAAATAAAGTTTATTGCCTTTCTTAAACAAAATAAAGCAGAAAAACATATATTATTGAATTTACTTTTTAAAAAAGAAACCCCAAATGTTGTATGTTCAAACATTTCTCCCCTCACATAGGGACTTGGGAAGAATTTAGTGCTAAATAAATGCTGCCTCAAACCAGGCAAGATAAAACATAAATCATTGCATTAAAACCTCTAACAAGTATATCTGCTTTTTGAAATGACTGGGAGATGAAAGCGAGGAGTCTCATTTAAGAAGGCCCAGCGGATCAGTTCTGCATTTATATAGTTGTTATCAAAAGCAATTCATTTGGAGATCAAATAGACTGACAGATAGGACAAGCAGGGGATCACCACTGCCTTCAGGCAGCCCAAAGCTAGGATGGCTTCCCAGCACCTCACTAATATTGGGTCTAGTCAATGCTCGTGTTTATTACCACTTCCATCCTCTGCCGACTGCACACTAACACATACTTCTATCCCTTCCCAGCCAGGCAACTGTCAGGAAAGCAGTAATAAGAATAGTGTTTACCCAATTCGATTTAAAAAATTCCTTCATTGTACTTCAATGAGAAGATCACGTTCATCCAAACCTTGGACAAGTGGGACAATGATATAGGGGAGTAAAAGCAGGAAATAAGAGAAACTTGCCAAGGGGCACGGGTTCCATGACCTCATCAAGATTGGCAGGTTCCCCAAGTCTTGTCCAGGTTTCAGATTGAGCTCAATGTCCTGCAGCTGATTTGCCCTCAGTAGGTGGAAGGAAAGCACACCAGTTTGAAGTGAATTTGCACAGGTGAGCATTTCCAGTGTTAGCATTGAGGATGTTTATTTATCCGTGAAAAGTGTGGAGTTTATAGTTCTCACTTAAACATAATGTACTGAATTTTGTTTTCTCATTAGAAGGCAGCAGGTTAAATTGTTGAAATTCTGAGTAATATAAAAACACAGAAGAAAAAATAAAAATCAAATATTTCAGAGATAACTCCTGCTAATTAGTACACATATTAATATAAATATGAACATAAATACACACACATTTAGATGAGATCACACTGTATGGATCCTATATGTTTCATTTAACATTAAAAAGTAAGTTTTAATGAAATTATTATTTGAAAGCAGAATTTTTAGTGAATCAAAATCTTTTAGTTATATGGATGTAGCAATCTTAATTACTTCTCTTTTGTCAATAATGTTTTCATTGTTGTTGCTTTGTAATGTGAGTGTCTAAACTTGTTTGACACTTAAAACACACACAATTTGGCATAGAATATTCTGGAAAAATAAATATAAACTGGCTAACACCAGCAAAAAAGTGAAACCCAGGAATATTTTCCTTCCATAGGACTTAAGGTAGCAATCAATCAACAAATATTTACTGAGCACTTACTTTCTTCTCATTGCCTAGGTGAATCATGCATATTTAGAAATATTTATTTATAAATATGTTAAAAGCACAATTCTTACCTTAAGTCTGAGTCAGGAAAACAATGTTTTCTTATACTCACTCATCTAACATTCACATCCACTCTGCTACTACATCAATGCATTAGAAATGAAGTAGAGAAGACGGCCGAATAGGAACAGCTCCAGTCTCCAACTCCCAGCGCTAGCCACACAGAAGACTGGTGATTTCTGCATTTTCAACTGAGGTACTGGGTTCATCTCACTAGGGAGTGCCGGACAATTGGTGCTGGTCAGCTGCTGCAGCCCAACCAGCGAGAGCTGAAGCAGGGCAAGGCATCGCCTCACCTGGGAAGCCGAAGGGGGAAGGGAATCCCTTTTCCTAGCCAGGGGAATTGAGACACACAACACCTGGAAAATCAGGTAACTCCCACCCCAATACTGCGTTTTAAGCAAACAGGCACACCAGGAGATTACCGGGAGGGTCCCATGCCCACGGAGCCTCCCTCATTGCTAGCACAGCAGTCTGCAATCTAACTGCAAGGCAGCAGCGAGGCTGGGGGAGGGGCGCCCGCCATTGCTGAGGCTTAAGTAGGTAAACAAAGCTGCTGGGAAGCTCGAACTGGGTGTAGCTCACAGCAGCTCAAGGAAGGCTGCCTGTCTCTGTAGACTCCACCTCTGGGGACAGGGCACAGCTAATCAACAACAACAACAACAACAACAAAAAGCAGCAGATACCTCTGCAGACGCAAACGACTCTGTCTGACAGCTTTGAAGAGAGCAGTGGATCTCCAAACACGGAGGTTGAGATCTGAGAAGGGGCAGACTGCCTGCTCAAGTTGGTCCCTGACCCCTGAGTAGCCTAACTGGGAGACATCCCACTAGGGGCAGACTGACACCCCACACCTCACAGGGTGGAGTACACCCCTGAGAGGAAGCTTCCAAAGTAAGAATCAGACAGGTACACTCACTGTTCAGCAATATTCTATCTTCTGCAGCCTCTGCTGCTGATACCCAGGCAAACAGGGTCTGGAGTGGACCTCAAGCAATCTCCAACAGACCTACAGCTGAGGGTCTTGACTGTTAGAAGGAAAACTATCAAACAGGAAGGACACCTATAACAAAACCCCATCAGTACGTCACCATCATCAAAGACCAGAGGCAGATAAAACCACAAAGATGGGGAAAAAGCAGGGCAGAAAAGCTGGAAATTCAAAAAATAAGAGCGCATCTCCCCCTGCAAAGGAGCACAGCTCATCACCAGCAACGGATCAAAGCTGGTCAGAGAATGACTTTGATGAGATGAGAGAAGAAGGCTTCAGTCCATCAAACTTCTCAGAGCTAAAGGAGGAATTACGTACCCAGCGCAAAGAAACTAAAAATCTTGAAAAAAGAGTGGAAGAATTGATAGCTAGAATAATTAATGCAGAGAAGGTCATAAACGAAATGACAGAGATGAAAACCATGACACGAGAAATACGTGACAAATGCATAAGCTTCAGTAACTGACTCGATCAACTGGAAGAAAGAGTATCAGCGATTGAGGATCAAATGAATGAAATGAAGCAAGAAGAGAAATCAAAAGAAAAAGGAACAAAAAGAAATGAACAAAGCCTGCAAGAAGTATGGGATTATGTAAAAAGACCAAATCTACGTCTGATTGGGGTGCCTGAAAGTGAGGGGGAAAATGGAACCAAGTTGGAAAACACTCTTCAGGATATCATCCAGGAGAACTTCCCCAACCTAGTAGGGCAGGCCAACATTCAAATTCAGGAAATACAGAGAACGCTACAAAGATACTCCTCGAGAAGAGCAACTCCAAGACACATAATTGCCAGATTCACCAAAGTTGAAATGAAGGAAAAAATCTTAAGGGCAGCCAGAGAGAAAGGTCGGGTTACCCACAAAGGGAAGCCCATCAAACTAACAGCAGATCTCTCGGCAGAAACTCTACAAGCCAGAAGAGAGTGGGGGCCAATATTCAACATTCTTAAAGAAAATAATTTTAAACCCAGAATTTCATATCCAGCCAAACTAAGTTTCATAAGTGAAGGAGAAATAAAATCCTTTACAGATAAGCAAATGCTTAGAGATTTTGTCATCACCAGGCCTGCCTTACAAGAGACCCTGAAGGAAGCACTAAACATGGAAAGGAACAACGGGTACCAGCCATTGCAAAAACATGCCAAAATGTAAAGACCATCGAGGCTAGGAAGAAACTGCATCAACTAATGAGCAAAATAACCAGTTAATATCATAATGGCAGGATCAAGTTCACACATAACAATATTAACCTTAAATGTAAATGGACTAAATGGTCCAATTAAAAGACACAGTCTGGCAAACTGGATAGAGTCAAGACCCATCAGTCTGCTGTATCCAGGAGACCCATCTCACATGCAGAGACATACATAGCTCGAAATAAAGGGATGGAGAAAGATCTACCAAGCAAATGGAGAACAAAAAAAAGCTGGGGTTGCAATCCTAGTCTCTGATAAAACAGACTTTACACCATCAAAGATCAAAAGAGACAAAGAAGGCCATTACATAATGGTAAAGGGATCAATTCAACAGGAAGAGCTAACTCTCCTAAATATATATGCACCCAATACAGGAGCACCCAGATTCATAAAGCAAGTCCTTAGAGACTTACAAAGAGACTTAGACGCCCATACAATAATAATGTCAACACCCCACTGTCAACATTCGACAGATCAACGAAACAGAAAGTTAACAAGGATATCCAGGAATTGAACTCATCTCTGCAGCAAGCAGACCTAATAGACATCTATAGAACTCTCCACCCCAAATCAACAGAATATACATTCTTCTCAGCACCACATCGCACTTATTCCAAAATTGACCACATAATTGGAAGTAAAGCACTCCTCAGCAAATGTACAAGAACAGAAATTATAACAAACTGTCTCTCAGACCACAGTGCCATCAAACTAGAACTCAGGACTAAGAAACTCAATCAAAACCACTCAACTACATGGAAACTGAACAACCTCCTCCTGAATGACTACTGGGTACATAACGAAATGAAGGCAGAAATAAAGATGTTCTTTAAAACCAATGAAAACAAGGATACAACATACCAGAATCTCTGGGACACATTTAAAGCAGTGTGTAGAGGCAAATTTATAGCACTAAATGCCCACAAGAGAAAGCTGGAAAGATCTAAAACTGACGCTCTAACATCACAATTAAAAGAACTAGAGAAGCAAGAGCAAATATATTCAAAAGCTAGCAGAAGGCAAGAAATAACTAAGATCAGAGCAGAACTGAAGGAGATAGAGACACAAAAAACCCTCCAAAAAATCAATGAATCCAGGAGTTGGTTTTTTGAAAAGATCAACAAAATTGATAGACCGCTAGCAAGACTAATAAAGAAGAAAAGAGAGAAGAATCAGATAGACGCAATAAAAAATGATAAAGGGGATATCACCACCGACCCCACAGAAAAACAAACTACCATCAGAGAATACTATAAACACCTCTATGGAAATAAACTAGAAAATCTAGAAGAAATGGATAATTTCCTGGACACTTACACTCTTCCAAGACTAAACCAGGAAGAAGTTGAATCCCTGAATAGACCAATAGCAGGCTCTGAAATTGAGGCAATAATTAATAGCCTACCAACCAAAAAAAAGTCCAGGACCAGATGGATTCACAGCTGAATTCTACCAGAGGTACAAGGAGGAGCTGGTACCATTCCTTCTGAAACTATTCCAATCAATAGAAAAAGAGGGAATCCTCCCTAACTCATTTTATGAGGCCAACATCATCTTGATACCAAAGCCTGGCAGAGACACAACAAAAAAGAGAGTTTTAGACCAATATCCCTGATGAACATCGATGCAAAAATCCTCAATAAAATACTGGCAAACCGGATTCAGCAGCACATCAAAAAGCTTATCTACCAGGATCAAGTGAGCTTCATCCCTGGGATACAAGGCTGGTTCAACATTCGCAAATCAATAAACGTAATCCAGCATATAAACAGAACCAAAGACAAGAACCACATGATTATCTCAATAGATGCAGAAAAGGCCTTCGCCAAAATTCAACAGCCCTTCATGCTAAAAACGCTCAATAAATTCGGTATTGATGGAACGTACCTCAAAATAATAAGAGCTATTTATGACAAACCCACAGCCAATATCATACTGAATGGGCAAAAACTGGAAAAATTCCCTTTGAAAATTGGCACAAGACAGGGATGCCCTCTCTCACCACTCCTATTCAACATAGTGTTGGAAGTTCTGGCTAGGGCAATCAGGCAAGAGAAAGAAATCAAGGGTATCCAGTTAGGAAAAGAAGAAGTCAAATTGTCCCTGTTTGCAGATGACATGATTATATTTAGAAAACCCCATCATCTCAGCCCAAAATCTCCTAAGCTGTAAGCAACTTCAGCAAAGTCTCAGGATACAAAATCAATGTGCAAAAATCACAAGCATTCTTATACACCAGTAACAGACAAACAGAGAGCCAAATCAGGAATGAACTTCCATTCACAATTGCTTCAAAGAGAATCAAATACCTAGGAATCCAACTTACAAGGGATGTAAAGGACCTCTTCAAGGAGAACTGCAAACCACTGCTCACTGAAATAAAAGAGGACACAAACAAATGGAAGAACATACCATGCTCATGGATAGGAAGAATCAATATCATGAAAATGGCCATACTGCCCAAGGTTATTTATAGATTCAATGCCATCCCCATCAAGCTACCAATGAGTTTCTTCACAGAATTGGAAAAAACTGCTTTAAAGTTCATATGGTACCAAAAAAGAGCCTGCATTGCCAAGACAATCCTAAGTCAAAAGAACAAAGCTGGAGGCATCACGCTACCTGACTTCAAACTATACTACAAGGCTACAGTAACCAAAACAGCATGGTACTGGTACCAAAACAGAGATATAGACCAATGGAACAGAACAGAGTCCTCAGAAATAATACCACACATCTACAGCCATCTAATCTTTGACAAACCTGAGAGAAACAAGAAATGGGGAAAGGATTCCCTATTTAATAAATGGTGCTGGGAAAATTGGCTAGCCATAAGTAGAAAGCTGAAACTGGATCCTTTCCTTACTCCTTATACAAAAATTAATTCAAGATGGATTAGAGACTTAAATATTAGACCTAATACCATAAAAACCCTAGAAGAAAACCTAGGTAGTACCATTCAGGACATAGGCATGGGCAAGGACTTCATGTCTAAAACACCAAAGCAACGGCAGCAAAAGCCAAAATTGACAAATGGGATCTAATTAAACTAAAGAGCTTCTGCACAGCAAAAGAAACTACCATCAGAGTGAACAGGCAACCTACAGAATGGGAGAAAATTTTTGCAATCTACTCATCTGACAAAGGGCTAATATCCAGAATCTACAAAGAACTCAAACAAATTTACAAGAGAAAAACAAACAACCCCATCAAAAATGGGCAAAGGATATGAACGGACATTTCTCAAAAGAAGACATTCACACAGCCAACAGACACATGAAAAAATGTTCATCATCACTGGCCATCAGAGAAATGCAAATCAAAACCACAATGAGATACCATCTCACACCAGTTAGAATGGCAATCATTCAAAAGTCAGGAAACAACAGGTGCTGGAGAGGATGTGGAGAAATAGGAACACTTTTACACTGTTGGTGGGATTGTAAACTAGTTCAACCATTATGGAAAACAGTATGGCAATTCCTCAAGGATCTAGAACTAGATGTACCATATGACCCAGCCATCCCATTACTGGGTATATACTGAAAGGATCATAAATCATGCTGCTATAAAGACACATGCACACGTATGTTTATTGCGGCACTATTCACAATAGCAAAGACTTGGAATCAACCCAAATGTCCATCTGTGACAGACTGGATTAAGAAAATGTGGCACATATACACCATGGAATACTATGCAGCCATCAAAAAGGATGAGTTTGTGTCCTTTGTAGGGACATGGATGCAGCTGGAAACCATCATTCTTAGCAAACTATCACAAGAACAGAAAACCAAACACCGCATGTTCTCACTCATAGGTGGGAACTGAACAATGAGATCACTTGGACTCGGGAAGGGGAACATCACACACCGGGGCCTATCATGGGGAGGGGGTAGGAGGGAGGGGTTGCATTGGGAGTTATACCTGATGTAAATGACGAGTTGATGGGTGCTGTCGAGTTGATGGGTGCAGCACACCAACATGGCACAAGTATACATATGTAACAAACCTGCACGTTATGCACATGTACCCTAGAACTTAAAGTATAATAATAATAATAATAAAGAAATGAAGTAGAGAACCCAGTAATATGGGGGACATAGTCCTTGCTGTCAATATGTTTATAATCTACTTGAGGAAACTGACATATTCTGTAAAATTTCAACAGTTACTCATCACCTTGTATAATTGCAAAGGCAGCATAGACAATCTCAAGCAAGGGAAAGCTCACCTGGGCATGAGAGACCAGAGGTAGACCTGGTAGACCAGAGGTACATATTCATATGTAGGACATAAACAGTAGAAGGACAAGAGGGAAAATTGTAACTTATAAAGAAAAAACAAACGTTCCTTCTTATATTTTTAAGACTTAAAACATACCCTATTTGCCTTGAGAACCAATAGGCCAGGGACTTTTACCTTTGTGTCTGTGGTTCTATCACTTAAATTCCTGTGCCCCATCTCAGCAGGACTGAAAGGAGACTTTAGAGAAGAGCAGACAGAAGAGATTCACTCTAGGACCTCTCCATTCTCACCACACCATGGACCAGGTATATGACAGTAGTGGAGTACTATAATAGAGGATTCCATCCTTAATTCCTATATTATATGCTCAGCTGCATTCATTTCCTTTCCAACCTTAACCATAGACATAAATGGCCAGAGAATATATTATTTCTGGTAGGTTGAAAAATGGCCATTCCTAATATATCTTCATCCACACCCTTGGAACCTGTTAATATCACCTTACATAGCAAAAGCAACTTGCAGATGTGATTAAGTAATGGTTGCTGGAATGGGGATATTATCCAGGGTTATCCAAGTGGACCCTAAATGTATTCACAGAGGTCTTTATAAGAGAGAAAAACATCAGGAAGACAGTAGGAAACATGAAGCAAGAAGTTGGAGTGAAGTAGATGTTGGAATAATGACTTTGAAGATAGAAGAAGAAGTCACAAGCCAATGAACACACGCACTCACTAGAAGCTGAAAAGGGCAAGGAACCAGTCTTGACTCCACCTTTATTTCAGTCCAGTGAAACTGATTGTAGACTTCTGACCTCAAAAATTTTAAGATAATAAATTTGCCATGAAGTTTGTGGCAACAGCAGCAATAGGATGCTAGTGCATTATCTGAGGTACCTCTATAAAATAACCTCCATCTTTAGATATAAATCCTTTCAGGGTATGGATTGAGAAATATGTTAAAGTGACAATACCCCTAAAAGGTGTGATATATTTAACATTACAACATTGGTGTGGATTATTCTATCCATAAAACTATCCATAAATTCTAGAAGAAATAGGTCACTGGATAGGTAAGTTTAAAGGGAAGGACAGAGAAAGTGTAGGCTCAGTGCTTGAGATATATCTGGAATGAGCTGGTCAGAGCTCCTGAGATTTGGACAGTAAGGTTAGAAGAACTAAGATAGGCCAAAGGTAAAAAAAAAATCCAAAATGCATATGCTAATAATTATATAATTTTCCCTTGAGATAGTCTTGCTTTTTTCTCTTTTTTTTTTCTTTTTTTTTTAGACGGAGTTTTGCTCTTGTTGCCCAGGCCGGAGGGCAATGGCGTACTCTTGGCTCACCACAAACTCCACTTCCTGGGTTCAAGTGATTCTCCTGCCTCAGCTTCCCAACTAGCTGCGATTACAGGCACCCACCGCTATACCCAGCTAATTTTGTATTTTTAGTAGGGATCGGGTTTCTCCATGTTGGTCAGGCTGGTCTTGAACTCCTGACCTCAGGTGATCTACCCACCTCAGCCTGCCAAAGTGCTGGGATTATACACGTGAACCATCGGGCCCGGCAGCCTTGCTTGTATACTCTTTACACAGAGAATTTTTACACATTCTCAAGCTAAGTACTCTATTTTTAATTAGGACATAAAAATACTAAAAAGAAAGAATAATTATGTAAATGAATGCAGCCACTATGGAGAAACGCATTGAGGTTCCTCACAAAAACACAAATAGAACTCCATATGAGCCAGCAATCCCACTACTGTGAGAAGGAAAAGAAATCAGGAAGAGACATCTGCACCTCCATAATTATTGCAGCACAATTCACAATAGCCAAGTTATGGAATCAATGGAGGTGCCTAACAATAGACGAATGGATAAACAAACGTGGTGTATATACCATGGAATACTATTCAGCCATAAAAAAGAAGGAAATCACATCATTTGTGGCAATGTAAGTGGAATTAGAGGACATTATGGTAAGTGAAATAAGCCAGGAACAGAAATCTGAACACTGCAGATTCTCATTCATATTTGGAAGCTTAAAAAAATGTTGATCTCATAATAATAGAACAGAGGATACTAGACTCTTGGAAGGGGGAAGAAAGGGATAGAGAAAGATTTATCAAAGGATATAAAATTACAGCCACACAGGAGGAATAAGTTCCAGTGTTCTACAACACTGTAGGAGGAGTACAGCTAACAATAATATATAGTTTCAAATAGCTAGAAGTAGCACGGTGAATCTTCCCAACACAAAGAATTGAGAAATCTCTGAGACGATGGTAATCACTAATTAACTTGATATATTCACTATACATTGTACATATCCAAACCTCACTATATACTCCATAAACATGTACAATTATTATGTGCCAATTTAAAAAGAGAAAAAAAACCATGAATGTATATTCAGCTCTAAATAAATAAATGTGTGCTGAAATGTTTAGAAGTGACCTGTACCAATGTCTGTTATTTACTTTAAAATAGATAAAACAATAAGCTGGACTGATAAATGGATAGAGATAGGTGAATGCATAGGTGTGAAATAAAGCTAATACAGAAAAATGTTTTAAAAAAGAAAAATATATCAAGGATTATGAGCAATCAAGGATTATGATTCCAAATACAATCGTTCAAGTTAAAATGTCTACATTACAACCATATAAACTCTCTCCTCGTGCACAAACATGACTTTATTTCTAAATTCTATGATGCTTTCTGTCTCAGGGACAGACCTGTGCTAGGTGAGAAATGATATAGCTCTTTTGGAAAGTGAATGCACTGTTTAATCCAACACTTGTTTTACATTTTTGGACCTTAATTGTAGAAATGCATCCAAATCAGGTTATGTCTTTTAACCAGAGACATTTGTTTATGAAATATCAGTTGTATTCTTTCAGCACATCTCTAAGTATCTGAAAAGCAAAATTCAGGTTCCTATATACTGACTACTTACAACCATATCACGAAGAATGTTTTGTTTTTGTTTTTTGATGACATAGCAAATATATTTATATGAAGATTCTTACCTCATCACATGGGAACTACATTTGATATTTGCTAGCTTATAAAAGGAACAAAGAATAGAACAGTAGTTATAAAGCAAGTGTAATTACTTTTTAGAAGTAGATTATGCAGGTATAGAAGTCTGATGCGAGAAGAGAAAGAAAAAAATGCTTATTTTCTTATGTAGTGAAATATAATTCTAAAGCCAGTACTCAAAGCTCTTTAGAACTTGATAAAAAAAACAAAAACAAAAACAAACTTAACCACAAGTCAAGAAAGAGGGAGAATAAGAATACCATTTCTGAAATAGCAATAGTAATGTTTGAGTTCTGCCTCCCATCTTTTGGAGGTCTGAATTGTGTCTGGCAAGTTTGGGCAAATCAAGCAGATCCCTCTCAGGCACAGTTAAAACTGCATTTAGCTTAAGACCATTTTACAGAAATATGTAGTCTATAATATTAATAATGTATTAATATATAAGGAATTACTATTTTAGGGTGACTAAATCACCTTCATTTACGTGGGACTTTTTGGAGCATTTTAGTTTACCAAGGAAAGTCCCATGTCCTCAGAAAACCCCCAGTTTCAGACAAATCAAGACAGGTAGTCCAAATATAAATATATTTATCCTGATAAAATGTTATTTCAAGAATGATTTTACTCACTTAAAATGAGCAAATTAAAAAATAGACTGGGTAAATTATCTCCTTTTTAAACAAAGGCAGCATTTATGATTTTTATTTAAATGAGGTAGAATATAGATAGAGTATATATTTTAAATCATAGTGGTATTATAAATGTCAATTTAATTATTGGCTAAAATTTTAATTTATTTTCATTGCAATGTGAAATTAAAATGTACTTTTTTCTTTTTAAGTTAATCATATTTTTAAAGCTCCAAATTAAGATTTTCTCTATGCACAGACACTACTTATCAAAACCCCAGACAAGCCAGCCATTGTGCATATATTCACACCCAGAATAAAGCATTTATATTTGTAATGCTATTTCAAGGTCGTGTATCAGATTTAAGATCTTTATTATCTCTGAGACAGGACAGCATGCAGACAAATGTCCTAATGGTCCAAGCTTTCAAAGAATGTTGGCATTTATTCTATGGATCTGCATCTCTGCACGGCGACCAGACAGGACTGCGCATGACATGACTAAATACAATTCCATCTTCCCAGTCCCTTCTCTTTCCCCTTTGCCCCTAAATCCTCCTTCCTCTTTTTTCTGCTCCCTCATTCGAATGTTCATTTTGAAGATACGCTTTTCACTAGGATTAAAACAGGGTTTGCATTTAAAATTTTCATTTACCAAACAGAAAAATATTTTACTAGAAGGGAATGGTATTAAGGGGAAATGATTTTCCGTGTGCCCTGAGGCCCAGCATAGACAGGATTTGATTTGCTATGTTCAGCTGGAATCTGGATTGATACGCAGAGATGAGAGGGGTTGTTTAATAAAATTTACATTTCATTTTCTCACTTGACACCAGTCTCCTGTCACTCATGGAACTGATGGGAATGCTGCAAATAACTTTTGTCAGAATCTAGTTGGGGAAACAGACTGGGAAATGAGAAGACAGAAAGGGGAAAAGGGAGGAGAGTCTAGCTTATTTTTCTCTTTTGGCTTCAGTGATGGAAATAGACCCATTGAGTCTGGGGGACATGACAGTTGGTCACCTCTACACTGGAAGGACCAGGTACACCGGTGAGAAACCTGGGGAAGGCAGCTAGGAGTGGACATGACCCAGCTATGTACAAGGGCAGTAGTGCTTGGAAGGGAATCTATGGATTGAAGGAGAGGTTTAAGCTTATGGAGGACTAGAAGTTGTTTGTGTCAACTGAAAAAGAGATCAGAAGACATACAAACAAAGGCAAGAGGAGAGGATTAAATTATCCTTCTTTCAGTGAAACCATAGTGTCTGTAATTTTACTCTTCACTCTAAACCAGAAGTGTCTGTTTTCCACTTCTGTGTAACAAATTACCACAAACATAGTGGCTTAAAACAACATCCATTCATTAGATCTCGGTCCTGTAGGTCAGAAGACTGGGCAGGCTCACCTGGATTTTGTTCTTAGGGTCTCATAAGGCTGTTATCTAGATGTTGGCTGATCTGGGCTTTTATTGGGAGTCTCAGGAAGAATCAGCTTCCATGCTTATAAAGGTGGTTGGCATAATTCATTTCCTTGGACTTCATTCATTATAGGACTATAGTTCCCTTTCCACACTGGTTGTCTTCTGTGGGCCACTCTGAGTTCTAAGAGGCCACCTGTATCTCTTGCCAAGTGGCCTGCTCCATCTTCAAAGGAGCAAGGACACACGAAATCATTCCCAAGTTTGACATACCTCTGACTTTCTCTTCTGCCATCAGCCAGTAAACAAAATCTCTTCTTTTAAAACGTTCCTGAGGTAAGGCCCACCAAAATAATTTTGCCACCTTAAGGTCAACTAATTAGTAAGCCTAATTTCATCTGTAGTATCCCTTTGCCATTTAATCATGGGTGGGACATCAGGTGGCTGAGATCATAGGATCACCTTAAAATTCTGCCTATCACATTGTCCTTCCTATGTGTGATCCATGAGTGCCAGCCCAGGGGAGGTAGAAGGGCATGTTGCTGTGGCCAGCATAACCAGTGACTTCTGAGAAGCCTGGAGATCCAGAAGGCTAGAAAACGAGGCCTTTAATGGAGTCCCCCTAACGGTGGAATCTGCGAACCAAAAAGGGATATACGGTCACTATGAGTTCCAGATAGAATTCCATTTAGGGCCTGTCTTTTGTTGTTGTTGTTGTTGAACCTTAGAAATAATAAGGATTATTTGTCAAAGGGAACTACTATATTATTAAGCAGGGGAGGGCCTATAGAATCAGAAGATATTTGAGTTACATATTGGTAAATATCTTAATTCGTGTCTTTCATAAGAACAAAATGAGACTCAAAAGTTAAAATTACTTTCTATTGATAAGAAAGTTAGTTATAATTACTTTCTATTGATGCCAACCATGGTGTGACATGTTTCTACGTTCTAATTCAAAGTGGTTTTTCCTTCACTTGACTTGGTATAATAAGCAAAGGAGGGATCTAAAAACAACAACGACAAAAAAAAGCTCTTTGGGAGGCCAAGGTGGGCAGATCATGAAGTCAAGAAATTGAGATCATCCTGATCAACACGATGTAACCCTGTGTGTACTAAAAATACAAAAATTATCTGGTTGTGTTGGTGTACACCTGTAGTCCCAGCTACTTGAGAGGCTGAGGCAGGAGAATCACTTGAACGCAAGAGGTGGAGGTTGCAGTGAGCCTAGATCATGCCACTGCACTCCAGTCTGGCAACAGAGCAAGACTTGGTCAAAAAAAAAAAGAAAAGCCTTTGCAAGATCCAGAGGACTCAGGGCTGTTTAGGCAGGCAGTTCAGCCTTGAGCATGCAATGGATGGTCTAAAAGGAGTGGGCATGGTGTGTAAGTGGGCACATCCCCTTGATTTCATGGATTCCGTCTGTATGAGAAATGTAGCTATGGGTGGAGTGAGGTCAAAGCAGAGCCCTCTAGAGCACAGAATTTAGGACAGAAACTTCTGTTCACTAGGTCTAAAGGTAAGTATCAGCTCGGGTGTCATATATGTCTGATGCAAGTTTCATTCGGCATATCAAGAAAAGAGGAAAGTTAGAGACCATTTACTCTGTGATCTCCCAATGTATAAATTAGACTAGGGAAGTAGCATTTAACCATGCCTTAAAAATATCAAGAGAGTAGGATGCTGAAATATTCATAACACTTGCACTTCTTTCCAAGTAAGTAGAATTTTTCCTAATACCTAATCTCTTCAGTTACAGTGGGTATTCTTCTGTCTGGCCCAATCTGAATTGAAACCATGCCTACCATCTTTTAATATAATTTCACATGTTTAAAATGGTTATTAATTATTCATTCAGCCTTTTATTTCCTGTACTCTACAGCAATTCATCACTGATGAATCCATGATCTGGGAATCAGTAACTCTTCTAGTCACACTTATATATTTCCTCCTACCTGAAAGGTCCTCTTCTCTATATACTTACACTTTACCTATTCTTTTAAATCATACTTAAGTTTTCCTTCCCGATGAATATTTCTTTTCTTATTACAAATATTATTTTGCTCTTTTTGCAATTATTATTGCCTAGTATACAAGAAGGATGGACAATATAATTACTTGGAGAGAATTGAATCTGTAGAAAGAATTACCCAAATGTTTAAATTAAAATAATGGAAAAATATAGTATGATTTTCTAATTATTCCTACACAGCAACAGCTCACATTGGTTTCTGACACCTTTTCTAAAACACTGAAGTTAGAAAATACTCGAATGATGTTTTCAGAATTTTATAGAGTAAAGGTTGTGATTAAAACATTTTATAATCAGCTGTTATTTTTCCATGTATGAAGCCATTTTCATGACAAAGGGGTTCAGAAATAATATATCCCATATAACTTACTTGAAAAAAATTACTAGAAGATGTACTTCAACATATTAAGATATAACTGTGATTAATGAGTCATAAATTGGTAAGCCATGATAATAAAAGATTATTTAACAACACAGGAGTAAATTCAATATAAAGATACATCCAAATAGTTGTTATACATTTGGTTATAAAACAAAATGCAAACACTAAAATCATTTTTAAAAGAAAAAATACAAATATTAAAAGAATAACTTGAAATGGCTGTTAATATAATTTGTGGTTGATATTACCAATCTCACTATCCAATAAAAAAAATTGGATGGGTGAGACTGCATTGAGGCAGGAGTGTAAAATTATATTAAATTTAATGCATTAAAAAATAAGATACCATTTCAAGCTTGCAAACCTTTACAATATACACTTTCAAGAATATAGGGGAAAGCATATGCAATATTGATGATATGAGAAAATGTCTTAGTCATTTTGGGCCACTGTAACAATCTACCATAGACTGAGTGGCTTAAATAACAGACATTTATTTCTCACAACACTCGAGGCTGGAAAGCTCAAGATGGAGGTGCCAGCAGATTTGGTTCCTGGTGAGGGCCCTCTTCCTTGTTCACAAACAGCCAGTTTCTCACTGTGTCCTCATATGGCAGAGACAGAAAGAGAGATGAAGGAGACAGATGACACACTGAAGTAGCTGGTAGAGTGAATGAAAACCAAGGAAGTAATACAATGTGTGAACAAAAGTCTTTCAAATGAATTTGCTGGAGTGGAGGTAGAAAAATTGTGAAGAGATTCGAAGAAGCCTATTGAATCAAGGAATGTTTTCTTTTTCTTTCTTCTTTTTTTTTTTTTTTTTTTTTTAATAGTGGGAGCTTTTTAACTGTGTTGGATACTCACAGGAGTAAACCAGTAGGTGGGGAGAGATTAATGATACCAGAAAAAGAGGATAATCGAAGCAATGACATCCTTGAAAATACAATAAAAATATATGGGTGGGAGAAACTCTTGATATTTGGTATTATTAGAATTACAGCCCAGATTTATAGCACTTCTAGAGTTCTCCAAAATACAGATAAGCACCTAAGATTATTCTTCATGCAACAATTTTTAAAAATTTTGGAGAATCTTATTTCTCAGAGTACATTCATTGTTTGCAAATTAAAGCCCACGGCCTCTTGACTTCAGTTTCTGTTATAGGAGTCTTAATCTTGGGAACCTCCCTAGTAAGTATATAGTGATAACTGCTACCAAGAGTCAGACCTTTGTGTTCAGGGTTATACATACATGCATTGTTTAATGACAGGGATGCACTCTGAGAAATACATCATTCGGTGATTTCATCATTGTGCAAACATCATAGAGCATAAACAAACCTAAATGGTGTAGCCTAGTATACACTGAGGCTATATGATATAGCCTATTGTTCCTAGTCTACGAACCTGCACAGCATATTACTGAACCAAATACTGTAGTCTATTGTAACACGATGGTATGTATTCCTATATCTAAACATATCTAATCATAGAAAAGATACAGGAAAAATACGGTATAATCTTATGTGACTACCATTGTACATGTGGTCCATTGTTGACCAAACTGTTATGCAGCACTGAGTATCAGTGTCACATGGTATAGGCTTAGAATAAGCTCTCATGGAGCTGGACTGGAAGAAATACACAAGGTGGCACTAACATGGAGGAGGGAGGCATGCTATTGGGTGGGCACCTCTCAGTGCTGTGGGTATCATGTTGACTTGGGGTATACATCTGCTTCCACAGGGTCTCCTCCATAAGAGTGTGATGAGAAGGAGACTGTTTTATATCTGGATTTTAGGAGTGATACTGAGGCCATAACCATATATGATTTTTCCTTATAGGCCCTTCACCCAAATGGAACCCTTGGTGGCATGCCTTGTGTAATATCCCAGGGACACTGTGGTAGTAAAGCAGATCCAGTCACAGTCTAACCACTATTATCCATAGCATCTTTTCTTCCTCACCTATAGACTTCCCTTACCTTTCCTTTTATTCCTCCTTGACCACTTTTTCTCTGTCCATTCATCTTCCACTGTCAGATTCTTTTTCTTCTCCTCTGCATCGATTTTAGTTTTTCAAGGACTAACAGCATTTTCTATAAGCATTTCTGCAAGGACTAAGAGCATTTTCTGTAAGCATGTCCTATCCCTGGCTGAGATCTAAAGAGACTGCCAATCTCTGGTCAATCATAACTTGGAGAAAATATTTTTAAATTTATTTTAATAGTAAATGTATTTATAAAAGTATTGAAATACAAAAGGATATAAGATTTGAAGTGCAAATCAACCCATATTTTCTACTCCATTCCCCAGAGATAACTATTACTTATAAAATCATACTATCTTTTCATAATTGTTCTATGCATAAGTAAACTATAGTAAAACCATACTGTACAGATTGTTTTGTGATTTGCTTTTTTTTTTTTACTATAACCACATAACTTGAATAATTTTCTACATGAATCATTCTACTAAATGACATACCATTAACTTGAGGAAATGTTAAAAGGAAAAAATATAGTCCAAACAAATTTTGTAATTTTCCTTGGACCCTAACAAAGTGATGGCAACTGATTATTTTTTATTTATAAAATGGAGAGAAGAGTGGATATTTCCTTCACCTTGTTATAGCTACTAATTTTGAAATAAAACGTAAAGTGATAATAAATAAGATTATCTTGAGATTGATAAGAGATAACATATAGACAATTAATTCTTTGAATCCCAGTAAAACCTAGAAAGTCCTAGAAATTAATTAAATTTCTAAATTGTTCCAAGCAAAGAAATCACCAAATAAAAAGAACAAATGCTACAAGAGTATTTGTAAACATCCAAATCTCTGTATTCTGCCACTTAATCCACATTTAAGTTTATAGAAATGTTTTATCTTTTTAAAAATTACCTTCTAGAAAGTGACTTTTCTCTCAAATATATCTGTCATGAGTCAAAGTGCTATAGCGTATGTTGAAATCAACAGTTCTGTACTCAATAGTGTTTAATTCTTTGTGCTTAGAGTTTTTTCAAAATTGACATTGACTACAAGTTGTGAAAGCAAAATACGGAATAAATGCATGAATTTTAAATGACAGAATTAATTAAAATTCTTTACTGTTATTGACGTGTACAATTTTATAGAACCTTGGTTGAATAATATTTGCATACGATTTACATTTGATTTCCTCATACTCATTTTTGCATATAGCTTGCATGCATTTCAATATATAGTAATTTCACATATTTGGAGTAAGACTGAAAGATGGAAGGGAGTCATTCAACTAAATTGTTGAAAGGGGTGGGCCCTGAGAGAGCTCAAATCTTGGTCCTCGGTGGCCTCATTGGGCAGTACCAAGAGCAAGTCCATTGAAGGGCAAGTCCACCTTGATCAGATAAGCTGAGTCTCTCACTCTGGAAGAGACATGAAGTTCTGTTGGTCAGGTACTTTCCCGGAACATAGTCCCTGCCCCCCAGAAAAGTCCCCCTCCCCAAATAAAAAGCATGGAGAGATGGCCAAAACAACCGTAGCTCCATATATACTTCTTCCTCAATTTTGACATCCACAAATATTTATAGACATTTTTTATTTGACAAATAAAAATTGTATATATTTGTCATATACAACTTGATAGTTTGAAATATGTATACATTGTGGAATGGATCAATTGAACTAATCAACATATGTATCACCTCACATATATAGCATTTTTTGTGGTGAGAACACTTAAAATGTACTTTCAAACACTTTTGAACTCTCTAGACTTTTAGCTTATCCAATCTCTTGAGAGAAAGGAGTCCATCAATACAGAAAATCAGCAATGGGAGGCAAGAGGAGATTCTTTGAACTAACACAGGAATAAAGCACATCTCAATATTTATTTAGATAAAGGGTGTAGATTGTCGCTGCTGGGAAGTATTTGCTGGGTGACCCATGTTAATGATCTTAATAAATTTAGGGTTGGCCTACAGTGGTGTTCAAATTGACTCATCTCCAGACATGAATGAATGTAGAGCTACTCTCTCTTTGCTTTCAGTGTTTCCACAGTTGTCTGATTTTTTTTTTTTAAGAGAAAGAGGACTAGCTTAACTATGGGTTGAGGGATTTTAGCTAGATGCCAAAATTCCATGCCACACGCTAGAGCCTGGCAAGTTACTGAAGATGTTTATATCTGCTATTTAGGCCCAAAGAGTCAATTCTGGCCTCAGGGATCACAGGATTTTCTGGGATGGAATTAGTAAGATAATTACGGTTATTCCTAAATAGAGGGATAGGATAAAACATGCCTCCCAGAAAGATGCGTCTTGTGACGCATAGGGGATAAATAAGAAGATAATAAAAATTGGGAGAAGGGTAAACAAGGGGCAGAAATAACAGAGCTGGCAGCTCTTTGCGAAGGGTGAAATAGAATGAAGAGTCACGACTGACTTCTAGATTTCTGGTCTGAGTGCAGTGATGTCATTCACTGAGCTGGAAAACAAACACAAGGAGGAGCAGGTTTTAGTGCTGTGTTAACTTCGTAGTAGCCATAGGATAACCTACTGGATAATCTCACTAGGCAGCTATTTATGCATGGTACACAGCTCAGGAAAAATACCTGGGAAAAATATTTAAAAAGTGGTGAAAGAATCCATAGAAATGAAAGAAAAAAGAATGGGCAGGTAAACTGAGGTAGGGCAAGGACTAAGACTGCCACCATTTTATAATCCTCAAAAGCCTTCGCTTCCGAAATGTTTTTGTCCAAAAAGCTTACAGCTCTTTGAGGATCCAGTGAGTGTACTAAAGTAGAGATCGCAAAGGCAAATGATTTCACAGACCAAGAACCTATAAAAAAGATAAATAACTGGTTATAACAGGGACTAATTAAACTAGGGAAGGCATGTTCTGCCTAAGTCATTTGAGTTATTTTTTGTTTTTTGTTTTTAATTCTGTTGGTGCCCAAGCAAAATACATCATCTACGAAGAGGACTTACTCAGCAGGCAGCCAGCTTGTGACTCCAGAGTAAACATCTATAAACCAATTTCTTGCAAATCCTCCCTGAACACAGATAGCCCGGACTGAAATCTCTTGGGGAGCACTGGCCTTAACGTCTACTCATATTTTCTTCCAGATCCAACACAGTGACCACAGACAAAGCTACCTACCTCCTTTCAGGGACAGCCTGAAGATCTGAAATACTCACCAGATGCCTAAAGAAGAGGTTAAGACATTTCTGCCAATTCATCGTAGGGTGAGACACACCTCTCCGTTGATGCCCTGCAGACATAACAGCTTTCTGCCAGTGCTTCCCATAATACTAATTCCAGGGCATCATAATTTAGAATTCAGCAATGAAAGAGTGTGTTGCCTTTCTCTGTTCCAACTCAATCACGCAACAACCCCTTAACGTTGTAGAGATTGGAAAATCCTGGTTTTCAGGATTTTCAGGAAAATCTGAGAGCAATCTCTTTTTGGAGGCTCTCCTCATTCCTGCCATCTTTTCTTTACATGCTTGGAGCATAGGGTCTTCTGGATCCAGAGCCAAGGACACAGTCCGGCTGTTTAAAGTATTCTTCAGTTTGAAAAGAAATGGGCCCTGTACAAATGTGTGAATTTGGTGAAACTGCCTTTAACACCCTTACCAAATGTATCAATACCAGGTGAGCCTTTCTTATGATCTCCATTTAAACCCCCAGAACAGCCTAGAGCAGTTGCACATGACATAATCTCTCCACTCCTTCGTGTCACAGCTTTATGCATCATCTTCTTCAAAAAGCAGTTATTTGATAAAGGAGTTAGCTGATCATCCACCTGGCCACTTGGCTAGCTCTGATCTCCCAATGTAGTTGTTTTCCAGTTGTAAATGTGACCCAGCTACTAACAGAGAGAATTACTGAAAAACACAACAGTGGTCCATAGACAATTTCCTTTCCCAAATTCGGTATTTTTACATCTTTGTCCTTAACTAAACTTCAGCAAAGCCCATGAGAATATCAATTTTCGTGTGTAAATACTCATGAAGTGCAAATTTGATATGTTCACACTACTGTAGGCTCTCAATAATGATTGAATTTAAACTATGAAATAAAATCCACTTGTAAAAAGCCAGGAAGTTGCCTTGTGGTTGGAAGGTAAGCTCTGACAGATCACAGAGCAGGGTGTTGAATTGTCCCTTCAAATATTACTACAGGATAAAGAAATGCTTTTCTCTAACAGTGTGGAATTAACTGTAACTGACCAGACCTTTTCATGATCCCTTCTATAAGAGAAGCTGAAAGCATTGTAGGTGGTCAATCCAGAGAATGCTTAATAATAACCCCTGCTGGTATAAGTCAATATTATGCCATTATTAAGTTGTTGAAATCAGGCTTAAATTAAAAACTGGTAAATAATTAACAAGTGCCATCATTTGCCTGGCAATGTACTAGGATCGTGATAGCTACAAAAGATGTATCAGACATTTTTCAGTCTATAAGCATTTATATTACTGTTTTCCATTTTAAAGTTGAAACGGGGATTCAGAGTCCATATTCTCTCTTCTTAGTTGTCCCAGCAGGACAGTCCTTACTTCCCCTGCTTATTATCCAGAAGTATTTGGAAGATTCTGCCTTTCAGGCCAAATGCCCACACCTTCCCTGATTACAGTTGCTCCTGAATAGCTTCCAGGTGTACTGAATGAAGGCAGAACGCCTCAGTGGCTCCACAGGAGGCTTTCTTCTCTTGGGAAAGCCCCAACCTGCCACTTTGCTTACTCAGCCAACTTTGCCCTGGCAACTGCTGCCTCTCTTGTCTGAGGCCTGGATAGCAGCAACAGCTGATCTTGGCCTGCCAGCTGGTATCTGAGCAACTGCTCTTGGCCCTCCTTCCAGTTCCCAGTCTCTTGCAGATACACCTGCTGGGCAGGAGCACCTGGAGCACAAGTGTGCCCATGGGATGTGATGCCGGTAGTACCAGGAGCAGGCACAGCAGCCTCTTCCTCTCGGACAATGTGGCGGCTAACTTTCCTTCTGGACACTCCATTCATCAACTCGTGGGGGCACTGGTTCAGCCTGCCCAGCATGACCTTCATTCTCATATCTGGGGAGAAAAGAAATAGGGGAATAAATGGATTTAGTTTTCAACCAGTTAATTACACATTTTGCATAGTTAGCATTTCTGACAAGATACTGTCAAATCAAAGATTGAATTACATCAGCTCTTTGATTTCCAAATATCTTTTATTAGATACTCCAAATATGTAATAAAAATTTGGTAATACTTCTTCCTCAAAAAACACTTATATGATATCGATAATTGAATGAGGATTTTTCATTGTAAGGGCTAGGCTTCAACGCAAAAACCAGACCATGGTCAGGTCTTACCAGTGGGCCAACTCAGACCTGTGTTAAGATATATGAACTATAAAAACCAGTCTTATCTAATACTTAGGCTTTTATGCCAAATTCATAATTTAAATATCTTTAGTTTTATAAAAACATGACTATAAATATTTGTAGAAATAATCACATAAACATCTATTTATATGAGTGTGTACATGTGTGGTTGCATAACAGTAGAAGGAGAGATGGCACATTAGACTCAAGTCACAAAATTAGGCTCAAGTTCCCCTTCTCCTGCTATTTGGCTTCATGACTTTCATCTTTTCAGCCTCTCTGGGCTTTAGTTGTATAATTTTAATTTATTCTCAGGTGCTACTTCACAATTTACTAAAATATATTTATTTTAGCAATGTTGTTTTAGTTGATTTCCTCTCAACATTTTATTTGTATTTTATTTTTCTATTAAACAGAACTAAACATCAACTCAGAAGAGTACAATATACATGAACAGATATCTAGGCACCACAGAATACTGTGTAAAGATAAAGACTGCAATGGAAAGTAAGAATGTTCAGTGGGATACATGCATGGGAATATATCATGCATGCAAAGGTCACTGTTCATATGCCTTACAGTGAGAAAAAGGTTGAACCTGTCCGAAACCCTGGGGGGTAGGTGGTAATACTGTCATCTACATTTACTACATTTACCATGCCTGCTTTTCTCACATCTCACCACCAAATACATTAACCACTCATTTGTATGCAATGAAGATGCCTAACTTATTAAGCTTTTTGTTATTTTTCTCCTGAGTTCGTTGAGAGCTATCTTGGTTTGTGTTAGGAGATAGTAATCCTGTCTGATTCATACTATAAGAGACAGTATTGGGGTAAAGAATACCAATTTCCCACTTCAATTTAATCTGGAAAATGAGGTAAGGATGAGAGAAAGTAATAACATTATATATATATATATATATAATGCTTTTGATTTAGAGCAGTAAAATAAGATAATCATGTTGTTCCTATTATTTCCATGACACATCTATTAACATTATGATAAGCCCATGTTATTCATATTTTCTCTCTCCTGTTCCACAGTCCGTTTGTCTAGCATGTGTCTTCCATAGCCATCAAACTATGGGATGATTCTCTTGCTTTGAGCTATAAGAACTTTCAGGTTACCCTAGTTTTCCTATGGGACCTTCAGCTCCTCCCAGAAGTGTTTCCTGACAGCTCAAACTACATTGATTTATGCCTCAATACTTGTCTGGAGTTTCTCATTTGACCTGCACAGTTTCTTCTATTATTGGTCACCTTTTCCTTATGTGACAGTCTCATCTTCCTCTTAGGAATTTGAGTTCCTTCAAGGAAGAAATGTTTGTGTGCCGTCAACCCTGCTCCCTCATTATGCCCAGTCCTCTGCCAAGCACTGAGCTGAGCATCATCTCCATAATTACTGCTCCCACCAGGTGGAAAAGACATAGTTTATGAGGATCAGAAATAACCAAAGAACAAGAATAATAAATTGTCAGGTAGAAGCAAACTTTAAAAGGGCAAGAAAGGCTTTGAATTTTAATCCCTTGGTAAAACCAACAGCACTTCATACAAGAGGAATCAAACACTGCAAGTCGCCTATTTTCAATCCATTGAAGATACTGTTATCTTGTTTTTGAGAGACCTTCATTGGAAATCTTTTCCCCCTTGTTCTTTAAGTCCGCATCTATTCATGAAAGACTAACACCAGCATAGCTTTCCCTTGCAGACCCCAAAACATTTAAAAATCTACCATGAATTATTTACATGGCAGCTCCAATCAGCAACATACCTGACAGACTCCCCAGCCGAAATGAAAGTTCACTGTGCAAAGGTGCCCAGTGAGGCTGGCCGCCTCCCACTGTGAGGTTATAGACAGAACTAAGTCAGCACACATTATGTGTCAGCGCCGACATCAGAAGGAATCAAATCCTTTGATCTCAGACCTCCACAGGAAGCTTAGATCTCAGACAAATTAGATAAAAAATGAATTTATAGCAGATACGTGTCCTAAGGCATTCAGCTGAATGTTTGGGTTTTAGGGAAGGAAGGATAGTGAGTATCAAAATATATGAATTGGCATGCCTCCTTTCCACCTCTGCCTTGTTGATGAGTCCCCATTAAAATGAAAATATGGGATTTTAAACTGTTCCTCCATGCCTCTTAGAATCCCACTGGTGGATTTGACCAAGTTTTAGGGAAAATGGGATACAATATGGGGAACATTTATCTCTTCTCTACAGAAAGGAAGACTCACTGGTTCTGGGTTCTTTCAGGTCCACCCATAGTCAGCTACAGCTTTTCCAGCTATCCTTAGCTTCTTCCAACTTCCAAAACTTTGTTGGGCAGCAAATATGCACTGTGCCTGTGACTTTAAAAATTTGTGTGGGTACTAGCCACTGGCTTATTTTGCAATAAGAATATTAACAGTGAATCTCCCCTCTCTCTCTCTCTCTACCTCTCCATACCCTGTTCATATTTTTTGAGCCTAGTTCCATGTGTAACATTCAGTGTTGGGTGATCTGGACTCAGTATAGAAAGCCTAATATATTGCCTGGACCTTTGAGTCTAAACAGGATCTGAAGCAGATCTTGAACAACTGATCAATTAACAACAAGAATCAACCATCTTGGTTTCTCATTTGTCAATAAGGTGCAGTAGTCCTGCCCACATGTTAGGGAATGTATATGTCATAATTAAATACTAATGCTTCTGTCTTGTCTAGATAAGTTGTTCCTTTATGTGAAAAATATTATTTCTTTTTAATAAGCAATACATGACAAATGAGGAGGCATACAAATTAGAGAAAAATAAAAAGGAAAATGTCTGTAGTAGGACATTGTATCTTAACTAATCTGCATTTTATTGATTTGTGATACTCTAGAAATGGACGTGTTTTGGTAAACCTAATTTAACTCATTAATCCATCTGGAACTTCCTTTGTTATATTTTATAAAATGTGAATCTAGACTGATAAATGCTCTAAATAGTAACATTTACTAAACCTTTTATAAACTGTTTTCCTTTATATTTACTTTTATTTTCTCTTTTGTTATATATTTCATTTCTATATCTAATATCTCTACTTACCTATATATGATATCTATATCTACCTAATTGGGGCTATTTCCACTAATGTGCCCATATATGCTTGTAACAGAATCACATTATCTTAAGAACGTGACATAAGTATTAATTCCCTGATAGGGCTACTCATTTCCACTACCATAAAATCTATTTATTTTAGAAAATTGGCTTTGTATCATTAGCCTATATTTTCTGATGAATTTTGGAATCCATCTTATGCTATTCAACATTGCAAAGAATGATTGGAATTCCATTAATCCCATTTATTTGAGAATAACTGAGGTATTTGTAAGAATAGTCCATCTAATTAGAAACATATTATACTTCTCTATGTATTCAAGTCTTCTCTTTATACTATTTAATAAAATATAGTTTATTTTTATATAGGTTCAACATAACACTGGTTAAGACATTTTTCAAGGCAGTATATCCAAGGCAGTATATGTACATTTCTTTACTTTTTTCTAACTATATACCATTGACCTATACAATTTTTTGGACTGACATTATTTTTGAGTGAGTTATTCAAAATATTTATAAATCATGGCAGTTAATGGTCGAATCTTTTAAGTTATCCTTAAAAATGTATATCACCTGCAAACAACTTCCAACATTGTCCTCTTAATTTGTTTTATTTTTATTTTTTTTTTTGAGATGGAGTCTCACTCTGTCAACGAGGTTGGGGTGCAGTGGCATCATCTTGGCTCACTGCACCCTCCATCTCCTGGGTTCAAGCACTTTTCCAGTCTCAGCCTCCTGAGTAGCTGGGACTATAGGTGCGTGCCACCACATCCAGCTTTTTTTTTTTTTTTTTTTTTTTTGTATTTTTAGTAGAGATGGGGTTTCACCACATTGGCCAGGCTGGTATCGAACTCCTGACCTCAGGTGATCTGCCCACTTTGGCCTCCCAAAGTGCTGGGATTACAGGCATGAGCCACCATGCCTGGTCATTTGGTTTTATATATGCTATGTTTCTTATGATTCCAAAATATATGTTATAAAATTATGGTAAGAATGGCTCATGTGTTTTTCCTCATTTGAACATGAATTCCTCTAATACTCCATTGTTAATTATGATATTGGATCTTGATTGAAAATAGAAATTGAACTCTTCATTCTTTTTAAATTTTTTTTTGAGACTAGGGTTTTATTACGTTGCCCAGGTTAGAGTGCAGTGGATATTTTCATAGCTCACTGCAGCCTCAAACTCTTAGGGTCATGCAATCCTTCCACCTCAGCCTCCTGAATAGTTGGAAATACAGGTGCATACCACTATACCAGGCTCTTCATCTTATTCAGTGGGCATGCTGCTATTCCTGATTATTTTTTAAAGTTTTCTTCTGGGACAACTACTATATTTTATCCATGTTTTAAAGGAGCAAATGTTCTTTGTTTAAATTATATGACATGGACATGTTATTTATTAATAATTTCCAAACATAGTTTTGCTTTCCTGAGAACCTGAGACAATTTCTAGTTCTCAGCTCCTTTGCTTTCAGATGAAACTATCTCTGTCCTTCCCTATCCCTGTCATTCTTATACATTTGTATTAACAGAAGGTAAAGTGACAGCCCTTTATATTTTACGTTTACAAAAAACACCATATACAGTCAATGTATCTCTAAGGTGGTAGAGATAAGAAATCTTTGAAGTAGATGTTCATGGTCACATGTGCATATATAGCCTCTTTTTTACACTTCACTTTTTCATTTCCAACATTTGATGCATGGATTCCATAAAGAAAACGGATGTAGACAAAGATTGATGCATAATTTGGAGAAAGCAATATTGAGGTCAGCAGCAGTAGCTGTCCTGCAAACACAAAGGTGGTAGCAAGAAAACTGGAAGAGGAAGCTAAAGTAGCCAGAAGAAAGCATTAGCTGGAAGCAAGAAGTCATATTTTCCCACTGTTAGGACCCAAAAAATGTTCGTTCATCATCCTTTTATATAGTTGGTGAACCTGGATAAAATTTCTATTAATACATTTCTTTTAGAAGAAGGGCAGGGGCCTGTCTTTTTTTCCCCCCAGCAGTTGTAATAACTCCTGGAATCCAAGGGTCTCTGGAAAAGGGAAATGGAAAGAAGGGGACTCATTTCATCAGGTCTTCATCATTCACTCAATAATAGTTATCGGTGGTCTAATACCCTAAATCCCTATGGTAACAGTGGTGTTGGGATCATAAAAGATACAGAATTTATACCAAAGGATCTGTATAAGATGAACACAAATATTATATTACATACAAAAGGTATTAAAGAAGTGAGAAGTATTATAAAAGTTGAGAAAGGAACTATTCCTTCTAGATAAGGAACTTTGAAAAAAGATAAAGTATATGATTTGGAGTGGGATCAATGGGAGTGTCCTAGTCCATTTTCATACTGCTGATAAAGACATACCCAAGACTGGGCAATTTACAAAAGAAAGAGGTTTAATTGGGCTCACAGTTCCACGTGTCTGGGGGGCCTCACAATCATGGTGGAAGACAAGAAGGAGCAAGTCACATCTTACGTGGAGGGCAGCAGGCAAAGAGAGCTTGTGCAGGGAAACTCCCATTTTTAAAACCATCAGATCTCTTGAGACTCATTCACTATCACAAGAATAGTGCAGGAAAGACTAGCCCCAAAGTTCAATCACTTCCCACTGTGTCCCTCCCATGAGACGTGGGAATTGTGGGAGTTAAAATTCAATATGAGATTTGGGTGGGAACACAGCCAAACCATATCAGGGAGACTTTAGAGAAAGTGGATACTTTAGAGAAAGACATTTTGATGTGGGGAGGCCTATGTTGCGCATAGAAAATATTGTCTTGGAGGGAAAAGAGATAGGGGTGAAGGAGTAGACCCCTGTAAGGAGTGTATTAAATAAAACTGAAGATGTATCTGTGGAATGAAGTGTAAAGGAGGAGAGAGAAAAAACAGACACTGGAGAGAAAGAATGGATAAAACTTGACATGCAAGAGGACAGGCTGGTAAAGGGAGAACTAGGAGTTAAAGATAACTCTGTGTCTTGTCTGGAAGATTTGGGGCCAACTAACCAATTTAGGGAAGAAGGGAACAGTTGAGAAGGTGTGAAGCAAAATTGAGCTCTGACAGAGCAAAACAAGACTCTTTCCCTGGCATTTCTACAAATCTGAGTTTATATAAACTGGACAACTAAGCCCTTTGCAAATGGGATTTGAAACAGTATGTCTAGAGGGGCTAAACATGTAACTTAGGACAATAGCATTCTTTTTTTTTTTTTTTTTTTTGAGGCGGAGTCTCGCTCTGTCGCCCGGACTGGAGTGCAGTGGCCGGATCTCAGCTCACTGCAAGCTCCGCCTCCCGGGTTTACGCCATTCTCCTGTCTCAGCCTCCCGAGTAGCTGGGACTACAGGCGCCCGCCACCTCGCCCGGCTAGTTTTTGTATTTTTAGTAGAGACGGGGTTTCACCATGTTAGCCAGGATGGTCTCAATCTCCTGACCTCGTGATCCGCCCGTCTCGGCCTCCCAAAGTGCTGGGATTACAGGCTTGAGCCACCGCGCCCGGCCGACAATAGCATTCTTTATCTCCTTTAGCATTCTCTCCCATATTTGAATTTTTAAATACACACTGTTTGTTCTGACTGCCTCACACTTAATTGCATATTGCTTGGAATTGTTCTCTAATTTTCCCCCAAATATTACTCCTGTATTCCAACCATACTGAAAATTCATAAAGGACAGAGGACCAGATATCATCTCTTTATAATTATACAGAAGGAGCCTTATAACATGCTAAATAAACATCAGAAGATAAATAAGTATTTATTTAATATTCATTGGGAGAGAAAATCTAATTGTATTCATTAAGTCATTCCAACAAGCTCTCATCTAAATGTTACAAAGATCAGTAAAAGGCTCTGTCTGGGTTTCTCATCCTCAGCATTACTGACATTTTGAGCTAGCTAATCTTTGCTGTGGGGTGGTGTTGCATATTATAAGATGTCTATAGCACTCTGATCTCTACACACGAGATGCCAGTGGTGCTCCCCTGCTCCCAGGCTGTGGCAGCAAAATGTCTCCAGACATTGCAAATGTCTTCTGGAAGTAGAGTGACCAAACATCCCAATTTGTCTGAGGCTGAGGGAATTCCTGGGACACAAGATTTTCAGTTTCAAAACTGGGAGAGTTCTGGGAAAAACCAGGATGTGTTAGTCACCCTATCTGGGGAGCAGAATTCTCCTGGTTGAAAACGACTGATTTTGGAAACAGAAAGTTATTATACAATGAATTACAAAGACCAGAAGTGCTACAATGAAGGCACTCACTCAGTATACTTGGAACCCAAAGAGGAAAATGTTCATTCTGGTTGAGAAGAAAGGGGTTGAGGAAAGCTTTTGTTTTCTAATTTTTAGTTGACATGTAATAATGGTACCTATTTACAGAGTACAGAGTGATATTTCTTTTTGGGGGAAGGGGAGCAGAGTCTTTCTCTGTTGCCCAGGCTGGAGTGCAGTGGTGCGATCTCAGCTCACTGCAACCTCTGCCTCCCGGGTTCAAGCGACTCTCCTGCCTCAGCCTCCCTGAGTAGCTGGGACTACAGGTGCATGCCACCATGCCTGGCTATTTTTTGTATTTTTAGTAGAGACAGGGTCTCACCATGTTGACCAGACTGGTCTCAAACTCCTGTAAACAGGTGATCCTCCCGCCTTGGCCTCCCAAAGTTCTGGGATTACAGGCGTGAACCACTGTGCCCAGACCAGAGTTATATTTCAATACATGTATACAATGTATAATGATCAAATCTGGGTAGTGACCATGTTCATCACCTCAAACATTTATCATTTCTTTGTGTTGTGAACATTCTGAAAAAAAAAAGGCACCTCAGCTACTGCTTAAAGCTTGAGCTGGTTTTAACAGGTGAAGACAAACCATCCAACTGGAAGAAACTGCAAGTAAATGAGCAGAGAGATATTAGACTAATCCCAGGATGGATGAATTAGTGTGGTGAGGGTAAGCAGGAGCAAGAGAGGAAAACCCAATATAAGGTTAGAAATATTGGATAGAGTCAAGGCTTAGAGGGCTTTGAATCTTAAATAACATTTTCTAAACCAATAATAAATACACATATATAGCCCACATAGTATGCCTGAAATTGTTCTGTGTAACAGAGAAGTTAGTTCTCTTACTTGAGGCCACAAAGTCTGTCAACAGGGAGTCAGATTTAAGCCCAGTCTGTTGGACTTCTGGGTTCTATGCTCTTAACTGTCACACTATCCTGATTCTCCAACTGACAATGGGAATTCATTAAATCTTATGAGTAGAAGAGTGACATTAGCAGATACAGATTTTAAAAGAGGGCTTAGATGGCTCTTGATGTCAAAAACACTGGAGACAGTAAAATAGGAGGGATGTATATTTTACTCTCTTCTTCCCCCATCACAACTTTCTGGTACCCTGACTGTATCCATGCAATTTTTGGTAAAAGCTGTAATGTGGTAAATTTATAATCTGAATCTAGTAGCCATGCTCGGTTCCAACAGCTCAATCATCCTAAGTGCTATAGTAGTGCTTAGTGAAAGCAAAGTGCTGAAGAGAGAGACAGTCAGTCACTTTATCAGCAAATGTTAAAAGTTTAAAAACACAGAGGGAAAAGGGAAACTAAAGTGCCATGGCAATAACAGAATAAAACAAAATGTATGTAAAGCTACCAATAATTAGGTGTTTCATAGCTGGTAATAATTTCCAAAGAAAAGCAGGAGATGCCTCATTATTTGTCTTCAAAACGATACTTTTCAGATTTGTACAAAGCTTAGAAGACAAGGAAACAAATCTGCTGTGATCCCCAGAGGAGGATTCAGATAACACATCTTTCTATTTTTAACCTGTATGTCCTAATAAAATGGCCTCTTTGATGTTCCCCTCTCTTCAATCTAAACTTTTCCACAGAGTCCTGTGCCTGTCTCATTCTTAATAATTTATTAATAAACTACCACATAAAAAATGTCCCTTCATAAAACAGTTAGGCACTGTGGACTGCATAATGTAGTTAATTTAAGCAGGCCACTGACAGTCACATAGATGGCCATATGAGATTAAGAGAGAGACTAGTACCACTCCTGCCATTCTCTGTAGATGGCAGCTGAATATGAAGAGCTATTCAGATGGCGGGGTTCAAACACCTGTCCTGAGTTTACATGCAATAATATGGTCAAGAGGCTTCTAAAAAGAAAAATTAGAATAATCTTAGATGGAAACTGCAGATAATTCCCATCCCCTTCTCTCTTTCTCTATTTTTTTCAATACTACTCCCATCCACACCCCACACCCTCTACCACCTTTTGGTGCAGGTCCAGGAACTGGAGTATGGCTAATATGTTGGGAAAATTGAAAAAAACAAACAAACTTTTATTTCCTTCATGGAAAGATATACAAACAAGCAAACAAACTGATAAACACTCATGCTCATGCGTGCACACACACACACACATAAACACACACATGAAAGATCTCACTCAGCTACTTAGAGGCAGAATAACATTGGGCTGCTATTTTTTGCTTAAACATACATTCAGAACCACTAAGACAGGTAAGCCTTTTGAAGCAGAAAATATGATAATTGACTCTCTAGAGTACATGTTTTTAAATGTTTCAGGCCTAGGGAAATTATATGAATATTTTTCATGTATCATACCTATATTTGGCAAAGCCATCTTGTGCTCTGCCCAGTCTTTCTATTTGCAGCATTCTTAGTCCGACAAGGGCAAAGCATTCATCCCAGGCAAATGCTTATCTTTTCTCTGTCTGGCACTAATTCTAATGGCAATTTAACAATATAACAAGTAATATTATCTGGCATAACACACCATGGAGGCAAATAATACATTTTGCTGAAAGTACAGCTAAACAACAAAGCACAGTTTAACAAAGCTGACTCACATGTTGAGGGTTCTGTACTCAATCTAATTTGCATAGTTGGTATTTGGCAACTGTACTCTTCTTTCCCAAATTCAATAATGTTGCCAAATTGGCAGCTTTGCAATAGCTAAAGGAAAGATTATATGCCTATACTCTGGTTTCCCCTTTATGTAACGAGCTCAAATGTTAAACCAATCATCTTCATATATATATACATATAAAGTATATGTATCAATTCAAATAATTGGTGAATAGATGAGTGAATCAGCCAGACCTGTGTATTTTTCTGCTGGGATATTTCTTTGAAGGAAAGTAACAAAGACTAAGAAGGGGCTACAAACTAAATTGCTTCAGAAACACAGCTGAAGGAGAGGGAGGCTCAGTCAGTCCACAACGGATCTCTCCTGTGGGGATCATCCCCACCTCTAAGCTTACCTTCTGCCACCACAGCGTCTTCTTTTTTGGGCCTTTGTGATTCTCGGTGTTTGGATGAGGTGTGGATATGATTATTTTCATTATTAGTCTGGGATTCGGGAATCTCTTCAGGTTTTGTTTCTGTATTAATGGAGAAAAAGAAGGGATTTTTTGTTCAGACAAAAAGAACATTTTTATTTGTAAGTGGGACCATCAGCATTTAGGTGTTTCCCTTGTATGTACACTTGTCCCATAATTACCATATACATGCAATAGAATGCATATAACATATTCAGAGTTCAAGAAATAATGGCATAAAATCCTATATACTGACCACCAACATTATGGTATAAAACTGTACAAATAGCAGACACATGTGGCTACTGATCACTTAAAATGTTCCTAGCTAAATTGAGATGTAAGTATAATGTACACAGTCAATTTTCAAAAAAGTGTAAACTACCTAATGTTTTTATATTCATTATGTGTTGAAATAATATTATTGATATGTTAAATGGCTACTAGAGAATTACATATGTGTCTTGTATGTGTGGCTCATGTTATACTTCTGTTGGACAGAACTGATTAGCTAGTGACAGAATATTATTAATACTTTTTTAGTCTTTAATTTTGAAATGAATATTGATTCACAGGCAGTTGTCAAGAAATGTACAGGGAGGATGCAAGCATCTTCACCCAGCCTTCTCCATTGTTAACAACCTGTGTAACTACAATATGATATCAATACTAAGGAATTGAGACCAGTACAAGCCAGCAAATGCAAGATGAGGGGGGCTTTTAATTGAAGACTGTATATCTTTAGTCTATCCCTGGCTGAAGAGGTACTTCATCTTCTATTTATCTACTTAATAAATGCATTCATCTAAAATATATTTACATTCCTCATGTCAGGCACTGTTTAAGGCTCTGGGAATACTATGGTGAGTAAAAAAGATCTGATCCCTGCCCTGATAGAGCTTTTATTCTAGTTTGGATGGCAGAGGATAAACAAATAAATTTGTAATATGGCAAAGTAATGCTATAACATGGCATGAAAAAGAGGTAGTTATGGGTGGGAAGTAGACCTTTTTTTTCTTTTTCAACTTTTATTTTAGGTTCAGCGGGTACATGCACAGGTTTATTAACAGGTAAATTGCATGTCACTGGGGTTTGGTGTACAAATGATTTCATCACCTAAGTAGTGAACATAGTACCAAACAGATAGTTTTTCAACCCTTATCCCCCTCCCACCTTCCCCACTCAAGTAGGCCCTGGTCTCTATTGTTCCTCTCTTTGTGCCCATGTGTACCCAATGTTTAGCTCCCACTTATAAGTGACAACATGCAGTATTTGGTTTTCTGTTCTTGCATTAATTCACTTAGTTTAGTGGCCTCCAGCTGCATCAATGTTGTGCAAAGGATGTGATTTCATTCTTTTTATGGCTGCATACTATTCCATGGTATATATGTATCATATTTTCATTATCAAGTCCACTGTTGATGGGCATCTAGGTTGAATCCATGTCTTTGCTATTGCAAATAGTGCTGCAATAAACATACAAATGCATGTGTCCTTCTGGTAGACTGATTTATATTCTTTTGGGTATATACCAAATAATGGGATTGCTGAGTTGAAAACTTCTGTTTTAAGTTCTTTGAGAAATCTCCAAACTGCTTTGCATAGTGGCTGAACTAATTTACATTCCCACCAACAGTGTATCAGCATTCCCTTTTCTCCACAACCTCACCAACATCTGTTACTGTTTTAACTTTTTAGTAATTGCCATTCTGACTGGTATGAGATGGTATCTTATTGTATACTAGACTTTAAACTATACTACAAAGGTACAGTAACCAAAACAGAATGGTACTGGCAAAATAATAGACAAATAGACAACAGACCTATATACGAATAGACAAATGAAGCTGCACACATACAACCATCTCATCTTCAACAAAGCCAACAACAACAAGCAATGAGGAAAGGACTCCTATTCAATAAATGGTGCCGGGATAGCTGGCTAGCCATATGCAGAAGAATGAAACTTGACCTTTTCCTTTCGCTATATGCAAGATTAAAGATGTAAATGTAAGATCCGAAACGGTAAAAACCCTAGAAGAAAATCTAAGAAATACCATTCCGGACATAGGCCTTGACAAAGTTTTCATGATGAAGCCTCCAAAAGCAAATTCAGCAAAAACATAAATAAAAAAAGCAGGACCCAATTAAACTAAAGAGCTTCTGCACAGCAAAGGAAACTACCAACAGAGGAGACAACCAACCAACAGAATGAGAGAAAACATTAACAAACTATGCATCTGACAAAAGTCTAATATCCAGAATCTATAAGAATTTAAATCAAAAATCAAAAAAGCAAACAATCCCATTTAAAAAAATGGGCAAAGGACATGAACGGACATTTCTCAAAAGAAGACATACATGTGGCCAAAAGTTTGTGAAAAAATGGTCATCTTTTGTGTGACTTGTTAAAATGGTTGGTTTATACTAATTTGAATATTAGTGAACTTTCCTGATGATGCTAATATTTATCCCAAGAAAAGTTTCCTATCATTTTGAAATGACTATCAACATACAGAGATTAGTGGTTAAGAAAAACAAAATCATGGAAAGAAAAACTACTTGCACTTAACATAGAGAGTTAAACTCTCATGCCAGTTTTGCCAAATGTGAACTTCAAATACCATGCTTTATACATACATACAAAAATAAAATATGTGATTATATTTAAAATAAATAAATAAATAAATAAATTTTAAAAAAAATGGTCATCATCACTAATGATTAGAGAAATGCAAGTAAAAACCATAAGGTATACATTTTTGGATAGGCATGATCAGGAGGGATATACCCTGAAATAAAATCACAGTAAAACAAAACAAAACAAAAAACCAACAAGAAGAGAAAAGACAAAAGCCAATTTTACTTAAGAATATCTTTGATAAAGCAGTAAAGAGAATTAAATTTTATTTAAAATCCATATGTGATTTTTCCCAAGAAAAAGCAATTTTACAATTGAATTTTGAGCTGAACTAACTATTTTTTCATGGAACATGTTTACTTGAAAGAGCTTGAAAACATGATTGAGAAATTATGGTTATTCATACTTGTGTATTTGGCAGATTTTATTTTTTCTCAAATGAATGAAGTGAGCTTGTAAAACAGAAACAACTTACAATGTTTGTTGTCAGTGATAAAATTCAAGCTTTCATGGGAAACTTGGAATGTGGGAAAACTTATGTCAACTGCATGAACGTCACAGATTTCTAATTCTTAATGATTCGTGTTATTAACAAATGTGATCTTTTTGAATAGTAGAATAAAATATGTCAATGTTGAGAAGATCTTCACGACTCCATGAAACAATATTTTCAAAATGGTCAAAGCATAATGCATGGATGAAAGCTCCATTCAAAGTATATGATGAGACTGGTGGATTTTCATGTAACAAAGTACAAAAAGGACATTGAGATGGCACTTTAAGTAACTACTTCTTGTCAAGTCTGGGTGCAGTAGGAAAGAAGAATGTGCACTATTATCTGTAAAGGCTATTAAAATGCTCATCCCTTTTCTACAATGTATCTGACTGAGGCTGGTTTTCTTCATATACTTCAGCAAAAACAATATATTGCAATAGGTCGAATACAGAAGCTGCCAAGAGATTCCAGCTGCCTATTAAGGAAGACATTAAAGAGATTTGTAAGAATGCCACACTCTTTTCACTATATATTCTTTGAAACTACAACTTTTTAATTTAAAATGTTATGTTGACATGCAATGCATGTATTATTTTAAAATAAGGTAATGAGTAAATTTAAAATTTTCTGTTTAAACTTCTAATTTGGAAACACTAATGGATATAGAACTCACATAGACAGAAGTTGTTTAGATTCTCAACAATCATTGAAAGTACAAGGTCCTTAAACCCAAATTGAAAAAGACAGACACAGAGAGGATATAGCTTAACGAGAGAATCCTTTTTTATGAGTAAGTCATGGAACAATATATTTTTCTGATTCTGAAAAAATGAATGCTAATTTTAGAAACGTAATAAATACAAAATACAGAAGGTATAAAGAAGGAAATACAAATCACTTATACAGATCTGACTACTGTAAAACTTTCATAAAGTTCCTTGTAATTTCTTTACATCTTTTTTGTTTGTTTAACATAGTTAGGAGTCTGTGCCCAGTCAAGAAAATATGGGGATATCATACAAGGTAATGTGTCCACAGATACTGAAAGGTTGAAAGAGCAAAAGTAAGACACTGAAGTAATAGATATATTTGTAAATGCAGGAAGAAGTCATGTCTAGGGCTGGGAGATCAAAAGTGGAATTAGCAGAGCTTAGGAGTTAGAAAAAGCCATCTCTAGAGCTTAGGATTAAAAGTGAGGTTAGACCTTAGGGAGAGACCCCTGCATGGCTGCTTGGTTTAGATGCAATATGGAAGATGAGAATCAAATCACCTACTTCACGGGATTACATGAGATAAAAACTTATGAAAATTCTACTTACAAGCAGACAGCACTACACACACTGAATATAGACAGAACTTTAAGAAGGAAAAACAAAAAACTGCAAATCGCAGCAACACAAGGCAGAACAAGGTCAAGATCCCATTCTTCTTTAGAAAGACAAGGGGCTGCCTTGTAGTTAGTCCAGTCCAGATCAACAGGATGAAGAGAGAAGCAGGGATACCAGGCTGTAGCTCAGTTCAAATACAGAAAATGTATCCAGTGGAGTTTCCTTTCCCAAGCATCTCTCAGAGTTCCAAGCCCAGTGAATGTTGTAGTAGTGGGACTATGCTACTTCCTCTCACCTTTATTTTGACCTTTTGTCTTTGCCTTTCTTTATTTTTCCTCTTTTAAACTTCACTCTTGCTTATACTTTGGTTTTGTACGGCCTCCTAGTAACACAAATATTTCTTCCACTCATTGGATGGTCTAGGGTTGGAGAAATGGGTGGAATAAGGAATTTGCCAATGCCTGATCTGCTCACCTGTCTCCTCCACTCTAATATAGAAAGAAGCTTCATTTACAAAGCCTCTTTCCCTCAGTGACTACAATTCTCCAGCTTTAAAAAATTAAAAAATAGCATCCACTTCTGGGAAATATTTAGGAACATACTTAATTTCTATGCTAAAAAAACAAAAACAAAAACAAAAAACACTAAGCCCTCTCCCATTTTAAAGGAGAAGATGACATTTTCCCCTGATTCTTTTTTAATTTTATTTATTTATTTATTTATTTATTTAGAGATAGAATTTCGCTCCTGTCACCTAGGCTGGAGTGCGATGGCGCAATCTCGGCTCACTGCAACCTCCACCACCTCCTGGGTTCAAGCAATTCTCCTGCCTCAGACTCCCGAGTAGCTGGGATTACAGGAGACTGCCACCATGCTCAGATAATTTTTGTATTTTTAGTAGAGATGGGGTTTCACCATGTTGGCCAGGCTGGTCTTGAAATCCTAACCTCAGGTGATCCACCCGCCTCGGCCTCTCAAAGTGCTGGTTTTCCCTGATTCTTTAACTCACTTTTTGAAGGCTCAACTGGCAATGGAGTATAGTGTTTCAGAGAATGCGATCTAGAGCCAAACTGCCTGGCTTCTTCATGATTTTGAGACCTTGGGCAGGTGACTTACCCTTTTTGTTCCTCTTTCTCTACATACATAATAACAGGCACAATATTTATCACCCTCCTCATTGGGTTGTTGTGCAGATTAAAGAAATTCCTTTATCTGAAGTGCTCAGAATGTGTTCCATGGTATTTAGTAAACATGAGGTTTTATGATTATTGCTATTATTACTCAAGATTAGGCAATCCTTTTCTCTAATGTATTAATTGAACAATTTGGCTTTGTGTAATTTTATATTTTAGAGAAGCTCACAAAAATTTGTCTTTGGGGAAAGAAAAAGAATCATTAATATGTTATGCATGATGACTTTTTTTTCAGAAATTTTCATTCCAAAATAAAAAAAAAAAAATCTACATACTTCTGCTTTTGCTTCTTTTAAGCCAACAGCACACCAGGCAGCTCAGAGCCAGCCATGAGGCCACAGAGGACAGGGAAGCAGCCAGGATGATGGTCGACTTCTCCTTCCTAGTCACAGGCAAGACAGCAAATGACTGGGATCGAGCTGTAAAATTGACTCCTATGGGGGGGAAAAGAAGACGTTTCAATGATATGTTAATAAGATGCTAATATAATTAAAATATAGTAAAAATAAATACATTTCTAATAGTATCTGTGACATAGCAGGTGTTCAATATATATTCATTGAATTTAATATATAAATAAATTATAAATCCAAGATTTATATTGCTAGAGAATCATGAGATTCCAACATTAACACATAACAGTTATTTCCAATTCTGTCAATTACTGATTAAGAATTCTTCCAATTCTCTCTTTTAATTTTCAGACCTACCTTCCATACCAATGCAAAATTTCAGCTTCTTTCACTCATGTTTCACTAATTAGAACAAAAATATTCTCAGCTCCAGAATGTGTGAAATTACTTGCTCTAATGTATGTATCTACTCAATACGTGCCATATGACACATCAAAACAGGGGCATAGGGACTCCTACTGCAGCACCAGATTGTCTTAGAGAGTTATGTGATCCGGAAAACTAGGAATAGAACAATGGCAGATAGAACCACTGGCCAGGAATGATGGGGCAAGATGGTATCCTCCTGTTGAGACGTCCAACTCTCTAAGAATTCATCTGAAACTCCTCCCATTTTTGGAGACAGAAAAATTTCTCATCCCGTTATTATTTATGAAATGAGGCATAAAATAATCTTAAAAAGAAAGTTACCTATCTTCATAAAAACCCATACACAAATGTTTATAGCAGCTCTATACATAGTAAAACCCAGGAACAACCTAAATGTCCTTTAGCAGGGGAATGGATAAACAAACTATGGTTTATCTAGACAAGGAAAACCACTCAGCCAAAAAAGAAAGAAAGGAAAGAAAAAAGAATATAAACAAACACACAACTGATAACCTGTAACAACTAGAATGAACATAAAAAGCATTATGCTGAGTAAGGGAAGCCCATCTCTGAATGGTACATACTTGTAGGATTCCATTCATATAACATTATAGAAAAGACAAAGCTATAGAGATAAAGGACAGATCAGTGGTTGCCAAGGATGAATGGTGGAGAAAGGCTATATGTATGTGAGGACAGATTTTTGGGGTGATGAAATGGTCCTTATCCTGACTGTGGGGATGGTTACATAGATCTATACATGTATTTGAATTAATAAAACCACATACAAAAATGTCAATTTTATAGTACATTAATTTTTAAAATAAATTGTTTGAAAACTTGCCTTTAGTTTTGGGGGTGATGAATATATTCATTATTCTAATCATGAAGATGCTTTCATGGGAGTAGACATGCATCAAAATGTATCAAATGGTATGCTTTAAATATGTTTATCATATGTCAATCATATCTCAATACAAACAGGTTTATTTTTGAAAAAACTTGCTTATGAACAGTTACAGCCAGCATTCTTAAAGCAGCTTATTCAAAACAAACAAGCAAACTTCAAACTTCTGCTTTCATCCACATAATTCAGGCAAAAAGAGTTTTTATTTTATGTACTCAAGGAAACACCATGTTTTTCTTTGCTGTGCTTTCACTGGGCTGAACCTGACAATTTTACTGGAAGTCACAGTCTTCAATCTCTTAACTTCTGACTGACTTGGTCCCAAAGCTACTAAAACAAAATCTCCTCTGTATACATCATATATCTGAGCCATATTTGGCTTGTTTGTTACCAATTAATTGCTTTTTATGGGCATATGAATAAGCTCAATCAGGCCTAGAGATGGGAGAATAGATTTTACTTGGGATTTACAGAAGTAAAAACTAAATTCTTTACACTTTTATCCATTTTTCAATGATTACTCAGTAATTGTTTACTTGATCAAGTTGATGTTACCAGTTCCCATTCTTAAGATATTTACAAGCTAGTAAATGAAATAAGATACACATAACAAACATTTGTTAAGCAAATCAGAATGTTACACATGCCACTAGAATAATGCAAATCAATTGCTTTGGATGTTTATTTTCCATTGATATGATTAGGGAAAGCATCCTGGAGGGGGAAGTATCTGAGGAGGCTTTGAAGGCTGTGCAAATAACTGAACAAAGACAGAGAGGAGAAAATAGCTATTGATACTTAGGAGACTCATGCAGGAAAATACTGGAACTTAACGCTAGAAGAATTTCAGACAAATCTTGATGGGCATTCAATATCAGGCAAAAGGACCTTGAGAACATTCTGAAGGCATGAAGTATCACAGAAGAAAAGATTCTTTTATATTTTTTCTAATAGAGAAAGAGTCTGTCTCTATTACCCAAACTTGAGTACAATGACTGGCACGATTATAGCTCACAGTAGCCCTGAACACCTGGGCTCATACGATTCTCCTGCTTCAGCCTGCCAGGTGGTTGGGACTGCAACCATGTGTCACCATGCCTGGCTAATTTTTTGTTAATTTATTGTAGAGGTGGGGTATTGCTATGTTGTCCAGGCTAGTGTTGAACTCCTGGTCTCAGGCTATCCTTCAGCCTTAGCCTCCCAAAGTGCCAGAATTACAGGCATGAGACACCCCACCCAGCCTAGAAAGGGAGATTCTAAACAGATAAGTGACATTAGCCACATAAAATATAGTCAGTCCATTTTTGTATAGAACACAAAATGACGGAGAAGCTAAAGTCAGGGCGACCAGGTGAAATTATCTAAATGCAAGGGTGGAAACCACTGGCTCTCAATTACCTTAGCAGCAGAACATTTTCTAAAACTGCAATCTTAAAAATAATCTGAACATATTCACTCATCCATAAACAAATATTTATTTGTAGCTATGATGCACCAGGCTTTACTACACCCTTGGGATATAATGCCAGACTAAGCAGAATCTCTGTCCCTTTGGAACTTTGGTCTCAGTGGAGGACCCAGCACACACACAGTAGACGAACAAATAAATACGTAGATACTATAAAGCCAGGGAGTGATAAGTTCATAAAGAAAACTAAAGTGAGTTTATGAGACAGAATGGCTGGAGGTGTGGGGAGGATTGGGGATGGTATAGACTGAGTGATCCAAAAGAGGCCTCTTTGAGGAGGAGATATTTGAGAAGAAATCTGAATGAGTTGAGTGAGCCATGTGAATTTCTGGAGGGAGAATATTCCAACCAAGGAATTGGCAACCACAGGTAGAGCTTCTCTGGTTAAGTGTATGTGTGGTGAAGGTGGTGGGGGGGATTTGTGGGTGATACCTGGTTACATTAATCTCTTCTCAGCCCAGCAGCCCCTGAGGGTCTCCTGAGAACCCCATGGCACCAAGAAATGTTCAGAAAAGCCACAGCCTACACCATAATGATAGTGAATATGGAAAGGCTGCCTACAAAGTCAGTACTACAAACTTACAGAAACCCTTATCTCTTGGCAGTGTCTAAGGAAGTTTAGAAGTGATAAATGAGCTGGATTTGATAACACATCAGACTTAAGAAGATTCCATAAATACTTGGGCAGATCTATTTTCTGTATTTCTAAAATAGGAATAATAATTTCTTCTTCTCTCTAAGATATTGGAGAGATGAGGGAAAATAGTGGAAATGATTGCAAATTCTCTGCTTGATTCATGAATGAATGAAACAACAGACCAGGCATGGGGACTCATGCCTGTAATGCTAGCATGAGCCCAGGGGGTTAAGGCCAGCCTGGGCAGCATAGTAAGATCCCATCTCTACCAAAAAATGAAATAAAATAAATTAGCTGGGTGTGGTGGCACACACATCTGTAGTCCCAGATACTTGGGAGGCTGAGGTAGGAGGATTACTTGAGCCTGGGAGGTCGAGACTGCAATGAGCCATGACTGAGCTGCACTCCAGCCTGGGTGCTAGGTGACAGAGTGAGACCCTCTCTAAAAATAACAACAACAACAACAACACACACACACACACACACACACACACACACAAAACCAAAAGAACCAACAATAACACAAAACAATGCTTAACAGACCTATTATTTTGAAGCCTGTTAGAAATAAGAAATTTCATTGATTGGCTGAAATGTGTGAATATACGCTGCTTTCCCAAACATTCTAACACTTGAAATTGATATACTTGGAAACAAGGAGTTACTCTCTGGACGCGTACCATTACTCAGTATGATGTCTATAAGGGGTCATAGAAGTGCATATCTTTACTATTTTTCCTTTCTTTTTATCCTCCATCTATTATATCCGAATTTAAACTTTTATAAATCTCATCTGAAAGAGTCTCATCTTATAGACTTGATCTTGAAAATTATGGAGAATAATTCAGTGAAAAACACTAAGGGAAAACTTTCCAGGTGATTCTTCAGTTAGTTGTTTTTACAGGCTGTCAGTAGAAACTACAATAAAGCAGTAGTCTACTAAGTGTGAACGCCAAGACCAGTTCAAAATTACAGGAGTTACCAAGAAGTTTCTGTCTCGCATTTGGTTTTACAACTTCTTCCTTAAAATAAACTTGATAACGTATTTGGTTAGTCTTAATTAATTACTGAGCTAATTAAAGGACAAAGGCCTTTTAAATGTCAGATAAATCGGGAACAAAATATGCATTCCTGCCTGTCTCACCCTTTAAAACATATCCGTTCAAAAACTCAAGCTTATGGCACAATGCCTGGGAACTGGGAATCCCACGGTCAAGGACACTACACATTTGTTATGAACCTGTACTTGTATCAGGACATTTTGACACACAGTGTGTGTAAATTGCTTATGTGACTTTATTCTTTTTAATAAGTATTTAAGCAATCATCCTCTGAAGTATAAATGTGACTTTCATAAAACATATAAAAAGCACTTGTCAACAGGTTATTTATCTCATTAATGAAGAAACCAGGAAGAACATGAAACTGGTTTTAACAGCATTTAAGAGATAATGATCATATAGCCAGGGAGCAATAATATTATCTGACTCCAGACGATAGTCTTTTTGTTAAAAAAATTCCAGGCTGGACGTGGTGGCTGACGCCTGTAATCCCAGCACTTAGGAAGGCGGAGGCAGGTGGATCAGGAGGTCAGGAATTCAAGTCCAGCCTGGCCAACATGGTGAAACCTTATTTCTACTAAAAATACAAAAATTAGCCAGGTGTGGTGGTGCATGCCTGTAATCCCAGCGACTCAGGGGGCTGAGGCAGAAGAATTGCTTGAATCTGGGAGGTGAAGGTTGCAGTGAGCCGAGATCGTGCCTCTGCACTCCAGCCTGTGTGACAGAGCGAGATTCCATCTCAAAAAAATAAAAATTAAAAAAATCCAAAACTTAGAATTAAAGGAAAAATGATTATGATTACAGATCTTATCAGTGTCATACTGGAACATTTTCAAAAGGCTCATTGAAAGTTTTATTAAGTTCTCTCAAACATAAATTTGTTTCACTTACTATTTATTATTTATTAGGACCCAGACATGTTTATTTGTAGAAGACTGACATGCTGAAACAATTTTTATACAGTTAAGGATGCAAATGATATCTGTAAACATCAGACTATCAAAATTTTGCTTTTATTGCCCTGTATCCATTGCAAACTTATTTCAACATTTCTTCCTGGGCTATATGATCACTATCTCCCAAATGCTCTTTTAATTAGTTTTCTTGTCTTCTGATTTCCTCATTAGTGAGTTAAATAACATGTTGACAAATGATCATTATATATTTTCAAGAGAGTCACATTTAATACATCAGAGGGTGTTTTTTTACATGTTTTGTCAAAAAGAACTGGATCAAATGCACAATTTACATACCCCTTATTCTGAAGTGCCACGATGTTGATGGGTATTGTCCCCATTTGGCAAGGGGTTGAGGAGGACAGGACCCAAAGTTAAAATTTCAACATCCCATGACTTTCTTTCTTATAAATTAACATTCTCCTATTAATATCCAACCAAATGTCATGTAAGTAAATAAAGGAAAAAAACAAGTAGAACACTGAAAGTAAATTTCAATGTTGAGAAGGAAATGTACATTTGGTTTCTTGCTCACCAGGAGTATCCTGAGATTTCCATTTTTACATGTGCTCTTTCTTCTCAAGCTTAATGATACAGTCAAGTGAATTTATTTTCTAAACTATGATGACTTCTTATTCATTATAGTAGCTATTCCCAAAAGGGAGAAAGGATTGTCTTCTAAAAAGAAAAAAGAAAAAGAAAAAAGAGAGTAAAAGCACATTGTATAAAATTACCTGGAGGAGAAGTGACAGTAAAAATAAAGTGCCAATTTGACCCAGAGATCAAGACTGCCAAGTTGTAGAAGCTCACATAACCATCTTGAGTTTCTGCCTGGGTGCACCCTTCAAAGAAGCACAAAATAAAAATTAGCTGTTTATTATCTAATCTAGAACATCATCTTCATGTCTGCTGTGAAGGCAGACATTTGGACAATAAAGGACAACTTTTTTTAACTCCAAGAGGTTACCTAATCCATCAGGTTTTTCTTAGTCAAGACTTAGAACCAAATGATCCAAGACAGTATAATAACAGTTAACATATACTGAAAGCTCACTATGCCTGACACTGTTCTTTATATACACGATTGCCTATAAACTACACAACAACCCTACAAAATATGCTATTATCAATATTCTAGCAATTAGGAAATAGGCTCACAAAAGACTAAATTACGTGGTACTGGGGTTACAGCCCAAATCTACCTGATTTCAAAGTTTCATTCTTTACAATATATTGGCTATATTATTATTAAATGTATAATATATAAAGAAAGAAATTCTATTATCTTTCTAGGTGGTCAGTTTCTACAGTCTGTCTTTCCTCTATTCAGGTTATCTGTAGTTTATATGGCAGCAGAGTTAGGCCAAGGGATTAGGACCACGGCAATCTATCAAATCATGACTGATAAAGCTACTCTGATTTAGCAACTTGAATTGCCTGAGCCTTGGCTTCCCTAACTAAAATGCAAACAAGACAAAACAAAACAAAAAAAACCTTGCATCCTCTAATAGTAGATCATCCATTTATAAAGTGAAAAAAGGCAGCTTAACTCAGTATCACATTCACAATACCATTAATCATCTTTTGACTCCACCATTCCTAAATTATGTTCCTAATTAACAGCTGCTAGACTTTACTCTGGAAATGTCGATATGATTGGCATGGTGGACAAAGGATTATGGAAGTGGTCTGAAAGTTTATAAGTTGGTTTGAGATCTCTAAGGCTGAAATGTGTCATAAAGATATAATATGCTTAGTGTTACATTTTTTAATTCAATTGCTTAATCTTTTTGTGAAAACACTGTCTTTCTTCATCAATTTTGCAGAGCTAACTAAAATTTCTTTTTTGAGAAACATCTTTTACTTCATCTCTTCTGAGTTCCAAAATAAATAAAATGCCAACTAAAATTAAAATAAATAAGCCAAGACTCAAATAAATGATAGGCGCCCAAGATAAATGCAGTTTATACTCTTTAAAACCTATATGCATCAAAATTATGGTCAATAAACTCTTGCAAACAATGAACTGCAGAGTACAGATGTTCAACATGAAATCATTTGCTGCAGTTTTTCCTTTGACAAACGTCCTTATTGTTCCCATCTTTGGAAGAATACAAAGCAGCATTTAATCGAAATGTATCCGTAGAGCACAGTGAGTTGGCCTCGTAGAACAGCCGCCAAATTGCCTAATGGAAAGTGCTTTAGTTCTAAATGGGTTTACTTTTGCGTTAAATACCAGCTTGCCTTAGAGATCTCTACAAAGATTCCCATATATATCTATGATATTCTCAGATTTGAAGCGTATGTGCCCAAAAGCTGAGGCAGTTGCTGCCAAGTACAGTACGTTACTCCAGGGTTCATCATATCTTCAGAATAGCTATGATGACATATACAAATGCAATTGACAGGCTCCCTGATCAAACTGGAATAAACAGTATACTGGCTGGAGGACTTGGGATGGGGTGGGGTGCTGGGCTCAAGCAACTTCGGAATTGATTACACAACTACCAGGAAATGATACCTGAATGGGTTTCTGCAGGATAAATAGTTTCTAAAATACCTTTGCAGCCCAAATTATCCCCACAGCTATCCCACTCACTCCTAGGTATGCATACTGGCAAACTGTTACATCATTTTTTTTTTTTTTTTTTTTTGAGACGGAGTCTTGCTCTTTCGCCCGGGCTGGAGTGCAGTGGCCGGATCTCAGCTCACTGCAAGCTCCGCCTCCCGGGTTTTACGCCATTCTCCTGCCTCAGCCTCCGGAGTAGCTGGGACTACAGGCGCCCGCCACCTCGCCCGGCTAGTTTTTTGTATTTTTAATAGAGACGGGGTTTCACCGTGTTAGCCAGGATGGTCTCGATCTCCTGACCTCGTGATCCGCCCGTCTCGGCCTCCCAAAGTGCTGGGATTACAGGCTTGAGCCACCGCGCCCGGCCTGTTACATCATTAATGTTGAGATGTTATCTTTAAAAGTATTAAGGACTTTTTTTGTGCAACTATGATCCATAAATGTTAAAGGATATTGAAGACCTGTAAATAATTGTCCTTGAGTATATAAATTCACTTTTTATAATAGGTTGTAACTGGCTTTTCACTGAGGAGGGTCTACTAAAGAAAAAAGAACATGAAGTTAAATTGCAGAACAAAAGATTTAGAGGAGATATACAGATATGGTTTTGTTGTTGTTATTTTGTTTTTCTCCAGGAAATACTTACAGTAAGTTAGATAATCTATCCCAAATGCTTTTGGTACATTCTTTCTGAAGTTAAAAAGTAGTATTTCATAATGGCTTCAAGAGAAACTTTCAATCATATAAAATAGGGTATTTTGGTGACATGGGTATGCTAAAAGCAGAAAACTACATGTGATTTCTTCCCTACTTCATGACTCACACACATAAAAAATGTGTGTATATAAGACACCTTCAGAATAGTCCTCACACATTCCCATTGGATCTCTTAAAAAAGGTAATAGTGACAATATTGATCCAAGTGAGCTAGTTGGCTTGAGTGTGGCTTGGTGTCTATGAAATAAAAGAGTAAATGTTATCTCATCTCACACCAGTTAGAATGGCAATCATTAAAAAGTCAGAAAACAACAGATGCTGGAGAGGATGTAGAGAAATAGTAACACTTTTACATTGTTGGTGGGAGTGTAAATTAGTTCAACCATTGTGGAAGACAGTGTGGTGATTCCTCAAGGACCTAGAACCAGAAATACCATTTGATCCAGCAATCCCATTACTGGGTATATATCCAAAGGAATATAAATCATTCTACTATAAAGACACATGCACATGTATTTTTATTGCAGCACTATTCACAATAGCAAAGACTCGGAACCAACCCCAATGCCCATCAGTGATAGACTGGATTAAGAAAATGTGGCACACATACACTATGGAACACTGTGCTGCCATAAAAAAGAATTAATGTCCTTTGCAGGGACATGGATAAAACTGGAAACCATCATTCTCAGCAAACTAACACAGGAACAGAAAACCAAACATTGCATGTTCTCACGTGGGAGAAGTGGGAGTTGAACAATGAGAACGTATGGGCACAGGGAGGGGAACATCACACACAAGGGCCTGTCAGGGGGTGGGGAGCAAGGGGGAAGGATAGCATTAGGAGAAATACCTAATGTAAATGATAGGTTGATGGGTGCAGCAAACCACCATGGCACATGTATACCTATGTAACAAACGTGCATGTTCTGCACATGTATCCCAGAATTTAAAGTATAATAACAGATAGATAGATAGATAGATAGATAGATAGATAGATAGATAGATAGAAAAAGAGTAAGTAGTTTCATGCCTCATTCACTTTGCATGGCCACAACATGATTCTAAGCTGGTGGGGTATGACATCCTTAAGGTTACTGAAAGAAAAATAATGAAAGATGAGGTGCAATAAGTGTCAGGAGTGGAACAAAGTAAAATATAAAGTCTCAGAAGGTATGATACAGGAGAAGGTATGGAGAATAGGTACTGGAGCATGGAGCATAAGTAAGGTACTGGGTATGAATAATGTGCAAAGTGTGGCAAGGTACAGAGTATAAGTAAGTAAGGTATGGACTATGGGTTAGAAATGAAGTGTGAGTAAGGGTCTGAAGAATATATAAAGTATGGAATATAAGTAAGGTATAGACTATGGGTAAGGTATGGAGTGTGAATAAGGCATGGAGTATGTGTAATTTATGGAATATGGGCAAGGTAGTAGGTATGGTAATGTATGAAGTATGGCAAGGTATGGGATATAAGTAAGGGATGGGCCAGGCACGGTGGTTCACGCCTGTAATCCCGACACTTTGGGAGGCCGATGGGGGCGAATCACCTGAGGTCAGGAGTTCAAGACCAGTTTGGCCAACATGGCAAAACTCCACCTCAACTAAAAATAGAAAAATTTTAGCCAGTCGTGGTGGTGGGCATCTGTAATTCCAGCTACTCAGGAGGCTAAGAGAGTAGAATCGCTTGAACCCGGGAGGCAGAAGTTGCAGTGTACTGAGATCGCACCATGCACTCCAGCCTGGGTAACAGAGCCAGACTCTGCCTCAAAAAAAAAAAGTAAGGTATGGACTATACATAGGGTATGGAGTATAAGTAGGGTCCTAGGTATGGATAAGGTATGGAGGAGCAATATAAGGCATGAGTGTGAGTATGGTTTGGAGTATGGGTAAGGAATAGAAGAACATGGTAACGTATGGAGTAGACAATGGGGAGGTGAGTTCCAGTATTCATGTGAGAGTATCTGTTGTAAATATTACTAGAACATGAAAAAAAGCTAAAAATTAATATTTTATGCTGCTGTATTATTTTAAGATCAGAAGGTGAGTGACTGTTACATATCCTAAGCGCTTTCTATACCAAAATGCCAACAGTAGCAAAATGGCACTGAAAAATGAACAGAATGACAGCATCAAAACAGGCAGTTTGGAATGCAATTCTGAATGTTTCATCTTCACAGTGGGCAACCTTGGATAAATTCACTTCATTTTCTTACTTTCTTAATGACATGCCTTGTGTCTGCAAATCTGTACAAGGACCATTCTGGTCTGTCCTCATTCCTTGGGATTTTAAACCCAAGAAGTTTCTAACTGTACTGCTCACATTTAAAAAAAAATAAATAAATGACCAGGAGCGAAAATACGAGTTAGCCACACAGGTGTTACTTTCAACAAAGTGAACAAAAGATAGATTGTGTAAGTGGAAGGGAAAGTCTGGAGAGTCTATGGGGAGATTCTGACAAAATATGCAACATTACCTGGGCCTTTAAATTTGGATTGTATAAAGAGAACGTGGAGAGGGTACTGACGGGAGCAAGACCTCGAAATTTGGTAGAAAATTATTTTTGTGGACAGGCTGAAAACATTCAGAGTCTTGTTGTTTTGTTTTAATTATTTTATTTTATTTTAAATTCCGGGATACATGTAGAGAACATGCAGGTTACACAGGTAAACGTGTGCCGTGGTGGTTTGCTGCACCTATCAACCCATCACCTAGGTATTAAGCCCCACATGCATTATGTTCCCTGTGTCCATGTGTTCTCACTGGAAAACATTTGGCGTCTTAATAAGTAAGTAGATAGAGTAAAGAAATTACAGGTCAAAATAGTAAAAAGTCAAATTGAAAAGAGAGTGGGAAAACTTATTGTTCTAATAAGAAAGCAATAAGCCGAAGCAAGCTTTAAAAAGTAAGGGTTTTGAAGCTAAGAAATGTTTAATCACGAGATGTCAATTGTCCTCCTTAAGAGAATTTTTAGAAGGGGATAATTTCATTTTCTGGAATCGATGAGGTGTAGCTTTGCCAGAAACAAAATGTATAAGCTAAATTAAACGGTGACATTAAAAAAAAACTGAGATCTGAGATTAATTCATTGAAAACATCATCAAATGATTATTCATTAACTTGGAGACTTTATTACAACAATTTTATATGTTTCTTAAGAGACAAATAACAAAAAATTAAGGAACAATGTCATCAGAAAAGGTAGGCAGTGTGCACCATATGATAGAAATGGTTTTAGGCCAATAATAAATGCAATTAAAAGACAAGGCACATCTATGATTGACTTATGCCTATCTATTTGAACATTTCGTATATTTTATGGGAACCACCTGAATGAGCTTAGACTCATAGCAAGAGTAGAGTAAGAAATAACTGTAAAATCGTGGCCTATTCTTGGAAGTCAGTGATTTTGCAGGTAGGCTGATGTTTGAACTGGCACATGAGTCATTTCCAAGACTGAAAAAAACATTTTGACAACACAAAACCAACAGAAATGCCTTACCTGATTCATGAGGTGCACAGGAAATTGGATAAGCTGATTTTGTTTTGTTTTGTTTTGTTTTGTTTTGTTTTGTTTTGAGATGGAGTCTCACTCTGTCACCAGGCTGGAATGCAGAGGGCGATCTTGGCTTACTGCAACCTCCACCTCCCGGGTTCAAGCAATTCTCCTGCCTCAGCCGCTTGAGTAGCTGGGACTACAGGCACGTGCCACCATCCCCAGCTAATTTTTGTAATTTTAGTAGAGACAGGGTTTCACTATGTTGGCCAAGATGGTCTTGATCTCTTGACCTTGTGATCTGCTTGCCTTGGCTTCCCAAAGCGCTGTGATTACAGGTGTGAGCCACCATGCCTGGCCCATAAACCGAATTTTTGAAGAGTGGTAAACACATCCTCAAATTTGCATAAGAATGGAGATATTTGGCCAATTATACAAAAGTACATACACACAATATCAATTTATAATTTTCAGTGATTTATTGGTATGAAACTTCCTTTCAATGTGTTACTGCCAAATCTCAAAGGATGCATCATTATAATTACAATACTAACTGCATAAAAAGCCAGTGCTTGAAATCACACTTCTAGAAAGAAGGATTTGCAAAAGTTAACAAGATTTCCTACTTATTCCCCTATTATAATATGCAAATATCATGGTAATAATAGATAACTGTGCTTAAAACAAATAACTGTTATTTTCTTTTTTAAAAAATTTTACCGTTATTGATATATATCTCTTTGTATAGTATGCATATTTTGAAACATTATTTTCTTTTTTCTTTTTTTCTTGAGACAGAGTCTTGCTCTGTCACCCAGGCTAGAGTGCAGTGGCACCATCTTGGCTCACTGAAACCTCTGCCTCCTGGGTTCAAGTGATTCTCATGCCTCAGCTTCCCAAGTAGCCGGGATTACGGGTGTGCGCCCACCATGCCCTGCTAATTTTTGTATTTTTAGTAGAGACGGGGTTTCACCATGTTGGCCAGCCTGGTGTCAAATGCCTGACCTCAAGTGATCTAGCTGCCTTAGCCTCCCAAGGTGCTGGGATTACAGGAACAAGCCACCGTGCCCAGCCTGAAAACATTATTTTCAAATCACATTTGAAATCACAAAGAATTTATCAATTCTTTCTCATCTAAAATAGCAACACAATATTTAGTGCAGAGATTTGCTTGAGCCCTAGCTCTTGGTCAGAATTATTCAACAATTCTGAATTCAAGGAGTCAAGAGAAATCCATTGGCTCTATTCTTTTACTGGGACCCTATAAGGATTTTTGAAAACTGTCTGATGTAGAAGTTGTGGGGAAGGGAGTGAATGCTTTCCTTTCTGAGGATATTTTCCATCTACCTTAAAAATCATTTTTAATCCGTTTGAATTCTTGGGACACTTTTTAAATTTTCTCATTGAAACTAGTGGGCGAGATTAAAGAAATTTAACAGATCCTCTTTTTCAGACTGTTGTAATCTCTGGCTCTCTATCCAAATATAGGAGATGATTTTAAAATGTTCCACTGAACCCTCCTATTCTAGGTTATATCAGGTTGACATAAAATGAATTTCTCTTCACCTCAAGGTGAAGCCCAGACTTGGACTGTAATATTGTGCATGATAGAGACTCCCTCCAGTAAGAATGAAATACACAACCCTACCCATGGGCAGAGGAAGAATTTCAAGGTGCTGTGATCACTGTGAGGCCGCCTGTGCAGAGAGGCAACCCCTATGCATGAAGGGTTTGAGGCTGTCAGTCAAGATCTACGTGTTGGGAGATTGACTGCACACAATAGGGAGAAGGCTCCTGGTAGGAAGCATGATTAATAATTTATGGGTTATGTTGGAGGGAGGCAGGTAAGAGGAAAAAAACTCTCTTGTGACACCTGGAACACAAACTATATTAATTGTAAAACAGAACCTCTTGCGTTTGCTGCCTTAAAACCGAAATCAAAAGGGCCTGAGTCTTAATTTGGCCCAGCAGCCAGGTTGTACTTACCTTTTCGTGTTTCTCATCATAAAAACTCTTGCTTTTTGCTCCCGATCCAGTCTTCCCCATTTCAGTAAATAACACCAATATCCACCCAATATAACGAAATCAAAACCTAAAAGTTGTCCTTAAGTCCTTGTTTTCTTTACTCCCAGTAGATTCTGCTGATTCAACTTTTGAAAGACATTCTGAATTAATCCACTTGTGATCTCCACCATCTCTTGCCTGGCCTTTTGCAATCACTTTTTAACTGGCTCAGGAGGTTCACTCTTGAGGTTCTCTAATCTACCCTTCACAGAGCAGGGTGGTCCTCTAAACATGCAAGTCAGACCTTGGAACTGGCCTGCTTAAAACCCTCCAATGGCTCCTCATCTCATGGAGAGTGCAGCCCAAACTCCCCATCGTGGTCCCCAAAGTCCTCTGTTGTCTGTCTGGCTCCAGCACCTCCCTCACTTTACCTCTTTCCTTGATCTCCCTTAGTCATGAGGCTCCTTTGTCTTAATTCTGTTTCGCAAACACATTCTCCTTAACATATTTCCTGTGGATAACATATCGTACTGTTTTACAACCTAAAAACACAATGATTGAACTATTTCGTAAAAAAGAAATACGTGCCTCTTTGAGTAGGGCGTATTTCAATGGTTTTGTGTGTGAGGGGTTTAGATAGGAACTTAGAATTCAGAAACTATTTTTCCCATAAAAACCATGTTATACCTGCTTGCTTCTCTCTAGACCAGGCCCTAAAATGCACATTCTTAGGTCCTTCTGCAGAATATGTAGCCAACCTATCTTGGGCCTAGTAGAAATCTGCATTTTAAATAGATTTTCATATAAACAAGCTTCAAGGAAAGTAAGTGGAGTTGGCAGTGGTTCTGGGATAGAACAGGAAGGCAAAAGAGGATAGACAAAGATCAAAAGGAGAAAAACTAACTCTGAGGGCTGCTATGGGTCAGATGCTTTTGCATTTATCATCACATTTATTCTTCATACTACTGAGAGCAAGTCTTTCTATTTCCCCATAGAAATCATATTATACTTGGTAAATTGCTCCCCGGCCCAGTCCATAATACTGTACCAAACAAGGGTGTGTCACGGGGGCACTGAGTGGATTGTAGAAAACCTAGGATTTGATACTCACCCAAAAACGCCATGCACTTTTCCTTACACTGCCTTAAGGATACAGATATGTTGAAAACGCTTTATTGTGAAAGGGAAGGGAGAGAAAAGGTGGTGACTTTAGGATTTCCTGCCAGCCTAATCTTTCTTTTCACAGACACTGACACTGTAGATTAGGGATGAAGGAGTTTCCTTCCAAATTACTGAAGAAATTCAGTATTATCAATTTTGCTATGAATTCCTAATGGGGGTAAATATTTTATCTGCAGATAAAGTGGTAACAGATACCTGAAATTTACAGATACTTTACCTACCTTTTAGCACTGAGTCTGATGCTCCTTCCAGGGAAGCTGAAATTGTCCATGGCTCTGAAGGGGGCCCCAGGGACTCCACTCTTCGGTTCTAGAAATGGGAATAGGAGGAAGGAGAAAGAAAAAGTTGGATTCAGAAGAGAATTTTGTGAAGTTAGAAAAGAAGATGATTCAGATACATGCTTTTATAAAGAACATATTCAGTAGAAATAAAGGAAAGAAAGTGATAAATAAATGTTGTCTTTCTCATGTTAAGAATATATCAGAATTAACTTATATATGAGTAATGAAATTATTGCAAGACAAGTGACAAGTTGGGGCAGAACAGTGAGGAGAGGAAAGGAAAACTATGTTTATAGAAAAGAATGGTACTATGTGCTGAAGGTTCATAAGAAAGGAAAGGTAAAGAGAAGAAAACAGGAGAGAGCTGGGTGAGTGCCAGACTAGATCAAAGTTTACAGGATTCCAAGTGTGGACCTCAGTGCCACAGATTTCTCTCTGCAAACATGTCAGGGGATGCATTTGTAAGTAGGAGAAAGCCAATTCAACAATCATAGTTCACTGTGAATTTTGTAAATACTGAAAAGATAAAATAGAATCAGGACACAAAGCCTGAAATTAGAATTAAGCACAGAAACTTCTTGTTTTACTTAACCACATATAAGAGAGATTATTTAAAAAAAAATAAAACTGTAATGTATCTATAATATCATAAGTTCCTTCATTAGCATATGAAAAACTTCTTCAGATGTAGATCTACTTCTTTGTGAAGGCTAGATTTCAGAGAAAATGTGACAGACCTACTTTAAGAATTTGGTTGGGGAGGAAAAGTATCAGAATTTTATTTTTACCCTTGATCAAATTCTGAATGTCCAGAGAAAACAGAAGGAAGGCAGGCTGTGAAGTGGAAGGAAAATGTGAAAGTAGTGAGAAGCTCTTAAGTGCAACAAACTGCACACAGTGGGCACTCTGTAAATGTGTATCAATGATGACACACTCTAAAAGACAGACTGAATGCTACATGCTACTTAGCTCTAAAGACAGCTTGCTTCCTGTGAAACATTACCTGCTCATCCAAAAATACCAATTGTGGCTGCACTGGAAGCTCATTTCCCACTTCTCCATCTGAAGGCTGGACTAGGACGGAAAGTGCATAGGGCCGAATATATATCAAGTTCCCAGTTTTAAAACTGCTTGAATTTCTGGCAGATATAAAAACAAACAAAATACATCCTTGGGATTACACATATCCCTATGGCAGCAATTTTCCACAATCCATTATTACCAGTGAAAATATTTGCATTTGTCTGTGTTTCTAGAAAATAATACACTGTGTAGTGAACATGGCTTTATAGCAAAGGTTAATTAGGTATGTATTTGATATGTTTTCTTAGCTATAATGAAAATGGACTAGGTGGTAGGGAAAATCACAAATTATGAGTGTATATTTTTATCATCATTTATTAAAATCAGTCAAAAAATAAAAGTCTCAGTGAAAATTAGCCTCAAACTAATATGCATAATAATAATAAAAGCCTCAGACTAAAATGAGAGGACATGGACACGTCCAATAGTAAGCTATTAAATCAGCTTTCCCAAATAATGCCCTGATTTGTAGGTGTGTTCCAATTCCATGATATAAATACTACCACCATAGCTAATTCCAAGATGACAAGATAATATCACTGAGCAGAGCTGGGAAGAGACACCCAACAGCAAACTCCAGTACACCACTGTTTTACACAGAAGAGCTCATTTAATCTTCACAACAAACCATATTTATATTCTCCGAGTGTGCTTGTACTAAATGGATTCAATAACTATTAATAGCATTAATGAATTAATTTACTTCAGTTGCATGAAGCATTTGAGGAGAATAATACTTACAATTGGCATTTACTGAGCACGTACTGTATGCCAAGTTCCGTGATAAAGTGTTCATGTATAATTTCATTGCATCTGTAAAATCACACTCTTGTTTATATATGAAGAAGCTGAGGTCCAAAAAGGCTTGAATAACTTGCCAAAGGTCCTACAAATAGTAAGTATTGACCGAGATCTAGAGTGGTTAACCAGTGAGCTATATTGCTTCTCACTTCCTTTGGACATATTAAGTGCTGACACAACTTAGCAACAAAATGGAACACATACAAAATAGTTATATAATTCATGACAGTGTAAAACATATGTCACTCAGAGTTTTGGTATTTTTGATGACAGAGCTTGCATCATTAAAATAAAATTATACACCTATTGTCCCATTAAGTCTATTGTGTATTACATATCATAGGCATGCAACAGATGTTTGGCAACTAAGTGGAGACACCTGGACATCACATATCATATAGAGGACCCTGACAGAGCATTCCTTGATGAGTTATCCTCAATAGCCTGGGCCAGGTCTCATGAGGTATTTATTTATCTATTTACTTATTTATTTTTAAAATAGCCTACTTTGCTTTCTCCCATTTAATGTTTATAAGTCAACTATTCTATCTCCTAACTACCTCCCCTTCCCCACACAAGGAGGAAAGGATAAAGTATTTATTTAACATGGACGGTGCATGTCAGGAAAAAGCGAAGATTTGTTCCGAAAGAGGAAATAGTGGAAGAGCAAATACAAGGGATCACTAAATATGAAGTTTCCGTAGGAAGCAATTTTCTTCTCCCCTAAGAATCCTAGGAAATGTGGGCAGAGTGCAAATATGTGGTCCTAAGAAGCTCTTCAGTCATCTACCAGCGAAGACCCTGGCTTTTTGGCTGGAATCACTCCCTGGGAATTCAACACACACTAGTCTCAACATCATTTCTTAGTTTGTTTAGCCTGAGTGGCTAGGGCTCCTTTCCTTTTTTAAAGGGAACAATTTAAACTAGATTTTTAAAATCCATGCTATTAATTCTATCCTTCTGTGGGTTCCAGGTTATTAGAAAATTCTAACGTTGTTATCAGATCCTATTTCTCCCCTAATCTTTTTCCTTAAATTCTTTCTGATGGGGGCTAGGATGCAGGCAAGCAGTCTGGGTTAAAGAAACTGAAAGACTCCATCAAAGAATCTGACATAAGTACATTGACGTCTAGAGACGAAGGGAGGGAAACCAACTGCCTGAACACACGCTAAAAGGCCCAATCCTGACACACTTTAAAGTTTATTGTGAGCAAATATCTCTTGTTAAATGTAAACAGCATCTCACTGGAGGTCACAGACTTGCTGCTGCAGCATATCCCAAGGTAATACCACTTTAAGCTCCACATAAACTCTTAAGCAGTTTCTGTCCTAAAACCTGACCGTAGGTGGTACAGTTTTTTACGATATGTTATAATAGTGCAATAAATCTGTTAGCTTAAAATCGAATCTCTGTGGCCTTTTAGAGAAATCATCATTAAATGCAGGGTCCTGTTAATGATGCCATCGAAGTGAAATTGTTTAATCTGCTAAGGGGGTGAAAGGTCACCAAATGAATTTTTTATAATACATCAACTTGACACGCAATAGGGAAAACTGTAATAGATAAAAGCAAAGGAAAAGGGCACTGTCTTCTTCTGATAGGTCAATAGCAGCCAAGAGAGTCACTCATCCACTTTCCTTTCACGATGGGGCTCCTTTTGCATTTAATATGGACACCCAATTAATACCTCAGCACCACAGACAACCTCATTTTAGGTGACTTATAGCAATTTCTCCCCCTTCCCTGAAATGAAAGTGATCACAATACATCATAGCATTGTGCGAATTAACGTTAATTGATTCAAGTTACCAAGCAATGATGGGCCACTTATATAATCTAGGCGTTATTGGGTGCTAGAAGGGATGGAGGGAAGATTAGATTCCAATGTCCGTTGCTGTGACGACGGGAGTCACATGACACCTTGTTAGACAGTTGTAAGGTTCTATTGCTGGCCCCAGTGGGGTCGTCAGTAAACTGGAGTGATGTCCAAACATCATTACATGCTGCTCCAATATTAAAGCAAAGGGATTAGCAACTTATTGCAAGCAACCTGGATTTGTCATTGTGCTGTCGTTATCCAATTTCCAACTGCTAATGTGACTGTAGCCTGCAGGCAGAAGGACCTACAGCCAAACTTTAAAAAATGGGGGAGAAAAGTTCCCTCCATTCATCCCAGTTTTTACCATTATTTAACAGCTTCCAATACCCAGTTAGGTATGTGAAAGAATTTTTTTTTTCTACAACACTTAAATGCAGGCTAAAGGAGAAAAGTCAAGAAAATACAGAAATTTCCCAATTAAGAGATCGCTCCTATTCATGTCAACTCTTGCTTTTCAATTCCACCAGATCTGAAATGTTTACCTTGTAGAAGATGGAATTACTTCTATCTCCATGGAAAACTTAGAGAGCAAATAAATTTTATTAGTGAAAACTGGCTCTCAGCAAGACCGACTATGGTGGGGTGGGGTGAGGTGAAGTTGGGGTGGAAGTCAGAGATACTCTCTCTTCAACCTTCTGCTCAAAGCTACTAAGCCAAGTTCCTATAAAAAAGCCTCATGTTTTGATTGAATGCTTCAGGATATCCTGAGCATTTTTTATCTATCTTGTTTTAAATAGGCTAGATAAGGCTGAATATTCTATATGTACCACAAGGGGACTTGAATTGTAAAATGATTTTGGACAATTTTGTACCCTGAAAGAAAAAAGTAAATTCTTTAGTCAATTCTAAAAAATTCTAAAATATATATATTATGTTAATATAGGGAAAATATAAATATAATGTCAACATATTTCTATATATTTAACAAGTATATGTTAACCCTTCTACTATGTACAAACATTGTTCAAGGCACTGTGAGATTTGCAAATATATAGAACACCATGATCTCTCCCCCTCAAGAATAACCTTCTATATACTTTGTATGACAAGAATGACTTTTCCGGTTATCCTTCTGAGTTGATAGATGCAATTTTCTTACCTTTCATGGTCCTAATGCTCCCTGTTAAACCTATCTAGGCTTCCTTAGCAAATAGCCAACTCCTAAGAGGGAAGAAATGTCTTATGATCTGACAGTTTTTTTCTGGCACTGTGATCTAGCGGTTCCAAGCCTGGCATATTGTAAGCACCCAGTACATGTTGCTATAGTAACACTTGCCAAATCAGTACCCATTATGCATTCCCTCTGTTCTTAGGTCACTAATTGCCTCTGAAAAACTACCACTCATCTTGGCCTTCAACTTCACATTCTGGGGCACTCCTCAAGCAGTGTGCTTACTTCATTCTGTGATACTTCTGATTAAAATCTTGTGATTCCATGGAATTATTCATTTAAAAATGAGATTTCAGTAACCTTAGGTGTAACTTGCAGTGGATCAGAACTATATAAAGACACAGAATAAACACTGTACATCTTCCAACAATTCAGGGGACAAAATCACCTCTTAGGAGTTGACTAGCTGCTAAGGAAGCCTAGATGGGTTTAACAGGGCTTAAGGACAATGAAAGATAAGTAAAATCAATTATAAGCAAAAAATCAGGGCACAAAAACCTAAGTATTTTAATTGGCAAATCATTTAAAACAATATTTTATAATAAATCTAGCATGACTATTTTAACTAGGAGAATGAAAACTCTGCATTTTTAAAGATCATATGCAAAATACCAAAATTTCCTGTTTATCCTGGGGAGCTGTAGCAGTCATAAGTCTGTCCAGGAAAACAGAAATCACTCAAGGTCTTTCTAATGGAAGAGATTTAATTCAAGATATTGGTTGCACAGGAGTTTTAGAATAGTAGAAAAGTAAAACAGGCTACCTTTCACTATATGTGATACATTGAATGATAATTTATTGTGATTTACAATGTGCTTAGGCACACTTGGGAATATAATCATAAGTCGAAACCTTGACCACCTAATAAATATTATAAAGATTAACATTTTATACTCAAGTTAATGTTATGAAAAACTGGATTAATGGTTAAGCAGCTTCATAGAGAATTAATGATTTATTTGTGATAGATATGGAATGAGATTTAGTATAACATCTTCTCATTAAATAGTTGAATAAATGCTGTTTTTCATATCCATTAATTTTCAAATCTCTAGATTCTTACAGGGACCATATGATATTTTGAACATTATAGCTGTTCAGTTAACATTGGGGAATAAAAAACATTGAAATGTAAGCTTTCAAGAGTCTATTATATTTACCTGCGAGTTCACCATGTGTACAAATAATTCTTAAATTAATTGATTTTAAGGTAGTGTCATCTGATTTTGGAATTAGAACTTTTCTGGATGTGGATGTGTCAACAGCAACAATAGATTACAATTAACATCCTGTTCACAATAAAATAGCAGAAAAAAATATAAACTACAGGACAAGAATTAAAGATTTAGTGGTCTGGCGCCATTCAGTATAAGAAAAATAGTACCCAAGGGCATCATTGCAAAAACAGGATTGTGAAGTAAATGATAGATTCAATGATGACGATGAATCATCATAACAAATGTGAATGGTCTACATTATTTCCCATTTAATAAGTCTGAATATTATGCAATCTTTGTCTTTTTTTTAAATGTTTAAGAGTTGAAGACTTAAAAATGCTTGTTATTAATGGAACAATTTTTAATTGTATAGAAAGCTTGCTTACGTAGAACATCTCACTTTCCCACAAAGCCACACATATGAAGTAAGATTGCAATAATTTTGCCATTGACCCAATTAAACAAAGTAGCGTATTTGTACTGCAGTTAAAAGAAGGAATGATGTAAAAACACTCTTTAATGGCAAAGCTGTGGTTTTTGTCATGGGGAAGAACAGAGACAAGCCAGTAGTATAGGAATCTCTTCTAGGATGAACATTCTGCCAGTCTTGAAAAGAACATACTTCCTTGCTGATAGAAAGATTCTACTATTTCATGCTCCAAACAGCTATCTTCTAGAAAGCAGGTGCCCAGGATGCATAAAGAGGAGAAGATGCAGAAGAGAAAATGTTAAAGGTGACTGAATGCCAAAAGACTTGTATAATTTATTGGCTCTCCTGGTTTTCTTCTCTATTCCAAAGTAACCTGATAGGGTGCTCCTTATGCAGAATGAGGGAACTTAAAAAGCTACTAATGTGATAAGTATATACACGTTGCGCATACACAGATAAACACTCCCACAGTGTCATGCTTACCCTCATGGTAACTGTTTTAATAGCCCAAAGTTCATGGCAATGTCATGAACAAAGAGCTTTATGTGACATGGCATATTAGTTTCTATTGCTGTATAACAAATTACCACAGTCAGCGGCTTACAGTAACACCAATGTGTTATCTCCAGGGAGTGGGCCAGGAGTCCAGAGAGGCTTGGCTGGGTTTACTGAAGAGTTCACTTCCAAACAGGTTGTTGGAAGAATGCATTTCCTATGACTACAGAATTGAGGTCCTTGCAAAACCAAAATGAGATCCTACCTCATGCCAGTCAGAACAGCAATTATTAAAAAGTCAAGAAACAACAGATACTGGTGAGCCTCTGGAGAAATAGGAATACTTTTACACTGTTGGTGGGAGTATAAATTAGTTCAAACACTGTGGAAGACAGAGTGGTGATTCCTCAAGGATCTAGAATAAGAAATACCATTTGACTCAGTAACCCTACCACTGGGTATATATCCAAAGGATTATAAAGCATTCTACTGTAAAGGCCTATGCACACGTATGCTTATTGCAGCACTATTCACAATAGCAAAGACTTGGAACCAACCCAAATGCCCATCAATGACAGACTGGATAAAGAAAATGTGGCACATATACACCATGGAATACTATGCAGCCATAAAAAAGGATGATTCATGTCCTTTGCAGGGACATGGACAAAGCTGGAAGCCATCATTCTCAGCGACCTAACACAGGAACAGAAAACCAAACACCACATGTTCTCACTCATAAGTGGGAGGTGAATAATGACAATACATGGACACAAGGAGGGGAACATCAGACACTGGAACCTGTTGTGGGGTGGGGAGCAGGGGAAGGGAGAGCATTAGGACAAATACCTAATGCATGTGGGGCTTAAAACCTACATGGCGGGTTGATAGGTGCCACAAACCACCATGGCACATGCAAGAAGACAACAAATGACAACAGAGGTCAACAAAGTTTTGGAAGTTGGAAAACATGGTGATGGAAACTTAGCTAAGCAGAGGAAGCTTGAATCCAGATGCCTCTAGAGGAGGATAAAGACCGGAAGAGGCCAGTTCGCTGTGTGTTATTTACTTTGAAAGTAGACATCTACTCCATCTCTTCCCACAAAACAGAGTTAGTAGCTTTTTTCTTTCTTTCTTTCTTTCCTTTTTTTTTTTTTCAAGATCTGGCTCTGTCATCCAGGCTGGTATGTAGTGGCACAATCTCAGCTCACTGCAACCTCCCTCTCACAGGCTCAAACAATCCTCCCACCTCAGCCTTCCAAGTAGCTGAGACTACAGGCATGTACCATCACGTCCAGCTAATTTTTGTGTTTTTGTAGAGATGGGGTTTCACCATGTTGCCCAGGCGGGTCTCAAACTCCTGGACTCAAGCTATTCACCCACCTCCACCTCCCACAGTGCTGAGATTACAGGTGTGAGCCATCACACCTGGCCCAAAGTTGGTAGCTTTTGAAAGTAGCTAGTACTGTCTTAGAAAAATGTGTCCAGTATGGCCTGAATTTGTTGAAATGCATATAACCCCATTAAATTAACAAGAGCAAACCACTGGAGAACATCCTTGGTACTTTTCCATGAAAGCACTGCATTCCTAGACTCATTTCTGCTGGCTTAAGGTCAGTTCATTGGCTCGTCAATAGCTCTCCAGTGAGTTCAGTGGAAAACCCAGCTGACTGTGATAAAGCTGAAAGAAACAAGGCTGGCTCTGGGGCCTGTGTCAGGTTTTATGGTTTTGTTTTGTTCTGTTTTGTTTATCACACTGTGCAACACTGAGAAACATGAGAAACCTTGCTAATTCTCATTGAATGCCATAGGATATGGCATTTCTCATTCGGGAGAGGTTTGTTCAGATATACTTAAGAAGCAGCCCTTCCTTATCTTCAGAAGATTTAATCTTTGCCTTATGTCTAGAAAATATCTTTTAAAATACTAAAGAAAAAGAGAGAGAGAGGGGGATAGAACACATTGCAACACAAAATCAATTCTATGTTTTACACTTTCAACTCTTTCTTATTAAATCAGAAAAAACTGAGTCAAAAGTAGAAAAACATGATGGCTATGACAAATGGTGGGTGATAAATAAAAGCGATCTTTTCCCTGAAGCTATTTCACTTCTTCATGATAGAATGGCATGCCCCACATATATGTGTGTATATACCTAAATTTGTGCTGGATCCACTCTCTGCTGGTTTTCCTCTGACATAGCTCTATTGCTTCTACTCATTGACTTTTCTCTGTTTCTAGTTAAAAGCACATTATTCACTGAGTCTTCTTTTATATATAATATAAAATCAGTCATTTTGGAATTATAACCTTTTAGAAAGCTCAGTACTGTAAAACCTAAATAAAATTAAGCAATAAACTGACTCTCTTTCTCTCTAGACAAAAATTATTCATGTATGTATACTTATAATATACTTACAGGAACTCATTGGGACCTAAATAAAATTGGGCTAATGGAAAAATACTTAAATGTAAACTAACATGCATCAGCATCATTTCTTTAAGCATTCTAATCCCCATACCACCATACATAATATTATAATAACGTTGCTAACATGGTGAAGGTTGGATAGTTGACAAAAATATCCAAAATTGAGTAAGTTGTGATAATAATAAGCTATGAGTACCTTTTAAGTTAACAATACCCAAAGGCCTTAAAATCAACCAGATCCAGAAAAATTTGCTTGTATTTTTTCTCATCTTCTCTATATATCAATGTATACCAGGAAAGAAGAACATTTATCTCAATTATAGACACAAAAACACTAGCTAAACTTTCACTTGGATATGTTGCTCTGTGTACAAAAAGACAATCAATGTATTAGCTGAATATTTCTCCAAGTGTGAGGACGTGGTTTTCTTTTTAGTTTTGCTTTTTACTTAAGTTCTACCGAATTTCACATCCATTGGAGATGGTTGATGGTTGTATAGAAGTAATCACTATCCATTAAATACTAATAGCTTATTAGCACTATCACGAATAAAATGATATAGCAGTAGCAACAGAATAATATCTATTTCACTTTACCAACCCTAGAATCTAGCCTATTGCTTAAATTCATTAAATAAATAAATAAATGATCAAATGAACCAAAAACAAGTTGCTTCAAAAAAATCTCTTCCCACATGCTTTTCACTTTAAGGAATCAAAATATAATGTTTTCTACCACCTTGGAAATAGAAAAATCATGAAAAATATGAATTTAATATACAATCTAAAAACTAAGAATTTAAGTTTTTAAATGATGCTTTGAATTTTTATTCTTAAAAAGCAGACGAGTTATATGATTCACTGTAAGTACGTTGACATTTGCAACATATGTCAATATGGACCTAAAAAATCAGCCCTCACCCTCATTTGGATGTGAGTATAATTAGTACTTACCCATAGCCAATGACTCCCTTTGACTGAGTAACTAGTAAGGCCCCAATAGTTATATTCAGAATATTCTCTAGTACCCCAGTCTGTTGAGCAGTGATGACTTGATGAGCCAAGTTCCGTAATTTGTTACTTGATAAGGATGAAATCATTCCAGTGCTCCTTACTGTTGGCAAATCACCAATTTCAATCACAATCACTTTTGAGATAGTTTCCACAGTCGTTGGGGGTGAAGACCTATATGAGTTCATTTCCATCATGAGAGGCCTACGTTGACCAACTCTTCTATAATGACTAGCACAAGTCACAGTCGGGCAATTGCGCTTTCTTTTTGCTCTACTGTCAGCAATGGCCTTTAAGGTCTCTTCATGGCCAGGTATCTCATGAATAAACCTGATTTGGTTTTGGCCAATCTGTAAGAAGTTAGTTAGTCTTTCCAGTATTAGTATTTCCCAGCCTTTTTCTAAGACTGAAACCATCACAGTGAGGGCCAAGTGAATGGAAACACCTGAGCGTATTTCAATGGGCTCCTCTCCTTGTAGCACAACATACAAGAGGTTATCCATGATGTTGAAATAGTTGGCACCAATAGATTCATTCAGCAATAAGGAAGCCGACTGAACCAGAGTGGGTGGAATAAAACTTTCCCCTAAGAAGACATGGGGGTTCTGGAGCTCATGGTAGAATACAGCCAAGAGAAGCTTGGAGGTACTTTTGTTCCCCAATAGAAAAAAACGCAAAACTTGAGGAGTTTGATCCATGAAGCAGACCTTGGTGATTTGCCTGGTGGGTAAGACAGAATAGAAAGTAGACACCGACCCAGAGGTAGAGCAGGGAATATTGGCATTGACACTACTAAAGATGTCAACAAAACCACTAGTCACAGATACAACTGGATATAACTTCTGAATTGCCCAAGTGGCATCAGTGCTATCAAGAATTAGGACCACTTGGTCAGTCTGTTTGCAGATGAATCCTTGCATCAGAAATCGGTATGTACATTTCTGTTCTTCTCTAAATGTACCTATAAAAGAAAAGAAACAAAACAAGCTATATGTGAATTACAATCTCTCAATGATGATTTGTAATCCATCACTGTCGCCATCATCTATAACCTGATAAAATATTTATTAAACATCTAATTGTGCCAGATACTGAGAATGTAAGGAAGATTAGGGTAAAATATAAAAAGATAAGTACATTAAATAATAGTTCTTTAATGTATTTTTAAAGTATATGTTACATAATATGTTATTGAAAGTTAATAATGGAGATAATAACCGAGAAAAGGAGTTGAAGAAGTAAAAGAGTCAAGACAATGAAATAATCATCAAGGGCCCCTGAGAGAAAAACAAGATAAACTGTTTTTTGCTACTCACATTCCATATAACACAAAATACCTCACCTCTGGTCATCAAAATATGTAGGTATTTCTCCACACCAACAACCAGTTCTCCAGTGGATACAAACTGGGTGTCATATAATTTAACCAAATTCTGATACTAAACAGTTAGTGCAGACTCCACAAGGTAAGGGCTCAGTCTTACAAGCATGCCCCTATTTCAGACGCCAATTGTAAATCTTAGGTTGTGACCTGTGCTTCTGAACAACTGGCTATAAATCAGGGCTCTCATGACTCCCTCCTTGAATTCAATTAACTTGCTAGAGAGGATCACAGAACTCAGGAAAACATTTACTTATGTTTTCTCATTTATTATAAAGGATGCAGACGAACAAACAGATGGAAGAGATGCATAGGACAAGCCATGTGGGAAGGGGCGTGGAACTTCCATGCCCTCTCTGCATGTGCCACCCTCAAGACACTTCCATGTGTTCAGCCACCTGAAAGCTCTTCCAATCCTGTCCTTTCGGGCTTTCATGGAGGCTTCATTATGTTGGTATGATTGACTAAGTTATTTGTTGTTGGTGATTGACTCAACCTTCAGACCCTCTCCTTTCCCCTGAGATGGGGATGGTGAGGAGATGAGGCTTGAAGTCCCAACCCTCTAGTCACATGGTTGGTTCCCCTGGCAACCAGTCCCCATCCTGAGGCTATCCAGTAGTTGAGGCATCAGCTCATTAGAAAAAAAAGACATTCCTATCACCCAGGAAATTCCAAGGGATTTAGGAACCTTGTATTGGATGTTTCTATCACTCGGGGAATTACAAATGTCTTAGGGCTTCTGTGTCAGCAACCAGAGTCAAAGATCAAATATTCGAACAAAAGAGTCTCCTAGCACTACTGATTTTAGTAGCTCTGCCTCAGGAACCAGAAATATAGATATAGGTGTAGATCTAGATCTAGATCTAGATATAGATAGATACAGATTTAAATATAGATATAAATATAGATATAGAAAGAATCTCACAATATCATAGCTCCATAATAGAAATAGGGTACAAGAGAAGGGGTAGTATCATCCTAGTGAATGGGAGAAGAGGTAGATGGAGGGGAATGGGTGGAACAGAGAAATTATGGAGGCATATTAAAATTGAAGAGGTGTATCTGACCAGATTGTTAAAGAGTTTGGATGTCAAACTATATAATTTTCTCATACTCTATTTTTCCCCAAACATAAAAAGTAAAGAAATACAAGAAGAGGGAAAGAAGAAAGTAGTAACTTGGGAAGTTGTTGATATTAAGGAGCCCAAGTTGAAGATGGTGAGGGTTAATAAAAATATTTAAAGGAACAGCGTTATTCATTATTCCCACCATTCCTAATAGCGCCTCTATGAAGCTAGAATAGTTCTTGTTTTGAATCCACAGGGATATTTTGTTGTCCACAGGGATATTTTGTTTTCCAATAAAGAATTTCTTTGACTTCAAATTTATATTCGCAAAATCGTTCTGTATTGTTTTCTAGATTTTTTAAATTTGCCTTAGTGCAAGTTCATAAAAGTAGCCTAAGAAATGGAACAAAACATCAAATTATTTTTAATGTAGGAAATACTAGATTTGCGTATAATCTAGTCTTTCCTATATCCTTCCATCCACATGATATAATTATAAATCTATGCTAAACCTGTCCATGGTGTTAATAAATTTAACTACCAAAGTGTTGGTTCAAGAGCAGGCACATGATTTACTTTTTCTTCAACAATAATAGCAAAATCAGGGGTGATTAAAAGTCACAAGGAAAATTATAAAATATTTAAAACAATAATAATTATAATTCTACTATATTAAAATTTTTGGAATGAAATTAAAACAGTGCTTTTATGGGAAAATTTATAGTGTTAAATGCTTATATAAGCAAAGAAGAATTATCTCAAAGCAATGCCCTATGGTACTACCTCAAGAATTTTGAAAAAAGATATAACAGACAGCATGGTGATTGTAGTTAATAATACTGTATGGTATAACTAAAATTTGCTAAGAAGGTAGATCTTAAATATTCTCACCACACACACACACACACACACACACACACACACACAAACAAAAAGGTAATTCTGAGGTAATGGATATATTAATTAGCTTTCACAATGTATATGCATATCAAAACATCACATTATATAGTATATCTATAGTATATCCTAAATATTTAAAATTGTATTTGTCAATTATGTCTCATAAAAGCTAGAAAAAATAAAAGACCTGCATGTCAAAAAGAATTTTAAGGAATTTAGAAAAAGAGCACAACAAAGTGGAAGAAAGGAAATCATCAGTATGACAGCAGAAATCAATGAATTAGAAAAGAAACAACAACATAAAACAACAGAGGAAGCGGTTCTCGGGAAACAGCAACAAAATTGACTAACCCTTCCTAGACTGATCAAAATAAAAAGAATACAAATCACCAATTTCAAGAATGAAAGAAAGATTATCATGATAGATTCTGCAGAAGAAAAAATGAGAAACTATTACAAACAAACATTTGCCAACACATTCAACAATTTAGATAAAGTAGACAAATTTCTTTAAAAGTGACACAAGTTAAAACAGAGATTTTGACCTGTTCGATGTCTCTTAATGAAATTGGATTCATTACATTGAATGCTAAATGATTAAATAAAAATTTAATTATCAAATTTAAAGGAATAGTCACTTTCACATTGTGGTTTTTTTTTCCCTGTGATTATATCATAGGATAACTCTAATGTTAATCAAGAGTTGTCTTCAGAAGCATGGATCCAGTATGAAGGGAATTAATTGCATGGTCTTAATGGCCCTACAAATTTTGAGATCCTGATGCACCAGTCTCTATTACAGTTATATCTTTTCCAAGTAAGATAGTTAGGTAACATTTCCTCATGGGAGATCTTCAAATCACAGTGGTTCCCCTTTTCTAAATTTGGCAGCTCACTCTCCTTTTTACACATTTTTTTCAGCCATGCTGATGTCATTGATTAATCACTCACATTCCATCCAATATTATAAATCTCCAGCTTTCTTCTTCCTGCTTCTCATCTAGGAGATATAATGTCTTAAAGTGACCTCTAGAGATGTACAGTTCTGTTGGAATTATAAATAAATAATTAAACTAAAACAATCACATCCTTTGTTGATGATTCTCAATCATTCTCTGCTACCATCTAACTGTATGTAATTTGACAAATCACATGACATTAGTGGGCATCAGTGTTCCTAAGGGTTATCTCTCCAGGCCAGGGACAGTATCTTATCTCTAAATCACCACAAGTGTCAACATTCTACCGCAAGCAGAGTAGATAGTTTTAATATATAAATTAGCTGATTGATATGTAATGTCCTTTCCAAAATTCCTATTCTTCAAATCACTGTATGTGTGTTTCTCAAGTGTCTAATAATAACTCTTACTCTATAGTGCAAATATATTTTAAGTCAACTCAGCATAACAATAATAATTGAGTACATCACAAAAATTTATTGTATCATCCTCTAAATTGATTCCTAATATATGTTAGGCAATATTGTAATGCATCTTTTTCACATGTATCCATAAGATTGAAATTATTGCCGACTATACTTTTATAAATTTTCTTCTGCTATTGTATCACATAGTTGATTTGTCCACAACAGGTTCTGTTGTAATAAAACATTTTTGGAACAATTCATCTATTCATTAAACAAATACACATGGAGGAACATAAGTTTTTCTTTCATACCTCCATTCCTTATGACAGGTAATTTCCAAGGCCAAAATAATAAAAAAAAATGGCCTTTTAAAATGTAATTAACATTTTTTGGAGTAATAAGGTACAGGAGCTATATTAGTAGGATGTATACCTTCAAAGAGGTGCAGTGATATGATTCTTTCTTTACTTATTTATTTATTTTTACATATTCCACCCAGAAACCAATCCATCATAAAGGCTGGTCACCCAAGCCATTTCTGCCCCAAGGATCCAAAGTTCCCCATTCCACTATTCAGTCATGACACTTGATGAAAAAGAATATGACAAACTACCTAGATAGAAGGCAGGAGCTTGAGAGGGAGAGAAAGAGACAGAAGGAGAAAAGGGTTTGACTCATGCTGGGTTGGAGCTCGAGAGAGGACAATCTCTGTTGAAATTGTGTAATGCAGAGACTTTGCACACCCTGGAGAGTATAGCTCAGGCCTGGCCCATGAGGGAACTCAGGAATAAGATGATAGAGAATGAAAAGTCACAAATCTTTATGACCCATTGGAATTTTGTATGATTTTAATTACAAACCCTAGATTGTGGTAAGGAATTGAATAAACATTGATTTGGATTCCTTGTGCATGCAGTAAGATTGTGTTACTATGGCTCCTCTCTCTTCAATAATAAGGAGCTAGTTGCCATTTTGTTATTATTAAGCACTGTGCTAAAACTAGAAATCAAATGCCAGGCTTCTCAACTATGTGTTAGTTATCTGCTTGTTTAAACTTAGCCAATTACCTTCCTGATTGCAAAGGAACTAGTGCAGTGCCAATTACATGCATTGCTTTTATTCCTATTTTCTCCTATATTTATGTTTTAAACCTCTGTGTATGAACACCTTGCTATGAAAGAACCACATGGATTTTGATTTCTCATATCTGGTTGGAGATTTACCCCTATAACATTCACAAAGTTAATAATTAGTATCTTCTTATTTAAATAAAGAGTTTCATCAAATATTAGTTATTATAAAATATTCTCATCATTGTTTCCTTTCTACACTCCCCAAAAATGAAAAATATACTCATTTTGATTCAAGATAAGAATAAGGAATATTTAAATTACTTCAGTTCAGATCTTCTTGACAAAACATACAACATACATTTCTCCAGAATATACCCTTCACAATTTTTTCTACCCTAGGAAAAAAACTGTACAAAAAAAATCTGTAATAAACAACCAATTAGTTATATTTTAAGGCTAGGTAGTCTCGTGACAGATATACTTTTTCTAGCCCAATGTTTCTCAGAATTCAGAGCTGAGGTTTCTTTGATAGTAATATGAAAATGATGATTGGGATGTGACTGCCCCAAACTCTTTAGAGATGGAGCTGTATACAAGTAGCTTTACCCACTGAGGGGAAAAATGATTTGTACATCAGATACATTATTGTGGATAAGCAGAAAATTTTCCTTTTATAAAGAAAGTTAAAACATCCCAAAAAACCCCACAAATTAAATAATCCCACCACACAATTAGTCATCTCTGATAATACAAGCCTATTTCAGCAAGAATTTTTACCTTAGAGTTTTGACAATAAGGGTTCTGTACAAATGAAGTGCCTTACACAAGCTGAAAAGTAGGTTCTTTTACCTTTAATGTTATTGGAATAAAACACTCACAATGTCTGACACTCACAATGAAACTGTGAGAAACAGTTCATGCACAGATATTATAATTCAGAGTATCTTAAAATGTACATTTCAAAAAGGTAGACTGTTGTGTTTAGATGCAAGCTGAGGTGCTGTAGATAACAGAGAACTCATAAAAATAAAGAGACTAATGTTGGAGGGAGTGGATGACTGACACAGTAAGCTCTCTGAGAGGCTAAAGAGGAACGGGGTCCACAGACCTCTTAAAGATGGGATTGGATAGGTTGAAAGACTTCATCTCCCGTGGAGCAGGAAGGAGGGCAGAGAGTGTAAGTGCATGTGGAGGTGTGTGGGAGATTGAAAGCACTCTCTCTGCTGGGAGGTGTGAGGCAAGTATGGTTATCGACAGAAAGTCAAGTATGAGGGTGAGTATTGGGGGCTAAGATGAGGGACAGGAAAGTTGGGTCAAATGTTTGTGGATTGAGAAGATGGTATAAAACAGTCATTGTGAAAGAGGTGCATACTTAGTCTTTCTGTTATTTTAGTGCTTATACAATGGAGGGAACAATTCTATAAAAGTAGGTACAAAGTTATGAATTTAAAATTTGGAGTGGGAATGAATTATTTAAAATGAGAAAAAAATCACAACACAATTATGTTTTAAAAACCTCGTAAGTACCACAAACATGATAAAATCTAAGAAAAGGCACTATGTATACTACCCAGCTCACCTCTGTATCATTTTTCCTATATTTTATTGTTTAACTGTTGTGTTGTTTCTTCATATAACAACAATGTTGTAATACTTTTTATAGAGAAGATAGAAAGATAATTTAGTTTTTTCTATAGCTTGGATGATTGACATTGTTTTCCATAATTTCATTGTTAGTTTAGGAGAATTTCTTTCAACTTCACAACTCATTATTGGTATGTGTAAATGTTTAGAATTTTTGTCAAATGTGGGAAGTCTCTTAGAAAGGTTTTCTCATGTATGAGCTGTAATACTTGAATAAATGTTCACAGATTAGCTTTTATTGGACTGTTTCCCCAATCCTACATCTCTTATACCTTTCACTTTCTCCTCATGCTTTAGGATATGTTCATAACACAGTGTGACCTAGCGTCTGGCTTCTGTGTGTTGCAGCACTGGGTAAGTTGACATATATGTCTACTAATAATTTTAAATAGAAGTGATTAGGAACCACACAAATCACACCCTACTAAGCCCAAATCAAATGCATGTCCAACTCAATTTCCCCTTAGCTAGATTTCAAAAATGCTGTAGTTAGTCCACTGTCGCTCAACCCCCACCACTTATGATGAAGGAATATTTAGAGTGGAAAGAGAGAATTATCCTAACTCTGGTTAAAATATGTTAATTTTGAAAATTTTACAAAAGCACAGATCTATGCAAACACATAGCTGAGATTCGTTTTGGAGCCTTGGAAGGGGCCCATGTAAGTGAAGAGCCTGAAACCTAATCTTAATCATCTTCACAGAAAATTCAGTTGGCCTGTGTTGTGGAGAATGGATGTGTACTTGCTTTGGCTATACCCAGTAAGATGGAATGGACAAATAGAATGGCTGAGTTTATTCAAGGTTGGGTTCATGCCAGGCTATGCGAAGGACAAAGAGTCACAGGTATTAAAGGTATATAGAAAGAACTGATGATAAGAAAGCATAGCTCATTTCAGCTGCATAAGAAGGGAAATGAAGGGAAGGCACTCATGCATGTTAGAAAAATGCATGTGGCGGCCGGGTACGGTGGCTCACGCCTGTAATCCCAGCACCTTGGGAGGCTGAGGCGGGCGGATCACGAGGTCAGGAGATCGAGACCATCCTGGTTAACACGGTGAAACCCTGTCTCTACTAAAAATACAAAAAATCAGCAGGGTGCAGTGGCAGGCGCCCATAGTCCCTGCTACTCAGGAGGCTGAGGCAGGAGAATGGTGTGAACACTGGAGGCGGAGTTTGCAGTCAGCTGAGATCGCGCCACTGCATTCCAGTCTGGGCCATAGAGCAAGACTCCGTCTCAAAAAAAAAAAAAAAAGAGAAAGAAAAATGCACATGGCAATGAGTTTAATGCCACAAGGAAGGGACTCTTGAACAAATGAGTTAGAAAGACCTGAATTATTCCTTGAAAGTAGGGTACTTAAGTTCATGATTTTTAAGGTCAGTCATCATGACAATCTCAATGCTATCACTGTGTCAGTGAATAGTAAGGTACAGTGGCGGGAAAAGCATATCTGATAGGAAATACTAACAACAATGGTTAACATTTACTGAAGGCGTTCTCTGTGTCTGATATTCTTCTAGAGAGGACTTGAAGATGAGATGAACAATGAGAGTTAATATATAAACTGACAATGTCTAGACCAGATACCAAAATAGAACTCTGACCAACAAGCAGCAGTAACCAGTCCTAGAAGACCAAATAATAACCCCTGAAACCACAGGCCTCAAACAGCCAGAACTTGATTAATAACTGTCAGCTTCCCTGTTTTCCCCGATAATCCCCCAATTTTTGCCTCAATTTCCAACTCAGAACCAATCAGAGAAAGCAAAATATGTATCCATAACCAATCACATAGGATGCCCCAGTTCTAGTTTGCCTGTGTCCAGCTTCCCCACACCAACAGCATTAAGCAAAGCATTAACCTGAAGCTTTCCCTTTTTTCCACACTCTTAAAGCCTCTTTAAGCTTTCCTGCTTTTCTGTGTGCCTTTGCATCTCTACCAAGTTGAAGTGATAGTGGCTGACTCTCTTGTCATAGCAAGTTCAGATAAATAACAATTGCCAGTTCTTTGCATAGTCCTTGTTTATTTTCACAGCAGTCAAGGTTTTGAATGAGTTATCCACCTTAAGAAAATCACGAAAGAGTGAGGATGAAGAAGAGAACAGTGATCCAGTTTCTTTGGCCTTCAGGGAGTGAAGAGCCTTGCCGATTATGTCAATAAGACTCGTGAAGTAGGTAGTCAGCCAGACGGTGTCAGCCTCGGAGGGGTAGGGGTTTTATTAAAGGATATTATATAGGGCATGAGAGCAGCATGGAAACATGAAAGACACCTTAAGGGTTGAGAGTGTGGCTTAAAGAGACTTTTAAAAGAGTGGCATCTTTAGAAGATGGCTAGGTTCCAGGTGAGGTAAACGATTGAGAAGAATGTTCTTCGAAAATAAAGAAGAGTTTGCTGATCCCAAGTTCAAACTTTCTCACAGCACCAGGAACAACTTTTGGAGGAATGGAGTAAAAGGTTGAGTGAGCCCGTGAATGGATTGCGAAGGAGATATGTATTCTAGAAACGGTAGATAGAGAGTGGTAGACTTGTAGGTAGTGACTGAGGCAAGCCGGGATATTAAGAAAAACATATTGCATCCTTATACTAATAATGGTGTAAAAATTAGGGCTATCAGAGGAGCCTGAAGGGTTTCCCACAGTTTTTATCAATGGGAGGCTCTGGGTACACTGTTTAAAGAGATCTTATGTGGCAGGATGGTGGTCACCCCATGGTCATTTCAGCTAACACATAATGATTGCTTAGGAGAGCTGTAGGTACAGATATATCTGTTAAGAAGCCCACAGACTAATGGGTGTGGTGCTTGGAAGTGGGACAGGCCAGGATAGAGATTAGAATAGCAAATAAGAAGCTTTGACCTCACTACAAAGATGCGCTCAAGACATAAGGCTGGTGGTTTTCCTTCCTCTTTTCTTTCCTTCCTCTTTTTCTTCCTTCTTCCTTCTTCAATTCTTTTCTTCCTTCTCTACTTCCTTTCCCTAAAACTTTCTAATAGCAAGTTTAATTATCCATAGTTCATAGATAAAAAACTTGAGTCACAGCAATTTTAACTCAGCATAATTACTTAGTAGTAATGATGAAGACGAGGAAGAAGGAAAAAAGGCATACTTCTAAACCTCTACCTGTCCCTTTGGCAAAGTTAAACGTAGTTTAAATAACTCCCCTTTTGGCCTGAGTTTAGACTTAAGATTCAGGGTGATGATTTATCCTGTGAGAGAGGGGCTGTAATAACTAGAAGTTCTCTGCACAATTTATTGACAGGCACACATGGAAAAGTTTTTGACGATTTGTCAGATCACATATTTGGCAAGAGTCCATTTGCTGTGTTATGTCTTCATTTGGCCCTTTTAGTATTTTATCATACTATCCCAGGAGTATAAAGATATAGCTACATATTTAACAAAGACAATAGCCTAAGGATTATCAACAAGTAATGTTAATTATCCACTTTTGTAGCCAGAATTGAAATCCTGGTCTTCATAAATTGAAAAAAAAAAATATATATATATATATATATACACACATGCACATATATATATACACACACACACACACACACATATATATATATTCAGAATTTACCAGTGACTAAGGGATGAGGTGCTTTGTCAGTATCTTATCATTCATTTTCCTAGGTCACCTTTAATCAACCCTCATATTTTAATTTTGGCATGAGGCAAAAATAAAGCACATGTAAGCAGGGTTCCAGAGCCACTAAATGGGTGTACTTCTTAATTATGGCAGAGAATACACATTAACTGCTTAAGAGGGTGACAGACCTCAGAGCTCAATCCCCAGGCACTACTGGCAGGAGACTGCAGTGACAGTCCAGCATCACTTCTATAGAGCGTTCCGTTTTTCCTTCCTCTGGATTTGTTTTCTTCCTGCTTCTCTCACTTGGGGAAGGTTTGGTTTTGAGTAATAATTATCGGCCGGGCGCGGTGGCTCAAGCCTGTAATCCCAGCACTTTGGGAGGCCCAGACGGGCGGATCACGAGGTCAGGAGATCGAGACCATCCTGGCTAATACGGTGAAACCCCGTCTCTACTAAAAAATACAAAAAACTAGCCGGGCGACGAGGCGGGCGCCTGTAGTCCCAGCTACTCGGGAGGCTGAGACAGGAGGATGGCGTGAACCCGGGAGGCGGAGCTTGCAGTGAGCTGAGAGCCGGCCACTGCACTCCAGCCTGGGCGGCAGAGCAAGACTCCGTCTCAAAAAAATAATAATAATAATTATCTTTCTCCCTTGTTTTTGTCTCTTATATTCTCCCACTTCTCCAAATGGCCTATCTGCCAGTCACAATTTTTGTGGTCTGCAATTCTGATCACTTTTAAATGAAACCCATGCTGGCTTTGGTAATCATAATGTCATTTACAATTTACCACTAAACACATTTATTCAGTTAGTAGCACACTGGAGAAAGAGAACTCCATATGAACTCACCGTGAAAGGCCTAATCTGATTATTTCCTCATGAAAATCCAGGCAGGGGTGCTTGTAAGAGGGGCTGAGAGAAGAAGGAAAAAAGCGAGGTCTGGCCACAGCTGACTTTCATAATCAACGTGAATAGATAAGTGACACAGCCTGTCAGGGGCAGCCGCCCAGCCACCCCAGGGCATTCCTTTCCAAAAGGCTAGGGTGGACAGGGCTTAATAAATGCTGAGTGACCAGTGAGTATTGGCTTGGCATATGCTATTGCATTCACGATGGACAAGAACATGATAAAGTCCAGAAGCTCTTCTCTAAGTGGGGAAAATTAGATTAAGCAGGTTGTATTTGTGTGTGCATGTGTGCCTATGAGCACTTGCTTTGTGTATACTTTAACTTCCTAAAATACCCTGGTCATTCAGTATGCTCTGTCCACCTTTCCCTAGACAGGAAGCTACAGACTTAGAAACCAAGGCGGTGAGTGAAGTCTGTCTGGTGGCAGAGGAGGAGGAAGAAGGCGGGTGTGTATGTGTGCGAGTGCATGTGTAGACTCAGGTTGCTTCCAGGGTTCTAACAAATATTAACTTTGTGTCAATATTTGTCCTTCCTGTCGTGAAATGAGGATTTTCCACCTCATTTCACGTTTGAAAAGAAAATATGCCAAAGGGGTTGTCTTTGCTAGGGAAAAAAAAAAAATTAAAAGAAAAGAAGAAAAAAAACAACTTCTATTCTTTATTTAGAAAAATGGATCTGAAGGAAAGAAAAAAAATTAAATAAATGTTCTGACTCAAAGGCACATAGAATCTTTCCATATTTCTGTTTTCAACAAAAAAGAAAAATTTATATGTTTAAAATTGAATGAAATACATCAACATTAATGATTTTTTTCCTCGAGGTTAACACCACCATTTCCCTCAATAATTTTTTTAGCCATTTTGTGATATATTTCACAATTCATGGTAAAGTGTAGGAGATTTTGACAAAAACAAAATATATACTCATTCTCTTATTTTCAAGAAATGAAATCATTTACAATTCTTTTCTGTCAAACAACAGTTATACCTCATTATTTCTAATTTAACAAATATAAACGGTCCCAGATCAAATAAAGTGAAGACAGGCTGAATTTATCCCCATTTATATATGTTGTCACAGGCCCTCAGGCTATGAGGAGTGAAACTCCAAAATCTCAAAGCTGTGCTCCTCAATACACAAAAGGAGTAACTGTGATCTTCAAAGGAATTATTAAAGAAAATATGTTTTGGTCATATTAGAAATGATAGAGAAAAACAGTCTGCTTTTCTAGAATGGGCAATTCTAAGCAAAAAAATTATTTGTTTAAACTTCAAAAAATGGGTGTATGTTATATTTATGGGGTGAAGCCACATTGAGAGTGATGTTCTTAAGCAGAATAGATTCAGTATAGGTGATAGGAAACACACCTTGCTAGTCTGGAGTCTAGAATTAGAGTTAGTTAAAGTCTATCAAGGGACCATAATATGGTAGTTCTAATTATTATGAAAAAGATAAATATGCTTGCCCATATATACACTGATAGCTATTATTATAACCAAACTAAGTACAATTATAATAGTTATTATTACAAGTAATATGAGAAACTTCAAGTTCATTAGATTGAAGAAGTACAACATGCATTCACTCACTGCTTAGGTCCTAGAGCTTCAAAATTAATGCATTTTCAGATTGACTTTCACAGTTTGTTAGACAGTGGCACTTCAGAGTATAGTCACCTCTGGCACCATTTTCAATGCAGAGGACACCACTCTAACAGTTAGTTACTGGTGTAGTGAAGTGGCTTTCAATGCTTGGGAGCCACACAATGCCTAAGGGTGAAGACAGCTCGAAAGGACTGAAGATACTGCCTAAGAACAGGAAGCTGCTGTATGAGGAATATATGCATCTGCAGGTGTAAAATGGACTGGTAGACTTCAGGAACTATGGATCATAGGATCTGTCCCAATTTTATGAGCAATCTTGCCAAAGTTTTGTAGTTGGGTCTATTTTCCATGAGGATGCACTTCCAAATTAATACAAGAAAAATGGAAAACTACATAAAACCAACTATTGCATGAAGCAAGAAATGTCTATAAGACCTTCTGTTAAAGTCCTTTCTGTCTCCACAATCAGTTCTTTCAGCGAACATCTCAAAATGTTTGTTATCTTTTAATAAAAGTGTTGCGTTGATAAAAAAAGATCAAGAGATGAAAATAAGTGATGACATGACAATAAATATGAGAAAGAAGGTCAGATCTATACCCAATAGACCCTTCTTCTGATTCAACCATTTTTCCTTTTTACTTTAAAAAATTTTTAAAAACCCTTACTTTTATTAATAGAAATCTGTTCAAACAAATTCAACAGACTATTTTATATTCTTTTACTATGGTAAAATGCCATCATCTATACACTGCTTGAAAAAGTGGTTTAGAAAGTGTTTTTGTATTTTTGTTATTTTGTTGTAATATGATTTCACCTGCAAACATCAACGAATATGGTCCCAATTATGATTTTATTATTTGAATACTACATTGAAAACAGCCCAGGCAAATTTAAACTCAGGAAGTACAGCTTAGCACATGAGAGATCAGATTTTCAAGTCGGAGAGATTTGCATTGCAACCTGGCTCTGCCACTTTCTAGCTGCAAAATGTAGACAAGTTACTTATCCTCTCTCTGACTCATATTTTTCATTGTCAAAGGGATTGGAAAGGGTACTTAATACATAAACTGATGGAGAGAGCTAAGTTAGATGATGTGTGCACAGAGTGAGAGAAAAACACATGTTAATAAATACAAGCTGTTACATTCCTATAATTTTAAAAAGAGAATTTTTAAAGCTACCTTTCATTCTCCTTTTGCCTTTTTGGGCTCTATCCTTATCTCAAACCAGTGTTTGTCTAGTATTCTGGAACAGCACCTAAAGTGTTGCAAACAATCATAATAAACAGTGTTGAAAGGGACAAGTTACAGGTGAAGAAAATGCTAGAAAGTAGAAATGACAATCTATGTTTTCAAGAAAATATCAGCAAGAAAGAAACGCACGTACATACATACATATATGTCTGTGTGTGCCTGTGCACATGGGTCTATGAATAGAGTGCCTATATTTTCCACCAATCAGGAAAAAAATTCAACCTGAAAATCTAAGATGATTTTCCTGTTCATCTATTCTTCACTTTCTCTTCATTTCTTTTATAATATAATATTCGCCATCATCACCCTACACCTTCTCTCTACCTTCTTACTTTTCATGTTAATTTTATTTATTTATTTATTTATTTATTTATTTATTTTGCTAGCAACCCTTGCCTGCCAGCTTTAAACAAACTGATGTTCATGGGTTAAACACAGGAGCAGCCAACAGCATTCTTTGCAGATACAATTCCTGGCACACTCTTTCCCCAGAATGATAAACTTATCACCTCTCCAGCCCTCAGTTTGAAGCTGTAGCAGTAATTTCTGCTGGGTGCCAAAACTAAAATGAATGTGACTGTGCCATGCCCTGCTCTGAGCTGTGGCTATAATGAGATTTGAATGGGAAGCCCCGGACACAATAAATCTGCGCCATATGTGACCATTTCCTGTGTCAGTTCCTTTCTCATAACCAGTGGAGACTTTTTTTTCCCTCTCATGACCCCACACCATGACTCTGAAATCTTTCATGGCTGCTTATGGGCCTCAGGCTTTTTGCAGCAGTTGTATAAATAAATGAATTTGACAGCAAACATCATAACAGTTAGCAGTAATGTGTGTTCGCCACAAGTGCCTATACTACTCACTGGAGAAATGGCAGAGGAAACAGCTTGTTTTGTTACCTAAACAAAAGTAGTTTCGTTTGACAAGTGGTGAAAGAATTAGTCAAATAAACTTGAAATCCACTAGGAATTTTTTTTTTTTTTTTTGCCAACTCTCCCTGCCAGGGGAATGTTCCCAGTTCCTCAGTGCCCACGACTCACAGGAGGTAAATTTCTCCTTTTTATTCTGAGATGAAGATCTGGACTGGGAATACAAAACCTTTGACTGATACTTTATATTAATCTTTTCAAGGCAAGAGTGTCATGTATGGGAACTCAGGTACAGTCAAGAATTTCCAAGGAAGCTTGTGGTAGAAACGCCAAGCAGGATATTTCAGGAGGAAAGAAAGAAAGGTGGTAATAATGACCCAACTCTCGGATTCCCGTTGAAAGCAAACTGAAGCTTACAAGTGCTTCTTTTCCTTTTACACTGCCTTTATTCAGGAACAAAAAATCTCTACACAAGTTGCTGAAGGAAAGGAAGTTAGCATTTTCCCTGTATCTCATTTCTCCACCCTTCCTCTGGCATCTTAATGCCAATCCCGTTGTCTCTGCTGTGAAGGATGTTATACTACAGTGATTATTCTCAGGACTCTGGTGCAAACTGCCTAGGTTCAAATCCTGGCTCTGTTTCTCACTCTCTATGTAACTCTAGGCAAATAACTTGGTCTTATTGCTCAGTTTTCTCCTTTACAAAGTAGGAAGAATAATGCTATAGTACCAAGCTCATAAGGTGTCTGTGCCAATTAAATCTGAAACATAATATGTATTATTATTATTATTACTATTATTATGCCAAACAGAGAGATTTGGAAAATAGTCTCTCTAGCAGTACTAGAAGTTTTTTCCATGATGGCTTGATATTGGCAGCTAATCTCAGAAATGAAATTTCAAACTTTTTGGGAAAAATCATAATAGGAGCTTCATGTAAACCATTATAATTAATTTCAAGGTAGAGTACAACACTACTTGAAATAAAAATATCACCTGGACCTTGAAATTTTTACTTATATGAAGGTTATTTTCACACTTTTAAAGGTGGTTACATTTTATCATAAGTGGCCAAGTAACTATTGCCCATAGACTCTTCTCATATTGCACAGAAGTATCACTGATTAGGAGAGCAAAAGTCAAGAATTATCACAAACTAATAAATCTTAGTCCAGGTATATGTTCTATTTTGGTTTTGGTTTTTAATTTAATTATTAAAATGGGTTCACTGAAGTATTATGCTTGTGTGACAATATACAAGAAAGTGCCATAAAAGTTTAGAAGGTAAGGACAGTAATCAATATGAACAAAAATTTCCTATTACAGAGAGCCTGCTACCTACACTATAGATTACTAGTGTCTTTGTTTTAATTAAATAAAAAATCCATTTGAATATACATTTCTTCATATTTAAACTTCCAGACTATAGTGAAAAGTCACAAATATAAACGAATTAAACTATTGTAAAGACAAATGAACTGTTAACATTTTGCTCTGAGAGCAATGCCAATAAAATTTGAAAGGGTGTTAACTGAGGGTAAAAAAAACCATATTCCTTTATAAGACAATGAAGAACCAGTAGGGAGACAGAATAAATATACAGTTAAAAATGGGTTGGTTGTGAACTGGGGGTTAGGGTTTGACAGAAAACCGAATACATAAGTGGTATCTTTCTATTGTAAAGCAAGTTTAAGTGCAACTCTATTTCTAGTAAAATCAATGGAAAACCCTATTTTGTCACTGCTGCCCATGTATAGACTGCATTGCTACATCTAGGAAACCTCTCAGAAATTGATCTATGAGAAAATGACTTTTTCCCCCAGGCAATTTCACTGCTGTGGAATGTCATCTGATAAAACGCTTCCCTTGCTACTTCCAAATCCTTTCCCAAGATAAGCTTCTAGGATGTATTTCCTAACTCACCTTAGGATTTCCAAAGGTGAAGATATAATGTTGTGAATAACTCCAGTTCTTCAGACCAGACATTGCCACCAACCCTGAATAAACACAGGCCTTAGCAATGTCATGTTTGGTTGACCAACCACTTCTATTGCCCCTTAACTAGCAAATAAATACTGCCACCTTGTAAAGTCTGTTTTTCTGAGTTAAAGAGAACACTGAAGGGAATAGACAAACTTTAAAAGACCAGTTGCCTTAATCAAGCATTGTAGATCTGTGAAAATAACTGCTCAGCTATTTCTTCATTGTTTTCCTTGTATGTATGTGAATACATATAAACCTAACCTTGCACTTCCCCATTATCTTATTGGTATCTTAATGACTAGTTAATAGGATCATTAACTAGTCATTAACCATTGAGCAGAGGTAACTAGTGTCCCTTTTGGGCCATACTATTTGATTGAAAGAGGTGGTGAACTACAAGCCATAGGCCAAATCAGGTCCACTGGCTATTGTTACAAATAAAATTTTATTGGAACACAGCCATACGCATTTGTTTATGTATTGCCTACGGCTACTTTGCACTACAAAAACAGAGTTGAGAAATTATGACAGACACTATATGGCCTACAAAGTTAAAAATATTTACCACCTGGCCCTTTACAGAACATGTTTGCCAGTCTCTGTTCTAAGAGTTCTAAGTTTATCTCTTGAGACAATGCCCAGAAAAGTATGAGATGGAAGCTGATCTTTCAGCTTGAGTTCCTGCCAACCAGAGATGGACAAGAAGTACAAACGAGAAATAAACCTTTGTTGTTTTAAGCTGTTGAGATAGATACAGCATCAGGGTAGACTAGGTTAAGATGTCAGTACCCTGATGGATGCAGCATCTATAGTATTCTTAGATGCATCTTTTCCTCAGAACATATATACTATCTCCTGCTTCAGGGAAGAGGACAAAGAACATAAGAGAACTCTTCTTGTGTCCCCAGGAGACCTAGGATGAAAACAGAAACATAACACAATTTTCTTTCTAAACACAAGTTTTCTTTACATAATTTACCACAATATCACTTTTTCTAATACCTGAGCATCAGTATTCTCTGTTAAAGCTCTTTGCAAAACTAGTTCTATGAATCTCTTCAAATTTGCCTTCTTTTCCAGTGTGATATAAAGATGAAATTCCTTGATATACTGCATGCAGAAGATTACTGAAGTATTTAGGTAAAAATATTTTCATAAGCCCAGAATTGGGATGCTCTAGTCTCTGAGAATGAGTTCTTACATTTGGGCTTTGCTTTAATATGGGTGAAAAATGCACATAACTGGCTCTGCTTGCTCATTTTGCTATGTCCAGATGTTCTACTTTGGAGGAAAAAGAAACAGGGCAAGTTGAGTGAACAGCTTGCCTCTGCTTCTGCTTTTTGGAGGCCGAAAGTGATGGATACCACAATGAGAGCATAATGTTCCTTGTATCTGCTGTAGAAGGGAAGGCCTAGGGGAGTCTTACCAATAGAAGCTCTGTAACCTGAAGAACAGAAACACTAGACTGAAGTGTCAATTCCAGTTGATTTTCTTCCTAATCCTGGTGACTTTGAAAACAGACAGGCTACCATGCACCTCAGTTTCCTTATTATGCATACAAAGCAATATACCTGCATATTTATCTAATACAGGGAGAATACATAAAAGTTATTTGTACTAATGCCTGGGAGACATGGCAGGGGAAAATATATTGAAAAAGGAGGATTTTACCCAAACAGTCAGCTAACTAGGAGTAATAAGTGGGATCCAGAAGAAAGAGTGATTAAGAAATATGCTGAGATCAACCAGATACAATTTAGTCAGTTGAACAAATCAACTATTAAGATTTTTTACAAACAAATTTGCTACAGTTCTTATAAATAAGATTCTGGGTTGGAGGATTTCAGATAAATTATTTCTAAGTTATCTTTTAAGTTCAATGACTCCTCCTGAAAACTGGTGCATCATAATTCAGCAAGGTGAGCAAATTTTAAGGACAATTCAGGATCCAATTTTGATTCAGAAAACATAACTAGGTTACTGAGAAACACAATTGACACTAAACACTGGGAGACAGAATGGCTTACTTATACCAAGAGCTTTATTCCAACTTTGAGGCAAAGTAGTGGCTGGAACTATAAGAACAAATACCAAAAAATATATTTACAAATGCCAATCAGACAACAAACACAATATAGAGGCTCAGGATTGAAAAGTATACCTGATTAAGCAAAATTTTACTTATTTTCAACCATATATAAGGTTAAGGAACTATAAGCAGCTGTGTACTGTGGTCTGCATATAGAAATACTTCAAGACCATCTCTTCAATTTGGATGATGTATGGTATAGAGTCAGGAAATCATAGTAATCCTAGGTTTTACTCCATCACGTCGGATTTTGGTAAATTCTGAGGGCAGTATGAGTAATAGAGAGGAAAAACAGGAAAGAATGTAATTTTCTTTTTTTTTTTTTTTTTTTTTTTGAGACGGAGTCTCGCTCTGTCACCCAAGCTGGAGTGCACTGGCCAGATCTCAGCTCACTGCAAGCTCCGCCTCCCGGGTTCACGCCATTCTCCTGCCTCAGCCTCCCGAGTAGCTGGGACTACAGGCGCCCGCCACCTCGCCCGGCTAGTTTTTTGTATTTTTTAGTAGAGACGGGGTTTCACCGTGTTAGCCAGGATGGTCTCGATCTCCTGACCTTGTGATCCGCCCGCCTCGGCCTCCCAAAGTGCTGGGATTACAGGCTTGAGCCACCGCGCCCGGCGAAAAGAATGTAATTTTCTAGCTCTTCTACTGTATAGTTGTGATATTGTAGTCATTGATTTTATACTATTTATTGACCACTTGCCGTTATCCTGATAATGAATTCGACTTTGAGATTATACTGGTTAAAAATTAAAGGAGAGACACAATGCTTGCTTTCATGGAGCTTACTCAGTCATGATTTAGAAACAAATTTTCCTTCTCTTTTAGAGACAATGAGCTCATGAGCACCTTGAGTAAAGATATCAGCCTCACTCACCTTTGCATATGTTCTTCCGCTCCATATACTCAGACCAGTGCCCGATATACAAACCAAGACAGGAGAAATACTAACATTTCCTGAGTGTGTACCATGTTCCAGCTATTCTGAAAGTCTTTCAACCAACAGTTCTTATTTTATTTCATTATCACAGCAAACTGAGAGGTTTTTTTTATTGCTTCCATTTTCCAAATAAGAAAGTTGAACTTGTAGCTGTACTTGAAGGACTGTGAGGTAACAGAGCTAAATGTTAGAAACAGCCTGGTTCCCTGAGTCACCACCAGGAGGGCAGCTACCAGGAAAGCCACCCAACCTTCAGGCTGAGATGTGAGTAAAACAAAGTTTTTCTACTCTTAAACAACTGAGATTTGGAGATTATTTGTTAATTGGAGTTAGTAACTCTGTCTTGTACAATATCCATGTTTTATGTAAATAAAGAAAATTTTAAAAGTAAGTACAGAGAGGCAATGAACAAATAATGCCGAGGTCCCAGTTAGTTTAGAAGCAAAAGGAAGAGAAAAATACAAGCAATCTGACATTGTGACCTACACTACACCTACCATTTAAAGAGGCTCCAAGGGGATCTATAGGACATGGTTGCCTTCATTCTGTGTTCTTGGAAGTTCACTAAGAAATGACTGTGGATAAGCGTTGCCCTGCTAAATATTCCCCCACTCGATGGCCAGCTTAAAACTGATTTAGAAGCTTTTAGAGACTGCTAGGGATTCACAGCTTCACTAAGGTCTCAAAAGCAAGCACTTAAGCAGCACACTGCATGCCAAGAAACAAAATCAGAAGCTACAAGCAGCTGTTTTGACCTTTGAAAAAAGTTCGGCAGAAGGGCAAGAGCATGTTTATAACTCCTATGGGACAGTTCATGTGCTTTCCATTGGACTTGCTCTGTGCCAAAGGCCAATTTCCATCCATTATGACTCACTAAGTTAGTTTTATGAATAATATGTTTAGAGAAAATCACACACTGGGTCAAAAGCAAAATTAGACTGTATCCGTCATTGGGGAGTTTATCATTTCACCAACTATAAAATTCTTTTTGCTTGAATTCAAGGCTGATTTTCCCTGAAATACATGATTTTCCAGATAAAACTAGCCACTGATCTTTCAAGAATAGTTTTCTGGGTTAATAGAAGCTGCCTCCTGGGAAAACATTATACCCATTATGCATCTGGCCAAATCTTTGAGGCCATTCAAACTATTAGGAGTAAGAATGGAAGAATTCCTTCCTATCCTCTGAGACAATCATTTTATACCCCAAAACTTCAACCTCATTATTCTTACTTTAGGGCATAATTATCATGTTATTATTGGTCATAAAATTAACCAGATTTTCCTCCCTTTTCTTTTCCTCTTCAGCATTTGACTCCCTGACCTTCTTCAACAGAAAAGTCTATGGGCTGATTATACGCTACAAATAGATTTCCTCTTATTTGTTTTAAATTTTCCCACTGTTAATTTCATTGAGAGCATACTTGTTCTCATATTATAAAACAGGGTTAAAAAATTTAAAAAAGAATTTTTTACTACTTCTATAAAATCTGAACATTTTTGCTCCTGTAAGCCAATGCTTCTGAGATTGGTCACTTTTGCTATCTCACCATCCAGAAGTCTTAGTCTACATTTACACTGGCCTATAGGTACATGATTCAACTTATAACCTAAGGCCCTTTGCCAGTTTTCCCTTGCACTTCACTTTACTATTTCCCAAAGCAACTTCTTTCTTTTAGTTAAGGAGGGTTGCTATCTTCCTGTGGCAGTGGTTGCCAAAGTATTGTTTTAAGAACCATTACGAGGCCATGTAAGGACTTGGTAGAAAAAATGGTTTTATAGGTTAGCAGTCTGCTGGTGTGAGGGGTGGAAGATATTGGGGAGCCTTGGCAAAACTCACTGTCAGGAAAACACAGCTGTACCTCCTATGCAAACACTTTGCTCAATAGCACTTAGGCACAACTTACCTGCTGTCTAACTTAGAACTCCATCCAAATTCCATTCCACTCATCTACATCCCATACTTTTTAAGTTTCTATAAAGATTTTTCTAACACTCTTTCTGTGCTGATGACTGACTGACAAAATTCATTCTATAATTCACTCTAAAATTGGCAGTGTTGCCCTAGATGGATGGCATGTTTGGCTGACAGCACCTAAATCTTACCTAGAAATTCAAGGTGAGAAGCTTTTTGAACCCCTAATTCACCTTTGCTTTGTAAAGAAGGATGATCATTCTTCTACTGTTTATATTAAAATGATTAGACTTGGTAATCTTTAAAACCACAACAAAAGCTGGACTGCTTTCCAAAGAACCAGAGCGCTTTTCCTGTGGCCTTGTCCTCTGCTAATTCCCCTCCTGGTCATTCTGCTCAGGCCACTCTGACTTCCTTGCTAATCCTCAAACACCGCAGGTACTCTCCCCACTTGGGGCCCCTGCCAAGGCAGATTGCTCTACTTTTCTCCCAGGTGTTCCTGTGGCTCAATCCCACACTTTCTTCTCTGTCTCCTTCTCAATGAGACCTACTTTGGTCTGCCTATGCACAAGCATTCTTATTGCATCCTATGATGCTCTACATTTTTTCTTTTGTCTGTAACACTTATAACTTTATAACCTTTAGCACTTATAACTTTATAATCTACTAAAGAACTTACTTATTTAATATATATATATTACTTAGTCTCTCCTCTAAGTAAGCTAAGAAAGTAAGCTCTATGAGAGCAGGGTTATTTGTCTAGTTTTAACACTTTAGAACTAGCCAGAAAAGTACCAGGCACACAGTAGACTCAGTAATATGTGTTAAATTGAATCAACTTAACCCATCCATTCATTTTCAATGATTAACTCTACAATTTTCATGATTCACTCAGATTGAAATTGAACATTCAAGTTGAAACTATGATCTACTCACTTGTATGTCGGAAATCTACAAGGACAACTTTCTAAAAATATTTTGCAAGGACTATATATTTCATATGTCTTTCAGAGGACAGATATGAAGTTACATTTTCTCAGGTACTCCACTTTCTCTTGGTTTTCAGAAAAGTTGATGTTCTTCCCCTCCTGAAATCATGGCACCAAAAACGAGGATGTAAGTTTTCTCATTGTCAAAAGTGAATGAGAAGAAAAGGGGAAAAGAGAAGCAGGGAAGAAATGGACAATATTATTTCCAGTACCCTTCCTTCACAGAGAGGAATGAAACACTAGTCAAGAAGGTCACCAAGTTAATTAGGCATATGAATGAAATCAGATTTTCTGAAGAAAGTACTCTATGAAGATAGAGCACAGAGAAAGAATACAACAAAAATCAGATGATAAAAAATGAAAAAAAGTTGCATTTGTATGGCAGATTTTAATATTTTAAGTACAAATAATAACCCTTACCATTATGTGTTAATAATAGATCCTTTTCTGTAACAGCTATATTGTATGCATTATATATAAATGTTGACAACATGAAAGATAATACCTGTATTTCTATTCTACAGATTACTAAACCTAAGCTCATGGTGTTAAATATCCATTGACATCCATCTATTCAGTGGCCAGCAGGGCCTGAAGCCATATGATACCCACCATTGCACACATTTTGCCACCATGTCACCTGTGTCATCTGTTATCATTTGCCCTTCACAACAACTTTAAAAGGCAGAAATAAAAGGTGGAATTTCCATTTGCCTGATGAAACAAACTGAGTTTCTTAAAATTTAGTACTTGCCCAAAGACAAAGTGAATTAATTAAATACTGGTCTCTTGACACCTCTGTCCAATGTTCTTGTCATAGCATGGTGCTCTTGGTGTTGGTAATAAAACGAATGTTTCTCAAATAAAGGATGAATTTGTGAGTTAATAAATCAGTTCAATTTTGACACTGCAATCTCCAAAGAGATCCTAAAATTATTTTCATATTTTCAAACCATGTGGATTAATACTTAATATCAGATTGCACTCTAAAAATAGTATTGCCTTGAGATCCATCCGCTTGAATTAACCAACAAATACTACTAGTTAACTAGAGTTAAGAAAGGGCTGGTACTAGGAAATGTGACTTTTTATGTCATATGTCTCCTGGATTACATTTTCACTCTGATGTACATGTCGTTGATGGCAGTAAGCTGCTAGAATTTGACACCATGAATTTATGTGATGAAGTGAACAGAAAGAGATCAGTTTATTAATTTGTAAGCACAATCTAGAGCCATTTTATAATACAGTATTTCCCCCTTCACAGAATGAATCAGTACTTGACTGATTTAAGTATAAAATGCCTTGGTTTATTAAACACAACCCCATATTGAGGAGAAGAGGACTTGGTTCTACCAGCAGTTGTCCTAAAAGTTGCTATTCTTAAACAAGTTGTCTTCACTCTCAGGACTTCAAAGTCACCATCAAAAACTTAGAAACATCTCAAGGTAACAACCTAGTATCACAACTAAAACAACTAGAGAACCAAGAGCAAACAAATCTCAAAGCTAGCAGAAGACAAGAAATAACCAAGATCAGAGCTGAATTGAAAGAGATAGAAACACAAAAAAAATTTCAAAAAAAAAACAAATCCAGGAGTTATTCCTTTTTTAATAAAAATAAATAATATAGATAGACCACTAGCTAGACTAATAAGGAAGAAAAGAGAGAAGATTCAAATAAACACAATCAGAAACAACAAGGGGGATATCACCACAGACCCCACAGATATACAAACAACCATCAGAGAATATTATGAACACCTCTAGTGTTTTCTGGTTTATGCATATAAACTGGAAAATTTAGAAGAAATGGATAAATCCTGGACACATACACCCTCCCAAAGCTAAACCAGGAAGAAATTGAATCCCTGAACAGACCAATAACTATCTCTGAAATTGAGTCAGTAATAAATAGCCTACTAACCAATAAAAGCCCAGAACCAGTCAAATTCACAGCCAAATTCTACCAGGTGTACAAAGAAAAGCTAGTACCATTTCTACTGAAACAATTCCAAAAAATTGAGGAGGGACTCCCCGCTAACACATTCTATAAGGCCAGCATCATCCTGATACCAAACCTGATACAAAACCTGGCAAAGATACAACAAAAAAAGAAAACTTCAGGCCAATATCCCTGATGAACATCGATGCAAAAATCCTCAATAAAATACTGGCAAACCAAAACCAGCAGCAGATCAAAAAGCTTATCCATCAAGATCGAGTAGGCTTCATCCTCAAGATGCAAGGTTGGTTCAACATATGCAAATTAATAAATTTGATTCATCACATAAACAGAACTAAAGACAAAAACCAAGAGCAAACAAATTTATCTCAATTTCTAAATTTGGATATCTCAATATCTAAATTCATCGATTATCTCAATCGATGCAGAAAAGGCTTTTGATAAAATTCAACATCCATTCATGTTAAAAACTCTCAATAAACTAAGTATTGAAGGAACATACCTCAAAATAACAAGAGTCATATATGATAAACCCACAGCAACCATCATATTGAATGAGCAAAAGCTGGAAGCATTCCCTTTGAAAACTGGCACAAGACAAGGATGTCCTCTCTCACCACTACTATTCAAAATAATATTGGAAGTTTCTGACCAGGGCAATTAGGCAAGAGAAAGAAATATAGGGCCCAAATAGGAAGAGAAGAAAGCAAACTATCCTTGTTTGTAGACGACATCATCCTATGTCTTGAAAACCCCACAGTCTCAGCCCAAAAGCTTCTTAAGCTGATAAACAACTTTAGCAAAGTCTTGGGATACAAAAATCAATGTGCAAAAATCACTAGCATTCCTATACACCAACAGCAGAGAAGCTGAGAGCCAAATCACAAATGAACTCCAATTCACAATTGCCACAAAAATAATAAAATACCTAGGAATACAGCTAATTATGTAGGTGAAAGATTTTTTATCAAAAACTAAAACAACTGCTCAAAGAAATCAGAGATGACACAAACAAATGGAAAAATATTCCATGCTTATGGAAGAAAGAATCAATATTGTTAAAATGGCCATACTGCCCAAAGCAATTTATAGATTCAATGCTATTCCCATAAACTGCCATTGAAATCCTTCACAGAACTAAGGAAAACTAGGCTGGGCGCAGTGGCTCACACCTGTAATCCCAACACTTTGGGAGGCCTATTCAATAAATGGTTCTGGGAGAACTGCCTAGCCATAGGCAGAAAATTGAAACTGGACCCCTTCTTTCACCATATATAAAAATTAACTCAAGATGGACTAAAGACTTAGATGTAAAACCCACAGCTGTAAAAACCCTAGAAGAAAACCTAGGCAATACCATTCAGGACATAGGCATGGGCAAAGATTTCACGACAAAGACACCAAAGCAATTGCAACAAAAGCAAAAATTGACAAACGGGGTCTAATTAAATAAATAGCTTCTGCACAGAAACAGAAAATACCAACAGAGTAAACAGTCAACCTACAGAATGGGAGAATGCTTTTGCAAACTATACTTCTGACAAAGGTCTAATATCCAGCATCTATAAGAAACTTATATTTACAAGAAAAAAAAATCACATTAAAAAGTGGGCAAAGGACATGAACAGACACTTTTCAAAAGAAGACACACATACAGCCAACAACCATATAAAAAAAAGGTCACCATCACTGATCATTAGAGAAATGCAAATCAAAATCACAATGAGATACCATCTAACACCAGTCAGAATGGCTATTATTAAAAGTCAAAAAATAACAGAAGCTGGCAAGGTTGTGGAGAAAAAGGAATGCTTATATATTGTTGGGGGGAGTGTAAATTAGTCTAGCATTGTGAAAGACAGTGTGGTGATTCCTCAAAGACCTAAAGACAGAAATACATTACTGGGTATATACCCAAATGAATATAAATCATTCTATTATGAAGACACATGCATGTGTAGATTTGTTGCAGCACTATTCACAGTAGCAAAGACATAGAATCAACCTACATGCCCATTAATCATAGCTTGGATAAAGAAAATGTGGTACATATATACCATGGAATACTATGTAGCCACAAAAAAGAATGAGATCATGTGCTTTGCAGGGACATGGATGAAGCTGAAGGCCATTATCCTTAGGAAACTAGCATGAGAAAAGAAAACCAAATACTGCATGTTCTCACTTATAAGTGGAAGCTAAATGAGGGGAACACATGGACACGTAGAGGGGAACAACAGACACTGGGGCCTTTTAGAGGGTAGAGGGTGGAAGAAGGGAGAGAATCAGGAAAAATAACTAATGGGTACTAGGCTTAATACCTGGGTGATAAAATAATCTGTACAACAAACCCCCATGACATAAGTTTACGTATGTAACAAACCTGCACTTGTACCCCTAAGCTTAAAAGTTTTTAAAAAGTGGGATTAGATTAAGTAAATTATCATTGATGTGCCTTTCAGCATTCACCACCAAAAGTATTTTACCACCTAGAGATCACCAAGCTACTACCCAATCTAATGGCAAACGCTGGCTCTTTTCATTTCTTAAGAACCCTCATCTCCAACATATTAAACAAGGAAACTTGTCTCTCCAACCAAACCTCCTTCTTTTCCACATTCACTCTAGTCTTTGGTTGTTCAGCCCTCTCCGGCCTTCCTCCCATTTCATACCTAACAGCGACTTCTTTCTTCATCATTCACTTAATGCTCAAATCAGTATTCTCACTCCTCCCAATCTCTCAACCTTCATTCTTCTCCCATGTTCACACTGAAAATTCCCAGTTCTTGGCAAAGCTATGCATCCACTGCCATCACTTTTGCTTCTGGAAAGTTTAAGAATTCTGTAGGAAATCACATAATACACACACACACACACACACACACACACGCACAGCCCACTGAGTTCTGGGTCATTTGGTGCTATTGCAAATGCTTTATTTCCAACCTCAATTGAGCCTTCAATATTAATTAACTCATCTTCCATTCATCTCTTGTTAAAATTCTTTTCTGTTCAAAGTTTTACCTCTTGCTATTCTTCTACCTCCATGACTTAGTCACTGACTTCTCAAACAAAGCTGAGGACACTTTTACCAAAAACTTTTAAAAATATTCACTCTTCCTATACATGATATAAATGATGAATTGATGGGTGCTGACGAGTTGATGGGTGCAGCACACCAACATGGTATAAGTATACATATGTAACAAACCTGCACGTTATGCACACGTACCCTAGAACTTAAAGTATAATAAAAAAAAAATTTAAAAAATAAAAAATAAAAAATTTTAAAAAGTATAGTTAGGTAACTTTTCCCTGTAACTTTTGCAAACAAAATCCTCATCTTAGTCCTAAATGCTGTCTGGTAATGCTTACGGACTTCATAAAAGTTTAAGTTTGTAAAAGAAACCATCATACATTTCTTAGTATCTCTTTGGATCTATTTAACTCATGCCTCTTGCTGAAAAGGGAAAAGATTTAATATTTACATATTAAGATTAATGGTTTATTAATTTAACTCATGAGATGTTATGATCTCCATTTTCAGAAGAGACTGCGAATGCTTGATAAGTGGTGGAATGAGGAAGCTCAGGACTGTTTGACCTTAAAGCCATACTCTTTCCATCACACATTTGCTCATGTACCATTCTGCTAGCATGAAAATCCTGACGTAGATCCCTAAGTGGAAGTTAAATCTGATGTTGTATTGACACGTGGGTCTCAAGCTGCATCCTCCTCTTCTGTCCAACATCTTAAGGTTGGAGTGCCCCATCTTCAGGACAGTCAGTTCTGCCATGACATGATGGATGGATTCTTAAAAATCATCACACTGTGCCAGATGCATAATGAGAAACACAGAACTTATGGAAAAGATGGGGTTAGGAAAACACTGCTCAAGAACTTGGTCATTGACACTTAAAAAAAATAGGGACCTGATAAAAATGTGTACACTAAATATTTAATACATATAAAACACAATAAATATGACATATTAATTTTAAAAAAATACACTCTTCCTTACCTCCCTCCCATCTGGTTATTCTTCTTTTTCCCTAGATGTAATTTCTACACAAGTGACCTTGTCCCAGTCCACTTCCCCTTGAACATCACAAGTTAGTCTCATCCATTGTTTTTCCATTTCTTAGATATCCAAAATTCTTTCCATCAACTGACACATGCATAAGTTTTCTATATAATAAACATCTGTCTTTTTTCCACTTACTGTCAAACTCTTTGAAAAGCTAAGTTTTCTTATGATTTTGTTTTATATTCGTATTGTTTAATTTATCTCATTTTTTTTATAAATCTCAGTCCACTGAAACCTAGATTTTGCCCCAATCACTCTGTCATCACTATTCTCAGTAATGTTATTAGAGGTCTTTATTTTCTGATTTAATCATTTTGACTTAATTAAAACATTTTTTGCTGTTCTTGAAATGTTCTTTGGCTTTAACTCCTAGGGCATCATTATCTCCTTATTTCTCTCTTATCTTTGTTTCTCCTCACCTGTGGTGTTTATTGTTGTTTTTGGCTCTTTTGGTGGCTTTCCTTCACCCAATCATTTATAAAGTGGTATTCTTCAGGGTGCAGTTATTTCTCAACACATATGCCCCTGCACAAGCACACATGCATACACACACATAGAGAGGGAGAGAGAGAGAGAGAGATTTGTGTACTAATAGGCCCCAAAATCATCATCTGTCCTGAATAACAGAACTGTATTCTCAGCCACTTTTCTCTAGGAAGGCATTTCACACATGGCTGAAACATAACACTTTCCCATTGGCCCTCCATGCCTCCATGTGAACCATATACTTACTGTCTACTGCTTAACAATGATTTGACCTAAGAGAACCAGAAAATAAATGGCTTATGTATTCCTTATTATACACACACATTTATACAAAATGATTCCTTTGGAACAACTTCTAACATATACCTAGAACTGACCATGTGCCTGGGACATTGTGAAGTAGTTTACAAAGATTGTAGCAAATCTAATCATCAGGATAAACCTAAAAAGTCCATGTTATTTTTATCTCTATCAAGATGTAGAGAGAGACTAAAGAGAAGTTCAGAAATTTACTGAACAAATAAGTGATGGAGACAGGAAACCCATACAGTCCAGCTGGTTCAGTGGACAAGATTGCCTGCAGAAGGCAATATGGGCAGCTCCATTAAAAACATGGGATGGCAGTGGTAAAGCCATTACCTCCTTTGCTCACTGAAAACAATAACAACAACAATAATAATACCAGAGGACATGTACTGAGTGCTTACAATGAGACAACCACTGTTTTAAGTGCTTTATAAGCATTAACTCATTTAATCCCCACAATAAAAAGGTACTACTATTATTCCCATTTTACAGATGAGGAAATTGAGGCATATAGAGCTTAAACATCTTTTCTACTTTTAAGTAGCTTGCAGACAGTGAACCCAGACAATCTGATTCAAAGCCCCTGTCCTTGACCTCTACATTATATTCTTTTACTATATAAACAATTAGTTAAGCTTCTTAAAGTAACATTGAGTACTGAGTCCTAGGTACCCCATTCCCGCCTCTCTCGCCACCGCCACCATGCCACCTGGCTTCATCTTAATAATTAATATTTCTGCTGTTATGATGCTTTTTTTAAATTTTCTCCCTCCTACCTGCTTTTGACTTGTTATTTTATAACAACATCTGCAAATGTTTTCTTTCTCAGTTCCAAAAAATATATACTACGCTCTGATCTCATCCTGGATAATCTAATTTTACTGATCTTTTTCACAAGCCACACCCCCGTCATACCAGCAAAAAATGAATCATTTACAATCAATACCACTCTTCCATATGGATTTCTTTTAAATTTATTTATTTATTTATTTATTTATTTATTTATTTATTTATTTATTTTGAGAGGGAGTCTTGCTCTGTTGCCTAGGCTGGAGTGCAGTGGCGTGATCTCGGCGTGACTTCTACCTCCCTGGTTTAAGCAATTCTCCTGCCTCAGCCTCCCAAGTAGCTCAGATTACAGGCACCCACCACCATGCCTAGCCTTTTTTTTTTTTTTTTTTTTTTGGTAGAGATGGGGTTTTACTCTGTCATGTTGGCCAGGCTGGTTTTGAACTCCTGATCTCAAGTGATCCACCTGCCTCAGCCTCCCAAAGTGCTAGGATTACAGGCATGAGCTACTGCACCCGACCTTCCATATAGATTTATAAGTTGAGAGTAACCACAAAATTTTACTGTTTAAATCAAGAGTTGGTGCTATTACAATTATGCTGGGACAGCGTGTATAAACAGACTATGTTGAGCAAACTGAGTGGTATAGTCACATCACTTCTGACCCACAGAAGACAACACAGCTGCACTGCCACATTGTCACTGCAGCGTTTTCCTTGCTAACAGCTTTCCCACTGACAATGATATTATGGTTTCTTCCAATGGCACTAACCACAAAAAAACTTGGAAATTCTGCTGGGATCTATGAATAACAACAAGCACAAAGAAAACAATCTTGCCAAAATTTTAAAACAAAAAATGAAGAATAAAGGAATAAGATTTAAGGTTCTAAGTCTATTATAACCAATGGCAAGTAGACAAAGCTGAATAAAAAATGGACTTAAAAGTATTTAATAATATATCTTTAAATCAGTAGGATTTAAAGAACAGAGACCTTACTTCTTAAAGTCTTTTCAATAAAATCCACAGTATAATCTCATTGAAAACACTCATCTTGTTAAATAAACATTATCTAATGAACAAAGGATTTTCTCAAAATCCTTTCATATCTTGTTATTCTCAAGTATAAATTAAAGCTTTTAACTTGTCTTTATAATGCAACCTCAATCTCAACCCTCTAACCCTTCTCCATAGCACTTAATACTGTTATTTCTGAAACATAAATATCGCTTTGCCAGAGAAGAGGAAGGAGAAAAAGAAAAATGAAGAGGAGTAGGAGAAGAAGAGGAAGAAGAAGAGGAAGGAGAGGAGGAAGAAGAAGAAATCTTTAAGTGCGCAGTTTATTAAATTGGTAGGAATCATCACATAATTTGTATCTATGTAACATATTCTTAGGATTCATTTCTAGAGTTGTTCAGCTTGAAGCAGTGTTTACCTGACTTTCAGAAACTGACTCTTGACACCCTGAGAAAGTTATTTTATAGGTTGTGAAAATGATGACTGATGGATGCCTTGTATCCTTTGTTTAAAATAATAACAATATGGATATATGTGAATATCTCTGAAAAATATATTACCAATAAATTTCTGGGTTTTGTAGAGGCTAAAAGGTGGAAAAAAATATTTACGTAACAGTGGATTCTAAATGAAATTTTCAATTCCTTCTCTTCCCTCCTTTACTATCTTGTATCTGTTGTACATTTGAATATGAGAGCAAAAGAAAAATGGCACAAGCCCAGAGTGAAATTTTGAGGTAGAAAAAGTTTGCCTTGATGGTCCTCTTGGTTCTTGAAAAATAACCTCTTCCACACTGGGACTCCAAAAACTATATCTATTTCTTCAGAAGAAAGAATCTGTCATCCTTCTTTGAATTGTAATAAAAACTTGTTCTAAGAAGCTAGCACTCAGTTTGCATTTACAAATATGAACATTTAAGCCGGGCGCGGTGGCTCAAGCCTGTAATCCCAGCACTTTGGGAGGCCGAGATGGGCGGATCATGAGGTCAGGAGATCGAGACCATCCTGGCTAATACGGTGAAACCCCGTCTCTACTAAAAATGCAAAAAACTAGCCGGGCGAGGTGGCAGGCGCCTGTAGTCCCAGCTACTCGGGAAGCTGAGGCAGGAGAATGGCGTAAACCCGGGAGGCGGAGCTTGCAGTGAGCTGAGATCCGGCCACTGCACTCCAGCCCGGGCGACAGAGCAAGACTCCGTCTCAAAAAAAAAAAAAAAAAACAAAACATATATATATATATGAACATTTAAAAAAAACTCTAGTTGTGAATTGAAAGGAATTAAAGCACCAAGTTCCAAGCAGAGCAGTGGTTTTTAGAAAAGGCTCTTCTCATTGTTTACAAACCCAAAGCACTTGGAAGGCAGCCAGCTCTGCTTTAAAGACTTGGAAGTGATGGGCACACACAAAATCAGCAGAGAATGGTAGCTGATCTTTAATCAGTAGATACATTAATAGTCACTGGAAAGAAGAAAATGGGGCTGAAGCTTCTAGAAGGTTAGTTCTCAGAAGCAGCAGAGCAAGGTTCACGAGAGCCATCATGAATATCACCCAACTAAGCAAAAATCTGTCCAAATGTCTAGAAAGTGACTATCTTATGTCCCAAACCAAGGACTGAGAAACTCAATCCCTTCGATGCGCCCTCCCCCGATCCATTATGTAATCATCTCCTGGTCCAGAACTCTTACCCTACTGTTTTCTATCTCATTATAAAGAGTTTATTTTCAGAATTCAGAAAGAGACAAAGCAAGTGGATATCCTGCTCTAAAATCCATGAAGTTTAATAGGATCGACAGCTGAGGAGGGGATGAGCAAGACAGGTTAGAGGTGAAACACAGGGAACTGTGGCCCTGGAGAACTGTCGGTGGGAGGAGAGTCCCAGTTGTTGGGATATGAGGTCCAGAAACTACGTGTGTCATTAATAGTGGGAGACGGAAAAAAACAACAACAACAACAACAAAAACTGATGACCAATCCTTGAAAATTAACTGTAAAAGAGAAGAGAGGAAAACAATATTTAGTCTCACAGATTTAAAAGGATACTTGTAATTGGGCCTAGTGTGATGGCTCATGCCTGTAATCCTGGCACTTTGGGAGGTTGAGGCGAGCAGATCACTTGAGGTCAAGAGTTTGAAACCAGCCTGGCCAACATAGTGAAACCCCATCTCTATTAAAAATAGAAAAATAGGCCGGGCGCGGTGGCTCAAGCCTGTAATCCCAGCACTTTGGGAGGCCGAGACGGGCGGGTCACGAGGTCAGGAGATCAAGACCATCCTGGCTAACACGGTGAAACCCCGTCTCTACTAAAAAATACAAAAAACTAGCCGGGCAAGGTGGCGGGTGCCTGTAGTCCCAGCTACTCGGGAGGCTGAGGCAGGAGAATGGCGTAAACCCAGGAGGCAGAGCTTGCAGTGAGCTGAGATCCCGCCACTGCACTCCAGCCTGGGCGGCAGAGCGAGACTCCGTCTCAAAAAAAAAAAAGAAAAGAAAAAAAGAAAAATTACCCAGGCATGGTGGCACGCGCCTATTGTCCCAGCTACTCAGGAGGCTGAGGCAGGGGAGTTGCTGAGGCAGAGGTTGCAGTGAGGTGAGATCATATCACTGCACTCCAGCCTGGGCAACAGAGTGAGACTCCATCTCAAATAAATAAATAAATATAAAGGATACTAGTAATTGTCCTCCTAATGAGCTGCTTCGGACGTGTGCCTAACCAAACATGCTGTGAGGTAATTGTAGTGCATGTCATGAAATTTGTGTTAGATTAGCATTTATTTGCAATTACTTTGATTACAATAATAATTGCCATCAAATCTGATTTGAGAGGTCTCCTGTGAAAATCCCATCAACACATATTCTGCACCTACTGTGTTCAAAGCATTACGTTCAATGCTGAAAGCACATTCTCCTCACTTCAGAATGGGGGTTCTCAACCTTGGCACTTTTGAGATATTGAACCGGAAAATTGTTGTAGGGGGCTGTTCTGTACATCATAGGATATTTAGCAGCCTCCCTGGCCTCCATGCACTAAACACCCATAAGTACACCTCTGTGTCCCCAGTTGTGGCAATTGAAAATATCTGCAGACATTGCCAAATGTCCCTGAAGGGCAAAATCATCCTGGTTGAGAAGTCAGTGCTATAGAAGGATTCTTCACTTACCTTGTTCTTAGGTTTCTTACTGCTCATGTAGCATGGCTGCCTTCTTATCATTTTAACACCTCAGCAGAACTCTGACTATAAACAACAACAGCCAACATTCTTATTGAGTAGGATGCCCAGATTTCAACTCCTGGGCATTTGCAATATGGTTTGTCTCCTACCTGGCATTTACTTTTTTTAAATCCTCATTAAGAAGTTGTAAGCACTAAATACGTTGCTATTGGCACTAAAACAATGCTTATACATTCAACAAATACCTAGGAGATAGGAAGTAAGGAGAGGATCATATTATATTAGCCAATTAAACCATCCCTTTCTTAAGGAATCAAGTCATCTGTTAGAAAGTAAATGGCACAAAGTAACTGTGTTGAGTTATCAATTATCAATTATTTGGAAATAATTCACTCAGAGACCACTAAACAGCTCTGAACAGCCATATTACAAGCAGGAAGAGGCTGATTTGCTCTTCTTACAACATGTTGAGGTTCTAGAGGTATAAAACCCATTAGACTAGACAGAATAATTGTGTTCCCATTCGTACAGGCTCATTGTAGAGTAGAACATCAAATCCTTGGGAATTAGATGAAGTATATCATAGCAGTCTTAATTATTTGGGATCTAATCAGAATCATTAAAATGGCAAAGACAAAATTATATTTTAAAAGTACAAAAGAACTCAGTTATGATTATCATCAGCATGGGTTTCTCATCTACACTTCAACAATGAGATTAACACTACATGAAACACTGGTCTAACGCTTTACAAGAAAGAGTTAAACGTCCCTCAAAAGCATCAGATAATTACCTAAGCCAGAAGCAAGATGTTAGACTAGGCAGACTAATGATCTGATCTAGGATGGTAATTCCCATGGTTCCTAAGGAGCACAAGCATCAATCATTTAATAAATATGTGGTTTCCAGTGGACTCCAGAGTGGGTGAAAAAAAATCTCAGCAGTAAGAAAATTGTCCGAATTTTCCTGGCGTATCAATATGTATGTCCCTTAGAGCAAGTCTATCTCTAACATAACACATTTCTAATCTTTCTTTCATATGCTATTATATTAATTAATGCAAGAATCTGTGCCAGAGGGGTAAGTCCACATAACTGGACAATAAAGTGATGAGTTTTAACAAGATCTCACAACTCTGCATTCTGAATAATTATAGGCAAATATCCTTTTTGATCATAACTACTTTATTTCTTTTTAAAAAATTATACTGTAGCTGACTTTTCTACCTTTCTGCCTCTCAGATAACTATATCATGGCTTTCAAAACCCACAGTCTCCAGTTATGAAACACCTGAGAAGATTCCACTTGACTCTTAGTAAGCCTCAGTTGGTTAAACAATTATCCAAATCTAAGAGATTTTTAGTTTTCATTTTAAAATTCTCATATGGTAATTTTTTTCTTTTGGTGTAAAGTTCTATGAAGTTCAACAAATGTATATAGACTCATATAACTACCACCACAATCAGGATAAAAAGCAATTCCTTCATCTCCCAAAAGTCCCTTGGGCTACCCCTTACAGTAATACCCTCACCATACCCATATTTCTGGCCACCACTGATCTTTTTATTGTCTCTATAGTTTTTCCTTTTCCAGAACGTCACACAGTTGCAATCACACAGGATGTAGCCTTTCATCCTGGCTTCTCTCACTCTGCATGTCTGAGAATCATCCAAGTTGTTGCATGTATCAATAGTTTGTCCCTTTCTACTTCTAGTCCACAGTTTACTTATCCACACTCTTGATGAAGGGTATCTGGGTTGTTTCCCATTTTTGACTGTCACAAATGAAGCTATTATGAATGTTCATTCTAAAAAATTTTGTTGAATGTAACTTTTTATTTCTCTAAGATAAACAACCTGGACCAGGGTTGCCAGGGTGTATGTTAAGTGTTTGGATAACTTTATAAGTAACTGCCAAACTGTTTTCCAGAGTGTTACATATGCCTTTGCACTCCTACCAGTAAAATTCTCTAAAATTGGGTTATATAATGTGACAGAGGAAGCTGTAATGGTCATAAATGATTTGTTTATTTCTTTTTTGTATCTGTGCTAACTATAAAATGTGCTCCATGCTTTTTGGGCTATTACAAGGACCAGAACCACACTCATTAATTCAACAAATATTTGGTGAGAACTATTATGCTGGGAATAGTACTAAATAGAACAAATTTGGCCTCTGGACTATATATGTGGAGTGTATGTGTGTGTGTGTGTGTGTGTGTGTGTGTAAAAACAGTAATAAGAAATTGCCTGAGTAATTTTTCATTCTAAGGATGTGTATAGAGTATATTAGCTAAAGATATTTTAGGAGAACTTGGCCTTGTTTTGATCAATTCTAGGTACATCTCATAGGAAGCATAAATAAAAAAACATTATGCTATAATTCTGATTTCATAGCAAATAATGAAATTACCAAGTGTTTCTGAGAAATTGGTACAAATTAGAAACTAATTAAAATATAATACAAATTTTAATAACTGAACAAGAAACTTTGATTCCAAGATCTGAAAAAAAAAAATTAGAAGGCAGACAGAATGAGAACCATGAAAGGTACTTTAAAATATCAAAATTCTTTTGATAAATGGAGAGAGCATTTGAATGTCATGAATAGCTAACACTCAATTCCCCTCTCTGGCTGCACAACGTCACCAGACTCAAGCTCCTCTCCATCTTCTTTCTCTGAAAGCTCACGCTCTTGTCCAGATTCTCAGTATTCCATCTCCTTATTAAGGCTCATTCTAGGATTTTCATCCTCTAAGAGTTAGGCAAGTAACAAAGAATTCAGCTGCTAACAAGATCCTTCAGAAATGAAGCCACCTGAATATAATCAGTTTACCCTAATTGATTGCATACAGTTTTATTACATAACTGATGGTTCTAAACCCCAGCCAATTACTTTATCAAACAAAGGTTAAATTCTTGACTGGTTTATTCAAGCTAAATTTAGGCAGGATTCACAATAGAACCCACCTCATCCTGGCAGCTGAAAATGTGCTCTTTAACAACTAAAATTATTATGGACTTTCCTATAACCAAAAAAGGAAAAAGAGAGAAGTTTCATTAAGATATAAATCTTCAATAACTAAAACATTAACTCTGGGTTGTATTTTATCTAATGTAATTTCCTTTGCTATATAGTTTGCTAATTTTGAGATCTTTTCAAAAATTTCTGATGGTGAGTATCACTGATAATGCCGCATTCGAAATTATTAAACTAGAATTAAGCAAAAAACTAGCCTATTTGACCTGACATTGATTCCAAAGAATCTCTTAGGCTGCTTGAGTCATCACTGCCAGTCAATCATTCACAGATGTCACCAATTTCTAATGTTTGGTAGAGTTAAATCTGTTCAAAGATTCTGACATTTATTTCTGAGCATATTCCTCATAATAGAGCCAAGTCATTTAAAATAATCCTCATTATAAATTATCATGTTTACATTGCATTTTTATTATTCCATTGATTAAATTCTAGTATGGTAAAGCAAAATCTTTTCCTAAAACTAGGCAGCTAGAGAAATAAATCAATTAACCAGCTTTCATTAAGCACCTGTTATTCATTCAGCCCTATGCAAAGTAAAACCAAATACAAAAGAAGAATTAGAAATAGATATAGGTGAGACACAGAATTCACAATTTCAATCTCCAGGCTAGTATTAAATATTGCATTGGAAAAATTTTTAGAAACTAATTGTTTCTCCAACTTTATATAAGTTTACATTAGTATTTTATAGCGCAGAAGTCAGCAAAATTTCCATAAGAGACCAAAGAGTAAGAATTTTAGGCTTTGTGGCCAAGAGGCAATATCAAGGATATTATGTACACACTTATTAAAAGAGAAAAATTATTTCCACATTTTTGTTGATAAAATTTAAAAATTATATCAGATTAAGCATATCTCAAACAATAACATTTGTGGAAGTAATTACTATCTTTTATTTTATAAGACCTCAATACAGAATAGAGAAGTCATTATATAAAAAAACTACTTGCACATGCATGTTTATAGCAGCACAATTCACAATTGCGAAACTATGGAACCAGCCCAAATGCCCATCAATCAAGTGGATAAAAAATTGTGGTATACACACACACACACACACACACACACACACACAGATGTCATGGAATACTCCTCAGCCATAAAAAGGAATAAATTAATGGCATTTGCAGTAACCTGGATGGAATTGGAGACTATTATTTTAAGTGAAGTAACTCAGGAATGGAAAGCCAAACATTGTTGATCTCACTCGTAAGTGGGAGCTAAGCTACGAGGATGCAAAGGCATAAGAATGAAACAATGTACTTTAGGGACTCAGGGGAAAAGGTAGGAGGCAGGTGAGAGATAAAAGACTACAAATTGGGTTCACTGTATACTGCTCGGGTGATGGGTGCACCAAAATCTCACAAATCACCTCTAAAGGACTTACTCATGTAACCAAATACCAACTGTTCCTCCAAAACCTATAGAAATAAGAAATTAAAAAAGTAATAAATGCACTGTTAAAAGAGAAAGAAAAAAGATAGATAATTCAATGTACCAAATTCAAATAATTCAGAAGTACTAAATTTTTTCTGGGATTCAGAATTATCAAAAATCAATTTTTTTAACTTGTGGTTACCTTCAATTAAATAGGTGTCAAATTTTCCTATAGATTGTTCTAGATAACAAGGAAACAAAGATAAATGGCCCCCTGCCCTCAAAGCACTAAAATTTAAGAGGAAAAGACAAATAGACAAAGCACAATGATGGCATGTAATGTGTACTGCAATAAATGTCTGTACACAGAGTGCTCCATAAACATTTATAGAAAGTGCTACATAAACAAAGATGAAGGACTTATGAAAATATTGTTGAAGGTTTACCTAAAAATGTACATTTCTTCCCTCGTGGTCTTAGTGATAAAAACGCTGGGCCTTCAGAATGTCTAATTGATTGAGGATCCTTTTGTTGCTTCTGAATGATGGTTCTGGTCTGTTTTCATTATATATTAATAGCTTTATAGCAGTGGGTGTTCCAGTAATTTGCTTGAATCAGAAGGGACTGTGAGGATACAGTCAAGAAGTGCTTTATTTCTATGTTTTTACTAAGTCTATCACAATGCATTTTCTTTTCTCCTGGCAATTATGATTCTGGCTATTTGAGGGCTCTAGTTAATGGAGAACTTCCCCCAGCAGTCTCAAGCACTAAAATGAGGATTGACAAAAAACAAACAAAATCCAGATTATTCAATATAATTCCAAGCCAGAAGGAGGGGAATAACTATATTTTATTATCATTGTTAAACCTGTATGCCATACAGTAGGCAATGAACTACCAAAACCACATACCTATTATCTAAATTCAGAAGGAAACCAAAGTCTCAAGTCCCCTCTCTCCCAAGAAGGTCTATTGTGAACTATGACCTAAAATGTAGCAATATGCCTTACTGATGACATATTAAAGAATCTTGCAACCTTTTCTCTTCAAATATCAACTAGATGATGACTTCAGCATCTCCCTGTTCTATACCAAAAGGATGCAGATGGTCCACCTTTTGTGTTTTAATTCCTGGAAAGCTCATCTGGAAATAAACATAAATACAAGTCAAGATGCTCTACTGTTTTGGAGGGAATGCAGACCGTTCACATTTCTGCTCCAGTGATCCTCATTTGAAGGGTACCTAGCTTATTTCCAAAAGTTTGTTTCTAGCTCAGAGTCATATCAGCCATGTTAATACTGACAGGAGGCAGTAATGAGATGAGAAAAGCTACATCTTCTACCTTTATTTATCCTCCCTCTGACAATTTCAGTCAATCAACACCTATAGAAAGGGAGTTTACTCCACAATCTCTTCTGGCATGCAATCTATTTTCTAGATAGGTAAATAAAGCATAGACACCCATCAAACTGAACCAGAATAACATATTGCCCAGAGGTAGAGAGGCCTCAAGCAACAAGCAGTGTTTATCATACTGCAAAGGAGAGTGGTGCCTGAAAAGGAGACCAGAGTCTTGTGATGGAGGTTAGATTACAAAGCACATCAAATGTTATACCAATGAACTGAGATGTTCTTCTATAAGATAAAGGGAAGCCAGCATGAGTTTTATACAGACACTTACATAATCAGATTAACATTTTAGAAAAGAGCACTTCTTTCTGTAGACTGTGAAATTATAGACATTTAGACTAGTAAAAGAAGAACAGTATTTACTGCTATAGCTCAGGTAAAAGCTCACACCAAAGCAGTAGCAAGAAAATTAAGAAGAAAGGATGGGGGCCGGGTGCGGTGGCTCATGCCTGTAATCCCAGCACTTTGGGAGGCCAGAGCGGGCAGATCACGAGGTCAGGAGATCGAGACCATCCTGGCTAACACAGTGAAACCCTGTCTCTACTAAAAATATAAAAAGTTAGCCAGGCGAGGTGGCGGGCGCCTGTAGTCCCAGCTACTCAGGAAACTGAGGCAGGAGAATGGCATGAACCCGGGAGGCAGAGCTTGCAGTGAGCCAAGATCATGCCACTGCACTCCAGCCTGGGTGACAGAGGGAGACTCCGTCTCAAAAAAAAAAAAAAGAAAAAAGAAAAGATGGATTTAGCTGCTATTAAGAAGAATAAATCTGCAAATTTTTGTGACTCTGTGAAGGATGGAACTGAGCGGGGTGCAGTCAAGGGTGACTAGTAATTTGGGAGACTGGGTGGAGAGTGGACTATTGAAAATAAGGCATGCCTAAAACAGGCAGAACAGAGATGTTGGCTAGGTATAGTAGTTGGATATTCAGATCTCAGGGTAGTAGATGAAGGGTAAGACTAGGTTAGAGATAGGGATTTGGGATCTTCATCACTGTCCTGATAGTTGAAGGCCTGGGCTTTGGTAAGATCAGGAGGAGAAAAATTAAGAGGAAAAGGAGAAGACAATTAAAGACAAACTTTAGAGAATACTAACATTGGAGGTATAGGTGGAAGAGGATTCAGAGGGAGAATATGAAGAGGAGGCAATGTCTAGGGTAGTGTTGGCTCCCAAATTCCTATTTTGAAAAGACTGAGATCAGCAATGAGGTCAGAAGAGGGCTTGAAGATTTGTTTGCAGAGTACGATATTTAATCAAATAATTAAGAAAACGCAGTTGTCCATATCAAAGAATGAGGGCTGTTGTGGACGTTATGTTCCCAGCCCAGCTCCAACTTTCAGTTACCATAGTACTGAAAAGTAGAAAAATCGGCGAGAGTGCATTACCTTGAAAAATCAAAGGAGGATGGGATTTTAAGAACCAGGGAGTGGACTTGGTGTCAAATTCCCCAGAGATCATAAAGTAAGGACAAAATACCAGTCACTCTAGCAATGACTAATGTTTGCCAGTGCAATTTCAGTGAAGTGATGAGGGGAAAAGCCCATGGCAGTGAGGAGAGGGTGAGTAAGAGGTAAGGAAGGGTCGATGTGGACAGACCTCTTTAAGAAATTTGACTATGAAGCCATGAAGAAGAATATGACAGTAGCTCCAGGGGGATTCTGGGTCAAAGAGCCTCAAAAATAGTTTGACTGCACAAGTAGAGACCCTGTATTAGAGCTACTCCTCAGAACTTCATGATACACCTGCAATGCCAGCAGCACAGATTGATGACTGTTTTCTGGAAAATGTCTCTCCCATAGGGCCCCATTTCCATCTAAAAGTCCACTAAGAAAGATCCATTTAGTTGGACCTTAAAGGCTTTTTACTGGCAGCAATTTTCTATTACAGTGCAAATATCCAGTAACAACTGGAAATGAGGCTAGGATAGATACTTGAAATGGAAAAGGGAAGTGATATGGCAAAAGTCAAAAAATAAAAATTAAAAAAAAATCTTTGCCTGCTTTATGGTCATGGACAGAGAAGGGCAACTGTGATTAATCACAGGTGCTGGTTAGCTGAAGTTATTCTTTATGTCTTATATACAGACAGGCATCATACACAGAGTATCAATTTTTAAGAATAAAAATTAAATGTAATAAACAATACTAATTTGGATCAAAATTAAGTCTATTAGGTGATACAGATAGCATTTACAGATATTAAATGCCCCAGGGTAAAACTTATCGAGATCATTTGTAATTTTCCCTAAATATATCATCATAGAAGTAAAGGAAGGACTTGGGAAAATCAAAGCCCGATAATGATTACTAGGTGACTTTCCTCTCTCCAAATTTTTCTCACAATTGAAACAGCTCATTGATGCCATTGCCTATTGTGTCTGTTGCTGTCTCCATCCCAATTTCTCTTTCTTCTGATCATAGGTCCACAGGAACAGTGTTGGTGACTTATATATTGAATGCAGTCATTCACAATTTATTTATCTGCAATCTACACATGGCCCTTTAAGAAACTGAAAATAAGGCTTCCAACCTGTCTAAGAGATATTGCAGCCCCAAATAGGCCCTTTCTTTCTGCTTCAAATTGAACATCCTTTCCTCACCCTGTCAAGGACAACTTTATATATATCATCTCTAATTATCCCATGGTAAAAATAAATAAATAAATAAATAAAATGGGTAACATGACTAATGAAAGAGGGAGGTAAAAGAGGAAAAGGAGGAACAGCAGAAGGAGAAGGAGCAAGTGGAAGAGGGGTCAGTAAATGCCAAAACCATTTTCTATCCATTCAGTCGCTGATACTCCACTTCCACCCCTAAACTCTGTCCCATTTCATCATCTGTCCATTAATGGCTTTTCCCTACAGTGCCAGCCCAAGCCAAATTCTTGTAATGAAATGCCTAGAAAAGTGTGAATCTGATTCTCCTCTGAAATATCTTGAATTTTCTTCAATTCTGTGGAAAGCCGAGGAAGTACCATTAGCTTTTATACTTCATGTTGCCTTTCTCTAAAGTTGAGCTCAGACCCTGGCTCTGAGGATCTGACATGTGGCAGTGTTGCTATAAGTTGAACTCTCAAAATTATTGCAAAGGATTTGAGGATTCATATGCTAGCCAAGCATTATGTAAACTGGAAAAATATTAATTTGTTGCATAGATTTCTACCCTTTTTCTTTCAAATTTGATTCTCTGTGTGGTGATTACTAAAACATGTTCACTTAAAAGAATTGCTGAATATATAAGAATTGCTGTACATCAATGTGTATATTTATAACAATCAATCAATAAATAAGAAATCATTGCTACTATAACAGCCTGATAAGTTTGTTGATGTTAAGTATGCTGGGGAGTGATTTCCAAGTTAAAAATTTGACAGTGGCCCAAGAAAGAATGTTGAACTAAAAATGGTATCTGAAAATAAACCCATCAGCATCTTCACTCATCCTTTCTGCTTTCTTTTGTCTCATCTGATGTTTCTATTCCTGTAAAAGGCCCTCTAGCCTACAGGGTGACTTTTTGCAACTGAGAACAAGGCACCTCCAGTATGATGTATACCATACCAGGTAAACAGAGTACAGGCTGGCCTCATTGGCAAACTCGATTTCTTCCACCTGTGCTCTGAAATCCACATCCTCCCAATTTCTCAAGTAATCTTGCTCCTGTACTTTTACTCTAAGTCTATTGACTTATCCTCATGAGCATTAAAACATGTCTAAGACCTCCTGGATCTTAACAGATCCCTTCCCCAACTCCAGCTACCACCCTGTCCTTCTTTTTCTGCAACCTTTCATACTTGCTAGACTTCTTGGTAAAATGTTTTACTTTCACCATCCCTACATACTCCCACTTACCTCCAACCCATTCCTGCCTGACTTCCAGCCATGCCACTTCTCTGAAACTGCTTATATCAAGATTATCAATAAAGTCTGTATTATCAGATCCAATAGTTTCTTCTCAGGACTCATTTTGTTTTCCCTAGTTACAGGATTTGATACTGTATCATCCCACCCACCTTGGAATGCTTTTATTCTGTGAATTTTGTGACTTTGAAATTACCCTGTATTCCTCCTATATGTCTGTCTACTCCTTCTCAGTATGTTTTGTGAGACTGTCCTTGTCTAGTCATTCCTTCAACATTGGGGGCTCTTATTCTGCACACATAATTTTATTCTGTCCCTGAGCCTTGGTTCCATCTATAGGGTGATCCTCAAATCTTTCACCTGTCATGTAAACTACAGAACTGCATATTTAATTCCTTACAGGGCATCACCACTTGGATGACTAGCATATACCTCATATTCAATACGTCTAAAACCAAATTATTCAAATGTGCTTCTCCTGCAGGATTCTCCCAATACATGGCACCACCAGCCACTCAGTTGTTTAAGGAGCAACCTAAAACTCATCCCTGCCTCCTCCTTTCTTTTCCTCATCACCTACCTCAAGAAGTCCAGCTAATTTCACTTCACAAATCTCACTGAAATCCATGTATTTCTCATGTCACCATCCTTGTCAATGCTGCCTCATTATCTCCTATGTCATTATACTGTACTGAACTTGCTGCTTTCCCTCTTGTCCCTATCCAATCTATTCTCTGCAACACAATCAGAATACTCTTTTAAATATGCAGGTCTGATCATGATATGTCCTCATTTAAAATCCTTTATGAATGTGTCACTGCCCTTAGAATTAAGTCCTAACTCCTTGACATGGGTTATCATATATTCTGGGAACTGAGATTTCATGTTCCAATATCATCTTGGTTCATTCTCCAGCCAGGTTGGATTTCTTTTCATTTGTTAAAGATACAACCCAGTCTCTAATCTATCAGCTTTTGCACAGATTCTCCCTCCATCTCATGTACTTTTTCCTACAACTCTTTCTATACAATGATAACTTGTCTTTCAAATCTCAAATTCCATATAATTTGTTCCAAGAAGCTTTCCCTTATCTCCTAAATCAAATATTGACAAACTATGGCCCATAGGGTCAATTGGCCCATTGCCTGTTGTGAACAGCCCTCAGGATAAGAATGGTTTTAAACTTTTAAAAGGATATTAAAAGACAAAGAAGAAAAAGAAAAAGAACAGGAGGAGAAAGGGAAGAAAGAGCAGGAGAAGCAGAAATGAAGACCATATATGACCCTTCTAGCCTAAAACAGTAGCCTTTAAAAACTAAAATATTTACTATCTGACCCTTTGCAGAAAAGTTTGCTAACTCCTGACTTAGATCATCAGCATAGGCCCCCCTACTACGTGCTCCCTTGATGCCCTGAATTTTCCTGGTTATCACATTTGTGCTTTGTATTACAATCCGTTTTTTTAATGTCTCATTTTAACACTAGACTATGAGCTCTTCAAAGTCAGGCACCATGTTCACCTTTATCACACTACATTCCAAGTATGTTGTACCTAGTAGAGTTTCAGTAAACATTTGTTGAATGAACCAAAATGAAAATGAAAACAAATGACAGCTTCTACATTGCTGGTGTCCACAAATAGGCCATGAAAACACTTCCGGGGTATATGACTAGGACAACCACACATCCCCATGTTTTTCAGGGCAGTGATGATTTATTCTTGTTGTCCCAGCAAAATTATGAACTGTTTCCCTTTCCCTGTCAAGAGTATCTCACTTTGGAGGAAGTTAGGATACTTGGAAAAAGTTTTTAAGTCAAATTGCCTGGGAAGATTTTCTAGAGACCATTGTTGCAGAAATGATAGTGACCTTTGTATCAAACAGCAGCACTCTTTCTATGGGAAAAAGAATCATTGTAACACACAATGTTCAGAATCCAGAAAAATATTAGTAAAATGTGTTTATGGAACATTATGATTGAAATAGACTTTTCTTCACTGATCTAAAGGTTTTCCTGTGATTTTTAACATAGTCATTGTGTGAAATATGTTGCAAATGACCAACTTTTAGAAATTAGTCCATCTTGAGTTTGGAACAGTCAGTGTAATTACATTTAATGGATAAATATATAGTAAGTTTTTTTTGTGTGTACCTGACATCTATGCTTTAGTCATTCTTTTTTCTTTTGACATGACTGGCAAAACAGATGTTCTAGCTAATCAATGTGCAGGATTGATTTTAAAAGAATTGGCTGGGCACGGTGGCTCATGCCTGTAATCCCAGCACTTTGGAAGGCTGAGGCGGGCAGATCACCTGAAGTCAGGAGATCGAGACCATACTGACCAGCATGGTGAAACCCCATCTCTACTAAAAATACAAAAAAATTAGCCGGGCATGGTGGCAGGTTCCTGTAATCCCAGCTACTCAGGAGGCTGAGGCAGAAGAATTGCTTGACCCCAAGAGGCAGAGGTTGCCAGGAGCCAAGATTAGCACCACTGCACTCCAGCCTGAGTGACACTGAGACTCCATCTCAAAAAAAAAAAAATTATTTTCAGATATAGAATTGAATTAAAGTTAAGTTTGGGAATCTTCTGGCTCAACATTACCATTTTATGGATATAAATATGGATGACAAGAGAGGCAAATATTCCTGCAGTAGATAAGGCTCCTTTGAAATCATCAATAGACCCGGTTGAACATTTTTCCATAAATGTAAATAAAATGAAACATAATAAAATATCATATTTATATTGCATTCCTTTTTTTTTTTTTTTTTTTTTTTTTTTTTTTTTTTTTTTGAGACGGAGTCTGGCTCTGTCGCCCAGGCTGGAGTGCAGTGGCGCGATCTCGGCTCACTGCAAGCTCTGCCTCCTGGGTTTACGCCATTCTCCTGCCTCAGCCTCCCGAGTAGCTGGGACTACAGGCGCCCGCCACCTCGCCCGGCTAGTTTTTTGTATTTTTTAGTAGAGACGGGGTTTCACCGTGTAGACCAGGATGGTCTCGATCTCCTGACCTCGTGATCCACCCGTCTCGGCCTCCCAAAGTGCTGGGATTACAGGCTTGAGCCACCGCGCCCGGCCTGCATTCCTTTTTTAATGACTTTGAAATCACTTTGGAATCTTCATGTCTCAGATTCACCTAACAAAAACCTATATTGTACTTATTTATACATGAATCTTACCTATCCAATGGAAGATATGAGTTCTATGTCTTTTCATTTCCTTTTCACTTCTCTAAATAGTGTTTTGCCACCACTTTTCTGAGACCCAGGCCAAACTCATTATATATATATATTTCTAATAATAATTATTTGAATATATGTTGCATATACACTCAATACTCAACACTCAATATAAAATTTTAGTACTTATTGGGTATATGCAACATATTAGGCAGTAATCTTATGTAATGTTTTTACTCATCACAAAAACCAGACGAGGTAAGAGCCATCTATTTATAAAAATGACAAGACTGAGGCTAGGTGCAAATAACTCGCCTAGAGATACACAGCTAGTATGTGCTACAGATGGGACCTCAATTCAGATCTTTCTGAGTTGACTAGGAACAACCACACTATCATAACCATTTCCTTAGGAGGCTGTATTAGATACCTCTTGTGAGCTACTTCAAATCTTCTTGGTCTCATCTTTTACTTTAGCCACTGCTGAGGCTCCCAGTTCCATGCAGGAGGAAGCTAACAGTGCCCCGCCTTCTGCCTCAGGCCTCTTTGATGCTACTGCATGAGATGAACCACTTAGCATTCATACACATGCAACCAAGCAGTGTTGGTGTTGGTGTTTAACCAATCAGAGACATGAACCTGTCCCTTCCACTTTTTCCCATGGGCAGTGTTGGGATATATTTCATAAGGATCCTGAGAAAGTCTCACAAAATCAGCATTTCCTGTAGGCATCCTGAGTTGCCTTCCCTCCTTCTTTGTTTCACTAATGCAATCCTCCACTCCTGTTCCCTGGAACTATCTCCCAAATACATAACCTATACGCAAGCCTTTGTCCCAGGCTCTGTTTTCAGTGGCATTCAGGATAATAAGAGGCCATTTCCCTCACCAGCTGAAATCATCTTGTCTCTATCCCTGAGCTTTACGGAACTAATACGCAACAGCTAACATATTTTATCTGAAGAGGAAATCCCCTGTCTCCGATGGACCTGACTTCTTCATTTCCTGTGAATAGCAGAGCTATCTGCATCTGTAGGGTCTCAGGACCATGTTGAGAATATTTGTCTACCTTTGCTGGAAGCCCTTCTGATTAGTCAGGCTCCTTGGGTTGGAAACATAAGGATTTATAATGAAAAAGAGTCACACAGTAAAAACAGAAAGAATGAAAAGAAAACAAACCAATAAAGAACCTATCCTATCATAACATTTGAGGTTCTGGTATTTGCTGGCTTTGGAGGGAGTTCAAAATAAATGAAAGAAATGTGTATTTTATTAAATGCTAATATTTAGAAGATGTGGGGGGAAAAAGGAAAGATAAATGCTTCCAATCATATTTGCAATTACGAGGCATCTCCTACCCCTTTCAAAATGGTTAGGTATTTTCCTTGCATTTGAGCAACCTATATGGTTTTGGAAATAATGCCTGGACCTAGCCAAAAAAATTGTACTAGGAGTAGCTTGTGAATCTAACCAACAGAGATTGCACCACATTATGGTCTCAGCCTAGATCACAATAAAATGATAGACTTTCTCTAGTCAAGTTGTAGCTGCCACCTGACTTCCTCTACAGAAAGAGCCTGTTGCTTCTGACTCCACATAGACCAGTCTATAATAAACTCTATCCTTTCCTTGCAACATCTGCTGTCGTTAACATGATCTCTGTTTGTCTTAAAGTATAAATAGGCCCCAAATTTCAAAAGTTCAGAACACACTGAACCGTAACAGCATAGCTTCTTCCTTTTCTTCTTGGTAAGAGCTTTATCCCTCTCTTGGGTTTTGGAATTCATTTTAAAAACAACAATGAAATAAAGTGGAGCGGAAGAAGATTTGGAGGGTCAGAAGTACTCAAGTGGATCAGAAATGAAGACTTCCCTTTGTTTTTGTTTTCAGTATTTTTGTAATAATACAGGTTGACCATGAATTTAAACCATTTCTTGTATACCCTTTTATCCACACTAAAGTGAGGAGTTTATCATCAAGATAAGTCAAAAGAAGAAACTAATTTTAATATTAATTATTTTTTATTCAGTATTCAAAGTGGTTTACAACGTTCAGATACACCAATTTTTTATTTTGCTTGAACAAAACATTTGTAATTAATGTACTTTTTTCAAAAAGAGAAAACAGGTGATTCTTATATTTCCTCTGATGTAGGGTATTGATAAAGGGCAAAGCACTGAGGCCTGACAGCCCCGTATTCTCAGCTAGCCCTGTGATCAAGCAAATTGACTTCACATATCTGAAACTCAACTTACTCCTCGAAAACGTGGATGAAATCAGTAATATTTTCATAGTACTGTTAAAGTAGTAGATGCAATAATGCATGTGAAATGTTTGATATGTGTATTTAATAAATAATAGATGATAATGATTTTCCAAAGGCATAATTGGATCTTCCAATGTGACTGACAAAACTTTATGATCCAGTTATCTAAACTAAATCAGATGAAAACGGAAATCAGTTTCATATGTATCTCCAGCTGAGGAGTTAAAACAGATAAAATGATTAGAAGAGTTTCTAGCAGGTTGTAACCACTTGATAAATGTTAGCTATTCATCACTATCATTATTAATGTATCATTAATAATGTATAATTATTCATATTATTGTAATCAGTTTTTCTGAATGACCTGGGCTCAGCAGGTGCAAGAGAGGAAATTTAGTCTTTCTAACCAATTTGTATTTAACTCATACTGTAAAATGATTTTTCTCAGATCCTGGATAAAACTCTAAGCAGATGACATAACTTTGTTGAATACTTTCAAATATGAAAAATTCCAGTGCAATTTAATGCAATCTCAAATCCTTTTCAAAATTTCTTCCTTCCCTCAGCCCAAGCCTGCCTCAGGCTGGAAAATCTGTGATGGGGAAAAAAGTTTGGTTGGCTTTGGATCATTTTCCTTGACTCCTCCTCCTACACTCACTATGAAGTCTCTGGTTCTCCAGGGTTGAGCATAGGGCCTGGAGTTGAGAAAGGGAAGGACAATATAAGACAGAAAAGATCTGCCATGAGTAAGAACATTGATAGCATAGCTTTGATTTTTGCAGATTTATATCTAGCTTTGATTTTTCATGAGTTTTGCAGATATCGGAACCTGACTCCTTTTGGGATCAGGCCCTTCTGCAGGTTCTGCAGAGATTTACACTCAAGATATGCAGTGCTTGCCTGGCATGGACAATTCCTGTCCCTTCCGGCTGTTTAAGATTTCTCTGGTAGACTCTAGTCTCCAAGTTCAACCCTGCACTTGAGGTCACCTCACGTCTCTTGTATGGGTCTCCGTTAAAATGAGCCATGATACACTCCCCTAGCAGACACAGATCTGGTCTACAGTTGTCCAGGTATCTTTGCTCAGAAAGCTGAGCAAAGTGGAACCCTCTTTAGCACAAGCCGTTTCAACTAGTCTCTCACCTGTAGACTCTTCTTCTTCAGGAATTGTACCAGACAACAATTCCTGTCTATCTGTAAACTCCTTAATGGTGCTTTAAGAAAAAACTCATTGGTGTGGGATATGAGGGCAAGCACTATGCCCTGTCTCATCAGAGAAGAGATGAAGAATTCATAACACATTGAAAAAAAAAAAAAACTGGCCAGGCACAGTGGCTCATGTCTGTAATTCCAGCACTTTGGGGCCAACGTGGGCAAATCACAAGATCAGGAGTTTGAGACCAGCCTGGCCGATATGGTGAAACCCCATCTCTATGAAAAATACAAAAACTAGCCAGGTGTGGTGGCACACGCCTGTAGTCCCACCTACTCGGGAGGCTGAGGCAAGAGAATTGATTGAACCTGGGAGGTGGAGGTTGCAGTAAGCTGAGATTGTGCCATTGCACTCCAGCCTGGGTGACAGAGTGAGACTCTGTCTCAAAAAAAAAAAAAAAAAAAAGTCTACAGAGGATTCTTGTAGCAGTCCTCTTCCACCTTCCAATGAACACTCACCTTTCTTATATACCCTGGAAGTGCATGATGGGCCAGATGAGCAGAAGCCGCACTAAGTTTTAACCACTTCCTTTGCAAGATCATTATAAGTGGTCTAAGTTTACACCGTCCAATACAGTAGCCACTTGCTATGTACATTTAAATTTTAATAATAATAAAATAAATGATTCGGTTCCTCTATCTCATTAGTCCTATTTCACATGCTCAATACCTACCTGTGGCTAGCAGGCTACCATAAGGGATAGAACCAATATAGAACATTCTATCACTGTAAAAAGATGTATAGGCAGAGTCAGAACTCTGGAACCTCACTTCAGAAGGTGAATGTTTTGGCATCTATTTTTTTGTTCTCAGATCTTCTCAGATCTTGGGCCCTCTGCTGAAGTTACAATACAAGAGGAAGAAAATCACATTTACCAATCTGTTACATAGTCAGTAAGTAAAGTTTTAGCATCTGAGTTCTGGCTAGGAATATGTCTGAACACATGAATACAAGACCATTTTCACAATGCTAAAATATGGAAATAATTAACTAGAATTATTAAGATTGAGCCTCAAGTCTAAAATAAAGTCCACTCCGGCAGAGTAAGCATCTCCATCCTTCCTAACCCCGTGATGGAACACAGAAGAGCCTCTACCAAAGCCAGTCTCCTTTACACTTATGGTCCTTCCTAGTTTAGGAATTGTCTCTTTTTTTTTTTTCTAAAAGCAACTCCCAAAAGTAGGCAGAACAGTTATTATTATGCCCATTTTTCCAATGAGGAAATGGGCTCAGGGAGCATAAATCAACTTGCCCAAGTTTACAGAGCCAGTAACTGGGAGAGTCAGGTATCCCCAACTCTCCTACTTCATTATGCTTCTTCCTGAAAAGCAGGAAAAACATCAAAATACAAATCCCCTCTAACATGCAGAGAAAGCAGGAATTCAAAATTGAACCACTGTCAAAGGCCACCACAATTTTGATTTATCACTCATGTATATTCTTCCAGATACCTAGCATGCCTAGAATTAAAATTAAAGGCTATTTTATAACAAACCTGCATCTTATGCACATGTACCCTAGAACTTAAAGTATAATAATAAAAAAATAAAAATAAAAATAAAAGTATTTTCAAAATATGATAGCAGACAAGAAAAAAAAAAAAAGGCTATTTTATTAGCAAAATATTGAGAACAACCTGGTCTAATGAAGACCATGAAACACACACTAGAGTCTTTCCATGTCCCTTAACAAATTTGGAAGCTGGGTTTTGGTCTTTTTGAGCACATTTCTGCTTTGCCTTTTTGCATCTTCATGTCATTTACTCAACAACAGTAACAAAGTCAATGCCAACCACTTGGGAGGACCTGGGAAGAAATGTAGCACCTACTAGAAAGAGACATTTAATCACAGATTAGGGTGATGAATGTCACTGACACTGACAGGCAGCTACACAGAGGAACTGTGTTCGTGTTTTCGCAACCAGGCTTAATAAAGAAGAAAAAGAAGAAGAAATGCATAGGAATGAGAAACAGCAAATTCAAGACAGTTATATCTGAGAAAGGACAGGGAAGGAAATTCAACTGGAGTCCAGAAGTCCAAAAGGGGCTTTAAGTGTCTTCACAAGTTTGGCAAGTTTTACTTCTAGAGATGGATACTGACTATGTAGGTGTTCATTATACTATTAAAAGGTGGAATTCTTCAAACTCAGTTTTAAAAAATTTAAAAAGTTACTAAAGGCACATTTGCTAAAAACGGATTATTTCTATAGTTCTTTTGGTCTCATTTGTTGAAAAAAAAAATTGTACTTGTAGTGTTTGAAGTATTTTTGTATAATAAGGCCAACAGAAGACCAAAAGCTGGAATGTTCTGTGAATAAGGCTTGCTTTGCCTAGATGTGCTAATAAAAGAGAGACGTGAAATTAAAATAATATTCATTTAGCTTACCCCCAGCCTTCATATAAGTCATTAGCACACTCATGATCTAGGTAGAGGAGCTAAGGCGAGATAACTCAATTATCTGACAATATTACAAAAGCCTCATCAACTTTAACAAGCTTTCAAAATTGTGTAATTATGGGTAAATACACAAATGTAATACAATGGCTTAGGTTCATTAATAGAGGCACCAAGAAGGGGTGCCCATTCTTACTTCAGGGTCACAAAAGACTTCATAGAGTCCCTCGGTTCGTGGCCCTTAAGTGCTGATTAGAGTCCCGCGTGTTGTGTAGCCACCGCTTTGCTGCCCCACGTCTTTGCTCCCCTTTCTTCTGGTTATGGATCCTGACCTCTGTCTACAAGAGTAGATCCATAACTGAGTTCCAGCCAGTCATATTCCCTTATTCCACTGAACTCAGGGGTTGGTCCTGAAGTGGGTGTAACAGCCAAAGAGAAATTATCAGTATTTCCCTGGGCCTGATATATAGACATCAGGAGAAAAAAATTCTTTGTCACTTGAGATGACTAAACTGGGATTACTGAGACAATACCCTCACTCCCCTCTAACCACATGTAGGAAAAACCCTTTGGCAGCAGAAGGAAATAAGGCCAAGAGTCACAAGGAGCAGAGACAAGCAGCAAAGAGAAAGAGAGAGGGCCAATAGCATAGAATCTTTGACACTAATCTGGTAGTCCAAGGCCACGGTTCTTCTAGCTCCTTCTTCAACTGTGTTAGGGATTGCAGTATCCTTCCCAGAGGCACAAGCCAAATACTTATGTGTTGCTTAAGGCTCTTAGAGTTGTGACTTTCTTCCTTGTCCTGATTAATACAGTTACTAACTACATTATGACATTTCAGTTAATGATGGACTCCAATGGCTCACGCCTGTAATCCCAACATTTTGATAGGCCGAGGCAGGTGGATCACTTGAAGCCAGGAGTTCGAGAACAGCCTGGCCAACATGGCAAAACCCCATCTTTACTAAAAATACAAAAATTAGCTGGACATGGTGGTGTGTGCCTGTAATCCTAGCTATTTGGGAGGATGAGGGAAAAGAATTTCTTGAACCCAGGAGGCAAAGTTTGCAGTGAGCCGAGATCGTACCACTGCATTCCAGCCAGGGGCGGACAATAGCAAAACTCTGTCTCAAGAAAAAAAAAAAAAAAAGGACTGCATATATGATGGTGGTCCCAACAGATTAAAATACTGTAATGTTATAATACTACATTTACTGTGTTCTATGTTTAGATAAACAAATATCATTGTGTTATAGTTGCCTACAGTATTCAGTACAATAATATGCTGTGCTGCAGGTTTTAACCCAGGAGCAATAACTATACCAGATAGCCCAGGTTTGGAGCAGGCTGCACCATCTAGGTTTGCCTAAGTAAACTCCATGACGTTCATACAATGACTAAATAATCTAATGACACACTCCTTAGAACATATCACCATTGTTAAGCAACATATGACTGTATCTTGAGTAAGTGATCCCTCAACAGGCAGGGCAAGGAAGGAGACTGGGAAGAGAGTGGAAGGGACACAGGCATGAAGGCATGAAACAGCGTTAGAGAAGAAAGTAGCCTGAGTTCAAAAAGATGGGTCTCTTAAAAAATAAAGCCAGCGACGCAGGCAAAGGCCAAGCCAAGAAGACTTTGTTTTGCCTTGACCCTCATCACAAGTATCTGCCACGTGTGCCTTATTTCCAAAAGGCCTTTCTCTCAACAAAGTATTCCAGTATAGACACCCCTGGCTAAGGAAGCCTTGCTAAATGGTTTTATTCTAATGGTTAACAACTTTTGCTTCATCTCAGATCACTGACATTTTCATAGTGGTCTGCTCAAGACAAAACAATTTTTTAATATACCCAATGGATCAATCTTTTCTGTTGGAGCTTAAGGCCTGAGGGCAGGTGAGCTGATTAGACATTGCAGGGGAAAAAGCACTTCCCTAATCCCTTCAAATCATGCCATGTGGACCATGGTTTACTAGCCCTACAAGCCAGTCTTACTTTCTCTCTCTGACTGCTCTTTCACCATGTGCAATCTGCCACATTACCCCAATGAGGGGTGGCGGTCTCCTGTGTCCTAGACACCATAAGCACACTTATTCTACCATGATTATTTCTCTTGGGAATAGAAAATGGGGAAAATGTGTCTTATGTTTCAACTAAATCACAAAATATTGTCACAGCCTATAAATCTGAGTTAAGTCACTGTTGCTCAGAAGGTAAAATTTCTAAATGGTACATAGAAATATTTAGAACTCCTTTTCATTGTATCTACTTCAAGTTTAAGCAATCAGGATATTACTGATGAGATGTGAAGTTGAGCACAGAGAGATTATACCCCTATACTATGTCAAATTCATTAAATAATGTGTACTCTTTCTTATCTGATCTATAGATAAATAGAGATGGTCTCAATGAAAGTGATTTATGCTATTCCCAGTTTCTTTCACAAAAAATGGGAACAACTATAAATGGAGAAATAATCAAATAAAAAAAGCATGGAAATGACATTTAACTTTGATAATGCAATTTGATGTGATCAGATGTGCAAGTATACTGCATCAAGACAAAGGGAAATACAAGAGCAATAATCATGCATTTGGAGTTTATTTCACATTTATGTTGTAAGAAATTATCATTTAAGTACCTATAATATGGCACAGGAGTTATACATTTTTGTACTTAAACTGTTTTGATATTCCACGGCTTTATTTAATTCAGTATAATACAGACTTGGAAACAACATCCTAGCTGGCTAGGATGTCCAGGTACTAATATATTAACATGACAGCTTCATGAAAATATGCAAAACACAGCCAATTTTAAGTGCATATGTAATATAAATATATTTAGTTCGAATATCAACTATTAAAGCTTCCAAAATAAATAGTGTAGTATAATAAAGAGTGTGCCAAATCAGGAGTTAGATCATGCTTTAGACAATTTTTTTTTTTTTCTTGAGACAGGGTCTCACTCTGTTGCCCAGGCTAGAGTACAGTGACACAATCATGGCTTGCTGCAGCCTTGACCTCCTGGGCTCTAGCAATCCTCTCACCTCAGGTAGGCAATCTATCTTATGGTCAAAAAAGTAATCACTTAGTACAAGGTTTCTCACCCTTGACTATTGACATTTTGTACTGGATAATTATCGGTTGAAAGGTGCTATACTGTGCATTGTAGGATGTTTTACAGCCTCCCTGATCTCTACCCATTACATGCTAGTAGCATGTCTCCAGTTGGGACAAAAAAAATGTCATCAAATATTGTCAAATTTCCACTGGCAGCAAAATTAATCATTGACACCCTCTCCCCTCATTGAGAAACACTGACTTGGAGAGGTTTTATGAGACCCAAAATGTGTTACTGTTTTTATAAGTTGTAAATTATCTTACAAATATGTCATCTCTTTATACAATGACTAATTTTCCAATCTATAATTGGACAAATTATATTATATATTGTACAATAAATGGCATTGCTTTCTAATAGCAAAAACTTTATTATGCTCTTGGCAAAATTTATAAACAAAGCAAGGTCTGGCAGCTCTTCAAAAACAGGATCATTCTTTACTCACATTTTTTTAGCCCTAGCACCTAATACACTTCCTGACATACATGGCATATCTCCATTAATCTTTTGCGAATGAAAAGGAAAGTCTTAAAAGAGATTTTATTATGCATATTTTTAAGAATGCTTTAACTTTAATAGGTACCAATGAATTACACATAGTTGTCATTCTAACCGTTAAAAAAGCTTTCAGATGTGTGTGCACAGAGGCAGGGTAAGGGAGGCACATTGCAAAATGGCAAAAATATCCTTAATCAATGCTATTATCCATTATACTTTTCTATCTTGTGTGAAATATTTTCAAAATTTCAGAAAGTTAACAAAATCTCCACTGCCACCAGAGTAATCAACATCACCACCATGGATCACTGAGATAGAATTGCTAATTCATCTCTCTCTCTTACCCACTCTTGCAAACCTTTCAGAGTTTTAAAAATGAGAAGTAAATTACATCAGTCTCCTCTGCAAAGGAAAAAGGAAAATCTCGTTTTCTTCAAATGTCCCACAGGGCTCCTCAGGAACCGGCTCTCATCCACATGTCCAGCCTCATCTCAGGCTGCTCATTTGCATGGCACCCTTGTTCAGTCCCTACAGCCCGCTTTCCTCCAGTGCCCAGGCTCTTTCTTACTTGCGGTTTCCACACGAACTGCTCACTCAGCTGTGAGTGGAAGTGGAAGGCATTTCCCTCCACACTGTTTCTGGCCAACTCTATTCAATTTTGGTTTCAGTTTAAATGCACTTCCAAGAGCCACCTGCCTTGACAACTCACATTGCCCCCATCACCACTATTCTAAATTTTGATGCACTTATAGCACTCCTACTTTTTCTTCATTATATAGCATTTATCATATTTAGGATATTATTCCATATACCTATTCACCTATTATAATTATACATTTGTATGTATATATATGTATATACATTTGTGTGTATATGTGTATATATATGTGTGTGTGTATATACATTTATCTCTTTTTGTTGACTCTCCCTAATAGGAAATGAGGGCAGAGATTATGTCATTTTGTACATACAGCCTTTATTACAATACTTGGCATACATTAAATGCCCAATAAAAATCTGGTGAAGAAATGAGTTAATAAATGAGTAAATGTACACATTGACTTTACGAAGGAGAAGCTCTGGCAGCAAAGGTAGCAATTTTAGGATAGAAAGGAAATGATAACATGGGTAAGGGAAGTATTTGAGGGTCAGCAAGGCTCTGGAAGAACCAGTTCCTCAAATCACATTGTATCCGTACCTAATTCCTCCATTAGTGCACAAGAATGGCTCAGCTTCTCCTCTCAGTAGATGGTCCCACCATATCCTTGTTGCAGATTGTTGTTTCCTAACCCATTTATGCCTAGTGTTCCAATAATGGAACAGTGGGCACATGGGAGTTATTTATACCCTACTGCTCAAGGTCATGGCCAAGGTCTGATTTTGCAGTTTAAAAAATTGCAACCTCCAGCATAAATGGGTTATCTTTACCACACCAATATTATTGGTAATAAACTTACATTTATGTTCTTTCTTCTTTACCAATGTTATTAATAATAACCCACTACTATTGGTATATTATTAGTATATTATTGATAATATACCTATATTATTATATTATTAATATACCAATAATAATATATCATTGTATTATTAATAATATATCGATAATAATAGCATATCAATATAATTGATAAAGAAGAGAGAAATAAAATAAAGCTTCTCTACCATATTATTTCACCTACCACTTTATTCCAGATAATTTATGTCTAGCTGCAATTTATCTCCAAAGCTCTAATTCCAAAGATTTCAACCACCAGCTCAATATCTGAACGGTTCCTCTCCCATATAGTGGGTACCCCAAACTCACTAAAGGCAAAGCTTAAGCAACCATCCTCTTCTTTCCTACTCCCCCATATCTGCTATTGGAACTTCCATTCCCAAAGATATCCTGACTATGGACAATGGCGTTACTGTTGACACCCTCTCCACAGTCCCCAAAGTCAGGAGTAAGCAAACTCTATTTCCTCTCTTTTGTATTTCTTTGATCTGTACCATCCTCTCCATTCTGGCTGCCATCAATCTCCTCCCAGTCCTCAATCAATTTCTTCTCAATTTGAACAATTGAAACAGTGTCTTAACAAGTCTTTCCATTTGGTCCATGCTCCAACCCATTCTTCACCCTGCTTCCTGCTGTCTCATTAATCTTTCTAAAGTTCAGCTTCTTACAGGCTCCTCCTCTATTCTGAAGTGTTCAAAGCCTGCTCAATGATTACTGAAGTAAATAGAAGTACTTTAATCAGACATTGAAGGCTCTCCAAAAATATGTCTCCACCCTTCTTTTCTTCTCGGCATGCTTTCCACACTGCATCCAAATGAAAATACCCCACACCTTGTATTATCTGAGCTCTTTATTCATGCCTGCCCTCAGTGTGGAGGGTCCTTTTCTCCTTCTGCCAAAATCCCAGTAACTTGGAGCTCTCAGAATACAATTTATCCATTATATCTTACATTGCTTTATATTACAGTTGGTTACTTGGATTTTCCCTCTTACTGAATTGTTATCTCCTTGAGGTTCAAGGTTGCATCTCACTTAAGTCTAAATTCCCCAGAAAGCTTATATACACAAAAGTTTGCGCATTAAGAAAAAGCACGGGCCCTGAATTCAGATAGACTTGAATGCAAAGCCTGACTTTATCACTTGATATAAAAAAGCAAAGTCCCTAAACTCTGTGAGCATCGGTTTCATCATTTTTAGATCAACTAGAATTGATTAACTGGAAGCTTATTTTCCAAGTTATTGCAAAGATCTGATCCATAAAGCGTATAACACAATGCAGGTATGTAAGAGGCACCCAGTAAATGGGAGCTATTGGAACAGTAGTAACTATTACCACATTGTAATAGAAAATCAATATATATTGGTTAAATCAAACTAAAATTAACATAATAAATCTTTCCTGCCCTCCAGGAGGATATAATCTAATTGGGGAAAGCCACATGCTAATGTAATTAACCATTCTAAGTAAAATGTAACATGAATGAATGGAATCAGCTGTAAGTTCCAAGGTTATGTGAGCAGAAAGACTGACTTCCTCCCAGGGCGGAGAAGACATCCCCTGAAAAAAAACACAGGACCTCTGCAAAGTCTCCTGCAACAGGGAACCACCACAGAAATAGGCCTGCTCTGAACAATAAAGGGTCATTCTCATTTGTTTTCATTTTTGTTTTCAAATTAGGCATGTTTTAAAGGAGTCATTAATCATGTACTTACTTCACTAATTACTGACTTCTTTTCCAGCTAATTTTCTATTGAAAGGCATCCTAAAACAGGGAGAAAAGATACTGTCTTGAAAAAGGGAATAAAAGTCTGCTCAGAACTACCTCTCATTACCTGGTACTGTCACATAGATCAATGTCAGAGTATATACCATGAAACTATTGACTATTGAAGAACAATTCATGGTAAGTAAAGTAATTTCAAGACAGCTGGGAAAATGAATTGTTGAAAATTTCAAAGTGTGATAACTAACTCCAAACCAGGAAGAGAGAATAAGATTAAAATAAAAATTGATGATGAAATGTTAGTTTGGATCAGTTGTGTGTGGGTGACCAAGAGTGATTTAAGATATTTTCTTTCCTCTTTCTCCTTCATCTCTCTAAAAAGGAGAAAAGAGAAAGAAAATATCTTAAATCACCAAATCTGGGCTTTCCAGATATAATTCTAGAGAGAAAGAGAGAGAGAGAGAGAGAGTTGGGGTGCATAGAATGGTACCCCAAAGTATGATATGATGCTTGGCAAACTGATCATTTTTGAACTAAAAGAAATTGAAAGGCCTTAGAAACTGCCTCAGAACCAGGGACTTTCTAAGCTTTTCTTACTTCTACCCCCTCCCCAACAAGTGTAGAAAGGTATTCTCTCTGGTATCTGTGTAAAGAAAACTTCTTCCAAAAGAAATGCAATTGTCTTCATATCCCCTTTCTAGGAATCTTATCAACTAATCAGGAAAAAATAACCACCAGAGAAGAGAAGCGACAAAAAATTGTCATATGCCCACAAAAACTTTTCACCTATTCTTCTGAGGGCAGCTGCAAAAGATTACCTGAGAGACTGTATCTGCAAAATAAGATAACCTACGTTCACACTGTACTTTCTCCCCTCACCTTCTCATAACTTGTCCAAAGACTATTGTTTGTCCTTAGGTCCTATTCAGCTTTCACAGGGAATAATTTACAAACAATTATTTAGTCTTTGGGACCATTTACTTCCCCTAGAAATCTTTTACCGCTCCTCTCAACTGCCTACAGCCTCTCATACCACTCTCTCCTGTAAATAGGGTATTTAAGCCACAATCATCTGGTCCTTCTTTGAATCTGATATTCTGTATGGCTCCCACATTTACACACATTAATAAATTTGCATGCCGTTTGTCCTGTTGATCTATGTATTGACAGTTCACTTCAGCAGACTGGAGCCTTCAAAGGAGGAGGAAAAATTCTCTGCATTCTACTATTAATATCTATCTATCCATCTATCCATCATCTATCTAATCTATCTATATCTTGAAATCTTGGAATCACTGTGTATGTTAGTCTGAATAATGACCCTAAGATGACCATGCCCTAAACATCAGTATCTATGAATCTTATCTTACATGGAAAAGGAGACTTTGTAGACATAATTAAGTTAAGGATCTTGAGTGAGGAGTGTGTCATGGATTATCTAGTTGGGCTCCAAATGTAATCACAAGTGTCCTTATAAGAAGGAGGCCTACGGATATTTGACTACTGTAAAAGAGAAGGCAATATAACCCCAGAGACAGAAATTATAGTGATGCAGTGATCATGCGAACAGCAAGGGGTGAACTAGATAGCAAAAAATTTTAATCATGCAGTGAAGGAAGTTAGGACAACTAGCTGTGAGGTTGTAAGAAGAAAATGGTCAAAGAGAGGAACTACTACAAATGCACCTTTCTGCCATGTGGCTCGAATCTTCTTGGATGGAGCCTTTAGTAATAAAAAAGTTAAAGTAGGTCCAGAAATAAGGAGAAGCTGTTCAAAATGAGTAAGGCTGCTGGAAAACAGAGGGGAGTTCTGGTGATCCCTGTGCGTCCTTGCAGTGGGAAGGACACTTGCCCCAGGCTAGTGAAGGTGCCTAGCCATGTGACATGATTGGCATCCCCAGCGTGGGACCACGTAAAACCTACGTATCTGGAATAGGCATCTGGATCTTTTTTAAACAGGACTAAACAATTGCTCCTTGTTTTGAAAAACTTTTCTGTTGCTGTTGGTATTTTCATGTCCGAGGCAGAGAGTCATGTGGATGCTCAGCAATTGAAATCTTGCCCCTGTTTTGGAAGAGATATGTTTCAGCCTGTCCTTCAAAGGGATTTCTTGCCATGTAATCTATTATGTTCATATTTTATTTGGAAAAAAATGGAGAGAAAGAGAAGAGGAAATGCAAAGAAGAAGGAAAGGAAACAGAAGTACGGGAGCAAAGAAGTCCAAGAAAGAAAGAGACCATCGGGTGTTTGTGTGTGACTCTCTTTCATATGGAATTAATGGTGGTTTAATGGGGTATGAAAGTATGTTTTACTGGAAACAATGAGGAACAATTGTCTAGCTCACGTTTCATTTCACAGGTCATTATTGCATTAAGAAGTAAATCGACCAAGTCCGGTAAATAACAGTCTGTGTATTGCCGAGAGCTTCAAACCAACAATTTTAGCCATCACAAACTAATATCTCTGTCATTTTAACCCTTGCAGGGTTGTGCTAGGGGGCTAAACAATTACAGTCTTCACCCAGCTCTAGAAGGTGAGCATAATTCATTGCCCTTCTAGTCCCTTCTTTTGCAAAACCCAGGAGGCCATATTTTAGCATTGTTGTTTTGTTGATGAGCCAGCCTTAGCCAAATGCAGCTCTGGTGGCCTTGAAAAACAACCCCCATTTTAGTGAATGCTGCAGGCATCTTTAAACAGACTGCTTCCTCTGCAAAATTAATTGCTGCAAAATGCAGTGCTCCCTCATCTAAGCTTTCGCAAGCTCAAACTCAGCTATTTGGGTAGGTCATAGATGTGTCTGAGAGATCCAGGGAAAATGAGCTGCTTTTCTTTATTATAGAAGTTCACGTTCGTGTCACCAAACATCATCAGGCACTGGACATACAGGAGTTTCTAATGCTTAAATTCTGGTTCCATTAACTCAGGGGCAATTGGTGGATGAGGCCAATCCTGGCCATATTTTGAAGCAATAGTGTAGTAAATAAACACATCAAAGATAGTTTATTGTAAACAATCACACTTAAAATACGTATGGTAAAATAAAGTGCATATTAAAATAAAATTTTCTTGCTTCAACTTGTGACAAAAATCAGACAAAAGCCAGGTTAAGATTTATAATATTACATAAGCATGTCAAAGACAAACCAGGCTATACTGGCCCCGCAGGAACCGGCCCCAATTGCCCCTTTCCTGCCATCCTATCCAGCCTTTTACGTCTCTTGGTATACCCAGCATGAACTGACCTCGGCTCCCTATAAGTTCCCATTACTGCTTCATCGCCCTCCAGCTTCCTGGGCCAGCCCCATATGAACTGTCAACATTTTCTCATAATTTTTCAATCAAAAACTGATGTTTATCCTACAGATTGGATATGGAATTCTCCACACTTCCGCAGTACCTCTAAAACATGGTAAGTAAGATCTAATTTCTTTCTTGAAAGAGAAAAAATCTTGCAGAGATGGCATCAGTATTCCAATGTCTTACTTTTATTATTTCAAGTAACACTAAGGTCTTACAATTAACTACGGTGTGCTGAATAATAGCCTCCCTAGGATGCATATGCCCTAATCCTGATTATGGGAATATGGCAAAGGGACTTTGAAGATATTATTAAGTGTATAGATATTAAAGTAGGAAGACTATCCTGGACTACAAACTTAGAAGCAGAGAACTTTCTCCGGTTAGAATTAGAGAGTTGGTGTAAAGGAGAAGGAGGGAGAGATTCAAAGCATGAGAGGCACACAGTTAACTATTGCTGATTTTGAAGATGAAGACAGCCACAAATCAGGGAATGCAGGCAGCCCTAGAAGTTGAGCATGAAACCTGGCCTACAGTGAGCAAGGACACAGCGACCATAACTGAGCAGCTTAGCAGCTGAGCCTCAAACTGCATTTTAAACTTTTTTTTCTTGTTTTCCTTTTCCTCTTTTCCCTTCCAGTCTCAATATACAATTTTGACACAAACTGCATATGTTACTGGTGGAAGGTATCCGAGTTACCAGCGGTAAATCTGTGCGGGTCTGCAGCAACCTTAATTTCTACCCCCTCAGATGAAAGAATTTGACAGAGGGGCATAAGGCAGAAAAAGAGACTGAGGCAAGTTTCAGAGCAGGTGAGGAAGTATATTTTAAAAGGCTTTGGAACAGGAGTGAAAGGAAAGTACGCTTGACAGAGATCCAGTGGGTGACCTGAAGAACAAGTGTGGTGTGTAACTATTAACTGTGATACTATGACTTTATAGGGTGGCCCCCTTCTGGCGTCTTTAACCCCCTTCTCATGATTCTTCCCTTAGGGTGGGTTGCCCACATATGCAGTGCCCTCCTTATCCTTGGGAGGTGAGCACACGCAGTGTGTTTAGGAAATTGTACACATGCCTGTCTGAGGTTTTCTTCCCTTTGCTGCTGGTGTGCCTCCAGAAAATCAAACTCTGCCACTTTGTCTCTTAATGCACATGCCCAGGAAGTCGCTTCTCCCTGGCATCTCCATTCGATTAACACTTTAGTGCAACAGGTGTGGCCCATCAGGAAATGGCCTCTTCCTGGCACTATCTGCCCATTTGTCACTTTTAGAGAGGCAATGTGATCACTGCCGAACCATCACTCAACATTCCTAGTGGGTAGGGGAGAGCCTTCTCCAGCCCTACTCTATGCCTGTCTAACAACCTATAACACATCTGTGTAACCTCTCATATTAAAATACAGCCTCAGTGTGTGCTGTGAACCTCAACTCCCTTTCCCTTTCCATATGATACTCCTAAGCCTTATGCACATTTATTTACCTAAATGCTTGTTAAGCATGCACCATGCTTTCTTATCTGGTCATATATTGCTTTATATGCTTTAGGAGTCAGATCCTGATAGTGACAAGGCACCTCTGGAATTCTCTCTCCAACAAAAGATTGCTTAAAGATGGAACCCACTCCCAGATGAAGAGTGACTACAAAATTGACTGAAAATAATTTATAACTTGGCAGGGTCCACGATGGCGGCATCCCCTTTGCCAAATGGGACAATTGTTCAAGAGGGGCCACCAGAGCAAGTCATGCTACCTGGCACCTCCCAGTCCCCACACCTCTTCTGCATTCCACATCCTTCCTTTAAAAACCTCTGTGTTCCCTCCACAAATTGAAGAGTGGAATTGCTTTCTATTCTTCCCCTGCTAGCATGGATAATAAACAAATCTTGCTTCCTTTTATCACAACTTATTATTTTGACTTCTTTTCGTAAGCAGTGAGCAGCCAGACCCTTTTGCTGGTTACACGACCTCAGTCCTACAACCACATGGAACTGAATCTGGCCAAGAACCTGAGTGAGACTGAAGGTGAGATCATCTCCAGAAACTCTAGAAAGAAACACAATCCTGCCACTACCTGAATTTTGGCCATGAGAGATCTGAAGCAGAGAAACCAAACAAGTTCACCAGACTTCTGACCTACAAAACTGTGAGATAATACTTAGGTGTTGTTTGGAGCCACAAATTATTATTGTTAATAATTTGTTATAGCAGCAATAGAAAACTTATACAAAAACCAGTATGTCATGCTCAAATGTTCATCACCATCCCAACCAGAATCATGATAAATGGTGGCAGTGGTGGCAATGGAATGGAATAGTCAAGATATTTAGTGCTTATCCCATGCCAGGCCTGGGGCCAAGTTTTTCAAATGCATTTTGTCTACAAAGTTATAAAGCTCTAAGATTTCCTTTGTCTCTAACATGTTCAAACAGAAAGACAGAATATAGCCTACAGATATGGATAGGCTGGTTTCCACATGGGCAGTGCTCAAGAAAAGTTGCATCCTACCAATATCACCCAAAAGGGAAGAAATTATTACTCACAGCCACATAAAAAAATGGCTTCAACTCCATTCCTTTATGACAATTACTTTCAAGAACTTACATTCAGTTTTTATTAATATTTCTCCTGTGAGGAAGCTTATCGAATTGAAATTGAGTCATACTGGAAGTCCTTAATTCTGTAGTAGAAAGATTGGCTTCTAGGTCTAGGAAAATTTTTCTTTGGTGTTCTTTTCCTTGACACACTTTACAAAATAACCAACTCATTTTTCAAGAAGTATCCCTGTAACTCTAAATAACCTCATCAATATTTTCTAGTAACTCTATGGGGTTTTCCATCTTTAATCCATTTAAAATTTATTTTTGTAAAGAAAAAGATAGGCCGGGCGCGGTGGCTCAAGCCTGTAATCCCAGCACTTTGGGAGGCCGAGACGGGCGGATCACAAGGTCAGGAGATCGAGACCATCCTGGCTAACACGGTGAAACTCCGTCTCTACTAAAAAATACAAAAAACTAGCCGGGCGAGGTGGCGGGCGCCTGTAGTCCCAGCTACTCGGGAGGCTGAGGCGAGAGAATGGCGTAAACCTGGGAGGCGGAGCTTGCAGTGAGCTGAGATCCGGCCACTGCACTCCAGCCTGGGCGACAGAGCGAGACTCCATCTCAAAAAAAAAAAAAAAAAAAAGATAAAAATTTCTAAATTGTTTTTTCTCCCTAAATGATGAGTCAAATGGCTCAACATTGCTAATTGAATAATTTCTATTTTCCCATAATTTAACATGCTATTTTTGTTATAAACTAAATTGTCAAATGCATCTGAATCTATTTCTGACTTTAAGAAGTTTGTTCCATTAACACATTTATTTCTAGAATACTTTTAATGAATGCTTCCAATGTCAGAAACTAACATTAGTTTTTACGTCTCATGAAAATGTAAATACATAAAGAAAAAAACTGTAAACCAGATAAATGATTTTTTCAGACCCATAATATTGAGATAACTTGCTTAGTACTTATTTATGAGCTGCTTTGGTATCTATTGGCAAGGCACAAGCATTTTATTTATTGGAGGGACTGTTCAAGTATTCCCTTTCATTAAAATGTGCATGTATGCATACACATGAAAATATAAAAATAATGAAATTGAAAATAGACAAATTTCAGTCTTTCGTCTGAAAGACAAAATTCATCCATTCATCTCAGGCATAAAACAAGCTTAAATTTGAGCTTCTACCTTCTAAATTTTTCAGAGGTTGGAAGGGAGGGAAGAGGATCTCACTCTGTCACCCAGGCTGGAGTGCAGTAGCACAATCATGGCTCGCTGCAGCCTTGACCTCGCAGGCTCAGGCAATCCTCTTACCTCACCCTCCCAAGTAACTGGTACTACAGGTGTGCACCACCACACCTAGCTAATATTTTTGTTAAATTTTTCAATACTATTGTACTGAAAGGATTAAAGCAGCAATGCAGCGTTACTCCATTATTAAAATTTGAAGACTAGGAACACAGCTTACTAGTCAATGAAGTCCTTGAAATAATATGGGAAAAAAGAAAGAGAAAAAAAGAAATAAACTAAAATAAAAAGAAATAGAAAATAGAGAGCCAGTTTATTATTATGGCAAAAAACCATGTAATTTTATTTAGGGATAGGTATTCAAAAACAGCTCCTCTTGTGGAACACTGATATTACTGCTTTTCAAACATACAATAAAACAGAGAAATGTGAATAGATTTCTCATAAAGGATTGCTGGAAAGGATATGAACAGACATTTCTCAAAAGAAGACATCCATACAGCCAACAGACACATGAAAAAATGCTCATCATCACTCGCCATCAGAGAAATGCAAATCAAAACCACAATGAGATACCATCTCACACCAGTTAGAATGGCAATCATTAAGAAGTCAGGAAACAATAGATGTTGGAGAGGATGTGGAGAAATAGGAACACTTTTACACTGTTGGTGGGATTGTAAACTAGTTCAACCATTATGGAAAACAGTATGGCGATTCCTCAAGGATCTAGAACTAGATGTACCATATGACCCAGCCATCCCACTACTGGGTATATACCCAAAGGATTATAAATTACTCTACTACAAAGACACATGCACACGTATGTTTATTGCGGCACTATTCACAATAGCAAAGACTTGGAATCAACCCAAATGTCCATCTGTGACAGACTGGATTAAGAAAATGTGGCACATATACACCATGGAATACTATGCAGCCATCAAAAAGGATGAGTTTGAGTCCTTTGTAGGGACATGGATGCAGCTGGAAACCATCATTCTTAGCAAACTATCACAAGAAGAGAAAACCAAACACCGCATGTTCTCACTCATAGGTGGGAACTGAACAATGAGATCACTTGGACTCGGGAAGGGGAACATCACACACTGGGGCCTATCAGGGGGAGGGGGGAGGAGGGAGGGATTGCATTGGGGAGTTATACATGATATAAACGTTATGCACATTTACCCTAGAACTTAAAGTATAATAAAAAATAAAAATAAAATAAAAAATAAAAATAAAAATAAAAAAAAAAAAGGAAAATCTTGATGCTTTGTTTGGAGGACTGAGTATTTAAATAATACCTCTTGCAGATGGCAGGTAATCCAAGTCTAGACAAGCTTTGGTTGTTAATTGACTGAATTATATGCCCAGAATCAATTAGGTGCTCTCTAGAATGGTTTCTAATTCTGTGATTCATTTCTAATCCTAGGAACCCAGGCTGCATCTGAAGACCGTTGACTTATAAAAATGTAATTTAACAGGGATAGAGTCTAGTACATGGATTAAAAAATCAATGTTCTTTAATGTGTGTCCCTCAGAACAAAGGAAGAAAGATATCCATATGGTGAGTGCAGCTACATGTAGCTATTTAGTCTTTGAAATGTGACTAGTGCAACTAAGGAGCTAAGCTTTAAATTATGTATAATTTTAATTAATTATAATTTAAAATGTAAAACAGATAACAATTATTGGAAAATGTTCAGGTATATTCTAAACAATGTTTATATGTGATTCTACTTTGTCAATTGCAAAGTTTATAAAATATAGGCAAAGATCAAATACTTTTGATAAAAACATACTTTATAAATTGACATATGTCATAACAGTGAAAAGCACAACAGATTTTAAACACATAGTATAAGAAATAGAATGCAAAATATCTCAGCTTTCACACTGATTACATATTAAAATGATGATTTTTTAAAATATATTAAGCAAAATTAAATGTATTATTAAATTTAATTTCATCTGTTTCTTTTTACTGCTTTTAGCCTGTATGCTAAGATATTAAATTACACTAGTGCATTATATTTCCATTGAACAATACTGTTCTGGATGGGTAATGCTCAGTTCTTATTCCTAGATTTTGAAAAAAATCACTGAAGACAAGATCATCAAAAAATATGCCAGTCCTTCATAAAAATTTCAAAAATTTGTGGATCAAAAAACACTATCAACAGAGTGAAAAGGAAACCTGCAGTATGGGGGAAAATATTTGCAAATCATATATCTAGTAAGGGATTAATATCCACAACATATAGAGAACTCCTAAGATTCAACAACAACAACAACAACAACAAACCAAAGAGCCCAATTCAAAAATTAGTATGGGACTTGAATAGACATTTCTCCAAAAAAGATATTCAAATTAACGGTGACCCCATGAAAAGATGTTCAACACTACTAATGATTTGGGAAATGCAAATTAAAATTACAATGCTATCTCACCTCACACCCATTGAAATGGTTACTATCAAAATAGAAAATTTCATGCAGGGCACGGTGGCTCATGCCTGTAATCCCAACACTTTGGGAGGCCGAGGCGGGTGGATCACGAGGTCAGGAGATCGAGACCATCCTATCTAACATGGTGAAACCCCATCTCTACTAAAAATACAAAAAATTAGCCAGGTGTGGTGGCAGGCACCTGTAGTCCCAGCTACTCGGGAGGCTGAGGCAGGAGAATGGAGAGAATGGCGTGAACCCAGGAGGCGGAGCTGGCAGTGAGCCGAGATCGTGCCACTGCATTCCAGCCTGGGTGACAGAGCGAGACTCTGTCTCAAAAAAATATATATAGAAAATGTGAAGTGTCAGCAAGGATGTGGAGAAATCATTGTGTACTGTTGGTGGGGATGTAAAACGGTACAGCTATTGTGGGAAACAATATGATGGTTCCACAAAATTTAGAAACAGAACTACCATATGACCTTGCTATTTCACTTCTGGATCTATACTGAATAGAATTGAAAGTAGAGTCGCTAAGAGATATTTGTATACCATATTCATAGTAGCATTATGTACAATAGCTAACACATGGAGCAATCCAGGTGTCCATGGGTGGATGAATGGATAAGCAAAATGTGATAAGTTCATGTAATGGAATGAAATTCCATAATATGTTATAGCATGGATGAACCCTGAGAACATTATGCTAAAAGAAATAAGCCAGTCCCAAGAGGTATTGTATGATTCTACTTGTATGAGGTACTCAAGGGTAGTCAAAATCATAGAGACAGAGAGTGGAATGTTGGTTTTCAGGGACATGGGGTAGGGAAGAATGGGAAGTTACTGTTTAATGACATTAGAGTTTCAGTTTTAAGAGTTGAAAAGACCTATGGAGAAGTATGGTAGTCATGGCTGCACAATACTATGAATGTATTTAATACCACTGAACTGTACACTTAAATTTGGTTAAGATGAGCTGGGCATGGTGACTCACACCTGTAATCCCAACACTTTGGGAGAACAAGGTGGGCGGATTACAAGGTCAGGAGATCTAGATCATCCTGGCTAACATGGTGACACTCCATCTCTACTGAAAATATAAAAAATTAGCCGGGCGTGGTGGTGGGTGCCTGTAGTCCCAGCTACTCCAGAGGCTGAGGCAGGAGAATGGCATGAACCCGGGAGGCAGAGCTTACAGTGAGCCGAGATCACACCACTGCCTTCCAGTCTGTGTGACAGAGCGAGACTCCATCTCAAAAAATTAAAAATAAATAAATAAATAAATAAATAGTTAAGATGGTAAATTTTATATTATGTGTATTTTACCACAACAAAAACATAAGCCAGTCTAAAAACTGGAGAACTAAAAAAATGTCATATGTTAGCTGGTAGAAGGAATTTAGAGTTCCTATGCTTGAAAAAGTCTTATTTGGTTTATTGTAAAATCACTGTCTTACTGTCTTTGAATATGTAAAAGGCTGTAATACAGAAAGACTTATATGAAACGTGGAAAGACATACTCTGTCATGACAAAAGGCAAACTAGGTCACTGGGTAGAAGTCATAGAAGGAAGAGCATAACAATAACAGTTATTCAAAATATAATATAATCTAGGCAGCCTTAAAAGGGTGTGAACTCCCACTTCCTGGGAAAATGAAAGGTAAAGGGCACGTAGGCATGTGAAATGAAGCTGATTGACCTTCAAGGGACCATCCAAATTAAAGACACTACAATTTTGTGATTTCTTTCCAACTAGCATGTATTCCTGTAGACTAATAGATTAACATAAGGCAATATTTCCCAAAATGTGTTCTGATGTACACTTATTCCAAGGGACCCTAATGTGTAGTATGAACAGGTATTCTCTAGTCAAAAAGCTTGGGAAATACCAGGTAACACAAAATTAAACAGTATTTTTAAAAATTTAATTGCAGAACTTATCAGAATCCTTAGTATTTTCATACACATGGTGGTCTCCAAAATAGGAATAGTCAGAGTTTTCAAAATTTATCTGGCCATGTACCACATTTTTTACAATCCCCTGAAATTAGAAAATGGGGGAATATTCTTTGAAAATGCTAAAACAAATTATGCATTAAATAAATCTATAAAATTTACTTTGTGGAAGAGTTGACCGGCAAACTAAACTTAAATTCCTGACTTTCTTATTCACATTTCTTCCCTCATTCAACAAACATTAACAAAGCATATAGTATGTTCCAGAAATTGTACTAGAAATTCAAAGACGTTTAGCTTGAAGTCACTCACAGTCTGGTGAAAGGTAGACTTGTAAAATGATGGCAGCAGTCCACGAGAAGGGCTGTAATGGAGCTGAGCAATGGGTGAAGGAGGGTCACAAAGGTCCTCCATATTCCTGAGTTCTGACCAACTGCAGATCAAAATACGTAGAGGAAAAAAAAAAAAAAAAAAAAACTCTACAAAGTTCCAAACAGAGGTTTTACTTGATTTTGACTTTGCCACATGGTGAGTACTATGTTGAATCCATACAAACGAAGTGATGTGTTAGCCATCTTATTAGGTATTATAAGTAATCTACAGATGATTTAAAGTATACAGGATAATGTATGTAGATTAGATGCAAACACTACACCTTTTTTATACAAGACTTGAGCATCTGTGGATTTTGGTATCTGTAGGGGTCCTGGAACCAATGCCGCATGGATATTTAGGGATAGCTGTATATATATTATGTATGAAGAAGAGGAACTAAATGAGTTTTTTTTGTGTGTGGTTGTTATAACATTGCCCTTCAAAAATGTTAAAGTAGTCAACAGTTACTCGTTAAACTCTAAAAATCTATTTGCTACCAAGTAAAGTAAAATATGTGAATGATCCAGTTAATTACATCTTTGCATAGAGTCCTACCAGATGATTCAAACCACACAATGATAATTATCCAGAAGTGGCTATGAACTCTGGCTTTGGAATCAGACAAATATAGATTTAAATTTTGGTTCTGCAAGTTCTAACTGTGGGACTGTGAAAAATTAGTTAACTTCTCCAAAACTCTATTTTTCCAAATGCTGAAGGGGGATAACAATCCCTTCATGTTAAGGTTGTTGTAAGGATAAATGAGAGTATTCATAAACTATTCAGCATAATGCCTGGCACATGGAATGCACTAGATAATGGTAATTATTATTATTGCTAGTTTGTTTGGAAAATTGCTAGGATAATTGCACAATCTCAGTTTTCTTTGTTCTGTGTGGATGGAGCTTTGTATGTGACGAAAGCTGGTAGATCTAAAACAGTTAACACTGAAGAATATAAAGAAAGAAGGAAGAAAACTTGGATAGATGGTACCAGGTAGTATATCACAGTCTTAAAAACACAGTTTGGGGCTGGGCGTGATGACTCATGCCCATAATTGTAGCACTTTGGGAGGCCAAGGTAGGAGGATTGCTTGAGTCCAGGAGTTTAAGACCCGCCTGGACAATATAGTGAGACCTCATCTCTACTAAAAATGTTTTTTAAAAAAACTAGCCAGGTGTGGTGACATGTGCCCGTAGTCACAGCTACTTGGAAGGCTGAGGTGGGAGGATCACTTGAGCCCAGGAGTTGGAGGTTGTAGTGAGCTATGATCGTACCACTGCACTCTGGCCTGAGCGACAGAGTGAGACTTTCTTTCTAAAACCAAAAAATAAAAATAAAACACAGTTCAATCCGAACCTTGTTAATTAGCTTTATGACTTGGACAAGGAACTTAATGTCTACATCAGTTCCCACATCTATAAAATGGAGTCAACAGGACTGTCTCTTAGAGTAGATCCCGCTGATGGCGGGTCACAGCACAGAGTCAGAAATATGGTGGACACTCAGCAAGTGTAGATGCTGTTATTGTTAATGGAAGATTTGAGGAGCAAGACAATCACAGTAATAACATGCCTAGATTGAGGAAAGGAAAAGGAAATTGTCCCCATATATCACATGCCTGTTCACATCATCCTTTATAGATCACACATGAAAAATCATTCCAACTCACAGCATGGACTGCTTCAAAATGTAATCAAATATTGTTATGCCATTCACTGCCTGGAGACCAGGCAAGTCATGAGGGAGTGAGAAAATAAGGTGAAGGAAAGGTACTTTTTGGGTCTTAACAACATACTACTAGAATCCCCCTCTGCTTGGGATTAAAATCCCTTGCAGCCACATATCCCAAAGAGTCTAATATTTTCTGAGACTCCACTGTGCCTTTATATTTTAATACCCTGACATCTGGAATCCTAAAAGTCTAATGTTTAACCATAAATATCTGCTGAGATTAAAGAGCTATATACCAAGCTTCAATCTTTGGGGCCTATAATTGCTTGGGAAAAGAGAATGGTATTTCCCCTCTAGCTAGAAGAAAAAGACCTCTGCAAGCACTGATATTGGCAGACAAGTTTTCTAACAACCGTTTCCCCTCTCCATTCTGTCCTCTCATTTTCTCCCTCCCTCTCCAATCTCCCATTTTATAATACCATCTTGCTGTCATTCTCAGGACAAATGGGAAGAAAGAGAAGCCTAGAAAGCTTAAAGAAAAGACACATTTCAAGGTCTAGCAACAAAAAGTTGAGAAACTGCTAGCTACTCTCTGTTAAGCAGCTGAGCAGACATTGCCACAATACCTGAACTTTACCCATCATTCAGTTAGAAACCACTTCATCACTCAATGGGCTGACAGTCAAATGCCAGCTTTATTTTCTTTTTTTATCAACCTAATCTTTTATTTTTGATTTGAGGCCAGTCACTTTTAGGTCTCCACAGTGGTTTATAACTTTCTTTCTTGAGAAGTGTCCAAGAAGTAACACAATTTGAAAAATGTTCCCTACTGTCTCATGGTAAAGAATGGGAAACTCACCTGCCCTGAAGTTGTATGTGGTCAGAAATCTTGGTCAGACCACAGCACTTTGCTGGAAATAATGTCAAGGAAAGTGTGGGAAAAGCTTATCGTGAGTTTATATTTCTAATATAACTACTCAATGTGGCATTTAAAACATAAACTTAGTATCAAACCCATTTTTATCCACTGATGTATTATGAAAGTGACATTTTGAGGTCAGTCACCTCACTTCTAGGAAAAATTATCTATTTAAAAAGAGGTTTAATATGTTGTTTTTATTCAAATACTTAATTAAGATTGTAAATATTCCTGAATCTTTTTAGCTAGTGTTCTTTTCTCTTGAGGAAATATATTCAGTGTGTTCATAAGCAAGTATGTTTATATCTGTTGGTATTTGGCACAGAGAGCTAATTCTTGATTATTCATGAAAATTTGAAACTATCCACTTATTAAATTAAAAATATTATCTTCTTAATATCTTGTTTATTTACTTCAAAAGGAACATATAACTCTATAGTGGTGATTCTCAAACCTAACACAGCAGAATCACTTATTGTTTGTGTGTGTGTGTGTGTGTGTGCTTAACTCAAAGGTCTGGACTTTACACACACCTATTGATTCAAAATCTCCTTACATGCCAATGAATGTTTAATGTCCTAGATGATCCTAATGATAAGCCAGTTTTAAGAGCTAGTGTCCTGACCACATCATGAAAAAATATTGCCAGGAGAATGAGGGGGGATTGTTTTGTTTTAAAATTTTCAGTCTATTGAAGAGTAATACTTTTAAAAAAAAAAATACAAATTATCAGATAAATTAGATATACAAACTATAAGCCCCATATTTTACTTATTAGACTCAACAGACATAAAATTACACTGCCAAATTATTATGTTTCTAAGTGGTAAATTTCTGTGAATACGTCACTGTAGACAGGTAGCCAATAGTTTGTGGGCCAGCACGTGTGGAGCAGCTACCTCCAAGCCTCACCTGCTCCCCTTCCACCTGCACAGCTTCCGGGCTGCACTGCCTGCCTCCAGACAGCCAGTGCACTCCAACACAGCTAGTACGATCTTTTCAGGGAACGAGGAAAATCCTACCGCCACCTTTCTTAAAATCTCCAAAAATATATAGAAATAGAAAATAAAACTGTGGTTAACAGAGACAGGTGTTTGGGGGTGAGAAGAAATGAGGGGATGTTGGTCAAAGGACACAGAGTTGCAGATATGTAAGGATATGTAAGGCGAATAAGTCCAGAGGTCTAATTCACAACGTGAGGACTCTAGGTTAATAATATTGTGTTGTAGTCAGGATTTTTGCTAATATTACGGATTATAGGTGCTCTTGCCACAAAAAGTAGGGGCGGTTAACCATGTGAGATGATAGATATGTTCATTTGCTTCACTATAGTAGTCATTTTACTATGTGTAAGAGTATCAAACCATCATACTGTACATCTGAAATGTACACTAAATAGAGAAATAAATTGAAATAAAATCCAAACCTTTTATCCTGGCCAAGAAAGAGGCTGGCTCTTGTCTACCTGCAACTGCTCCTTCTCTCAAAAACTGCACACAGCGTTCTCCTTTCCAGCCACCTCTCACACCTGCTGAGGCCCTTTCGGGTCTCACAGTCCCTTCCCTGGCTGCTCCCTCTCCCTGGAAGGCTCCTCTGTCTGCTCAGAGCAGGCTGTCCTCACTCCTCTTTCAGGTTTCATTTGAAATGCAACTATTTCAAATAGCAATTCCCCTGCACACAAGACACACACGCACACAGACAACTCAAACTACTTTTCTAGCCTAAAACACTATTGTATTTTTTCCATCCTTCTCATCTCTCCTGGAATGTGTGTGTGTGTGTGTGTGTGTGTATATGTGTGTGTGCATATATATATACACACATATATACACTGCCTGCCTCCAGACAGCCAGCGCACTGTCTATATATATATACACACACATATATACACACATATATATACGCACACACATATATAACATATACATGTTATATACATACACATATGTGTGTACGTGAATGTATATGCATTATATACAATATATATAATTTTTTTTTAGTCAGGTCTCACTCTGTCAACCAGGCTGGAGTGCAGTGGCGTCACCTTGGCTCACTGCAACCCCCACCTCCCAGGTTCAAGCGATTTTCATCCCTCAGCCTCCTGAGTAGCTGGGATCACAGGCATGTGCCATCACATCTGGCTAATTTTTCTATTTTCAGTAGAGACGGATTTTTGCCACATTGGCCGTGCTGGTCTCCAACTCCCAACCTTGGGTGATCTGCCTGCCTCAGTCTCCCAAAGTGCTGGGATTATAGGCATGAGCCACCGGTCCCAGAATATTTTTTTGTTTATTTGGAATTTTGTTTCTGTACCTCTGGAATTTTTATTTGTTTATGTACCTAACCCTACTGGAACATAAGCTTGATGGCAGCAGAAATGTTGTTTTGTTCATTGCTACAGTTTCCATGCTTAGAGAGGCTCTGGTAGACAGGAAGTAGGCAAAATACACTTGGCAAATCAATGAAAATGCCAATTTCAGTGTGTAGCATAAACAAGGTGCTCATGCAATGCTAGCTTTCATTTTACCTCCCTTCCGCTTTTTTTGTCATGGTTGAGAAATTGTTAAATGCTATTGAAACTGAAGCTCTGGTTTCTTTCTGTTGCCTCCCGACACTGCTGGTGCCCCACATGTATGAACCGGGTTGTGAGGTGATGACACCCATTTGTAGCCTAGGACAGACAGAAACTGAGTACGGAGCCAGAATGGAAGGTTCTGGTATCTGCCTAATTCTACCTGAATGGGACATTAATTTCAGTGCTTTGTTCTTCTAAACGATTTTGACTGTTCAGATCATCAGATGCCTCCATAATCAAAAGAACTCCTTTCCAGAATAAAATGTAAATGGTTCTCAGAAGATCACCCTGCTTGGAGGCCGGGTGCGGTGGCTGAAGCCTGTAATCCCAGCACTTTGGGAGGTCGAGATGGGAGGATCACGAGGTCAGGAGATCGAGACCATCCTGGCTAACACGGTGAAACCCCGTCTCTACTAAAAAATACCAAAAAAAAAAAAAAAACCCTAGCCGGGCGAGGTGGCGGGCGCCTGTAGTCCCAGCTATTTGGGAGGCTGAGGCAGGAGAATGGCGTAAACCCGGGAGGCGGAGCTTGCAGTGAGCTGAGATCCGGCCACTGCACTCCAGCCTGGGCAACAGAGCGAGACTCCGTCTCAAAAAAATAAAAATAAAAATAAAAAAGAAGATCACCTGCTTGGCATGAGCTGTCTTGCTCTCTACTGTTATATATTTTTCAAAGTTGGCTGCAAATGCAAACTTACAGATAAGTATAAAACAAAATTAGCAGCTCTCTTCTCCCCTGGCTACACACCCTGCATTACACAGATAGCAAAACCCACTGGCAGAGTGTTCCTCACAGCTGATCCACATGGATGGTTTTTGCTCCTAATGCCAGAATATATGACAATATGCTGGACCTGTGGATATCTGTCTGGGCGAGTAGCTTTTGTATGAACTTACATGTGCAAATAAACTCTGTTATTTTCCAGATTAAAAATAAACCTCAAAGGCAATGGACTCCAAACGACTTGGAGAGATACGTTTAAAAAATATGGAGAGGATATAAGCGTCTGTTAATGACACTTGGAATAAATACAAAATTTGGTTCCAGTGGTCTCCATTTTCACCTTAGCTGCGTTACTTTCTCTGGTTTACTGAAGATAATCATAGATTCTGGTCTTGAAGAGAAAAAATACAAAATAGTCATTAATTATCCTGAGATTAAATCTGTGCTTTTATCATCCACCAGATTGTGGACAGGAACTGGAAAGTAGCTAAGAGAAGATGGTTTAAAAATGAAAAGAAATTTGCATTAGGGAAGGAGGGATTTACTCATACTTTGGAAGTCAAAGAAAAACACTGCAATCCTGTCAGCACCCGGAAGGCACCATTTACTATGTGCTGTCTCTTTCATTGCAAGAGGACACAGATTGTATTTTTAGTGCAGTAAACAGCAGATTCCTCTGTGGGAATCCTTGCAGTTGGTACCTATAGCAACCTCATTTAAAATGTTATAAAGCTCTAAAACATCAGGAGTTTAGGCAGTCAGTCATATATACCTCCATACGGACATTTAGCCACTCACACACATACATGCTTGTCCACACACTGATAGTAAATCGTGTGTAATATTATATTACTCGTGGAGTTTTACCTTTGAATCATGTTTGACAGCCATGGTAAAGAGTTGAGAAACAGCAAATATTCTACCATTGCAACCAGCAGCAAGAACATATTTGTCCCTAAACAGCGTATTACACCACCTGGTAAGCAATCACCTAAAAAGAATATTCTTATGATTTAAACATGGAGAATTTGACTGACATTTTAGAGTTTCTATTTGTAACAGATGCTTTTGATGCCACACCCATGTATTTTTGGCATTCACCTTCATACACCAAAGGCTGCTACCACAAAAACTTATGACTTCCTTCTGAAAAGCTTTTTTTTTTCTTTTGATAACTTTGGTGTTAATGTTTTTCTCTCTCTTTTTTTTTCCTTCTGAGAGTTTTTGGTGGCCTCAAGGAAGAGCACTGCTAGCCTGTGTTCAGAGAAAGCTAAAGGGCTGGAGAGTTAATGTCCCCAAAGCATCCCCCAAAGTCCTGACAGAAAAGAAATGTAAGCTCAAAGACGGAGGAGCCAGGATTTGAAATATAAATCCATGAGCTTCCCTGTGGCTTGGCTGGGATAATTTGGGGTGATGTTCCCATGATCTCCCGCAGTTTCCCATCAGACTTTAGCATCAGCTTCCACAGTGGCAACCAGTTTGATAACACTTCCCTTACTGGCCTTATTTCTTTTCCTAGTATACATCCTCACTTCCCTACTGGTGTTTTATGGGATCACCCCCGATTCAACTACTTGAATTCTAAGCCTTGTATCAGGGTCTGCTTCCAGGACAACCCAAACTAAGACATTGTCTTCAGTCTTTATTCCCTTCTGTTAGGATAAAATATAATTTTCATCAAATGCTCTGAAACACACATCCCTTATGGATTCCACAGAAATGGGATCCTCACCAAAAGCTCAAGTCCAGAAAAGTCCCACAATTAGGCATGTGCTTATTTTAACATATCAGAATGTTTTCCCTATAGCATAAATACCTGTAATGGCGGAATAATTCTTAAAACCAATAGAAAACTTACTATAGAATGCCATTTGAGTAGATCTAGGGGTAAAGAGGAGGGTAACCCCTTATCTTTTTTCTTTTGCTACTTTCTTTTTACTATGACCCACATATTTTCTCAGTATAAATGTGTCCCTGAGTTTCATTCTTCTGTGCAAAAAAGGTATTTGCTGGTTCTATTCAACAAATGCAGCCGACATATTAAAATGAACATTTACTCAGCATTTCCATGCACCTGGCACTGAGTTTAAAACCAATACTGTAGTCCCCACAGCTTGTCACTCTATTCCAGAGATAAGCCTTCAACATATGGAAAAACATAAAATAAATATTAAAAAGTATAAGTATTCAAGCATGAAATTTTATGGTAATTAAAATAATTATATGTAGAAACAGCCCCAAGTGCCAAATGCTGTACTGTAGCAGTAGTTCAGATGAAAGAAAGGTGAAAACAAGTAAAGAGATACCTAGAACTATCTGCATTTTAGGCTTTCGTATTACAGATAAATTCTTCAACCAATGACCTGAAGGCCTCAGTTCATTCTGCATGCTCTTGGATGATGCAAAACAGCAAGCTACTCTGGCTGGTTACCTATAATCCATTCATTTGATCAGTCAACCAAAGTTTATTGAGTATCCTCCCAAATACACATCAGTGAGAAAAAAAAAAAAAAATCCTGCCCTCATGAAGTTTGCGTTCTAAAAAGGATAAACAGTACATTAACGTAAGCAGTTATATTTATAATATAATGTTAAGTAACACGACTCTAACAAACAATAAAGCAAGCATAGCAGAGCTACAGAATAATGATCTCATGATTATTTTAGATAGAGTGGTCAAGGATGGCTTCTCTGAGGGTACCTTATTTGAACAGTAGGAACTAGCTCCCAAAGAAGTGAGAATAAAATATTCCAGGAAGAGGAAAAAGCCAGTGCAAAGGCCCGGATGTAGGGATATGCTTACCATGTTAAAGGAACAGTAAGAGACCAGGATGACTAAGTAAAAGGCCTGTCACAAGAGAGGAGGTGAGAGAGTAGGCACGAACCAGGGGCTGCAAGACTTACAGGCTTATAGCTGGGACTTAATTCTGAATGAGTGGAAAGCTAAAAATGTCACTCTGGCCATTATGTGAAGAATGGACTAGAGACTACAAAAGTAGAAGGAAGAAGATCAGCAAGGTGGCTATTCTCTCACCTAGTGAGAGACAATGGTGGCTAGTAGTAAAGGGAATGGTGAGAGTGGTAGTAGTGGAGGAAATGAGAAGATTGAGAAGGTTAGGAAAAAGAAAAATAAAAGATGACTCCCAGGTTTTTTACTTAAATAGCCTCAGGAATGGTGGCACCAATTATTGAGGTAGGGAGAGCTAGGCAACAAGCAGGTTGTAGATGGGGCAGAGATCAAGAATCTTTTTGAGGCATATTGAGTCTGAGATGTCTATTATCTTTCCAAGTAAAGTCAGTTGGCTATACTAGACCAAATTTCAGGGTCAAGTCTAGGCTGAGGATATAAACTGGAAGTCATCAGCATTTGATGGTATTTCAGTCTTGGTCCTAGGGAGCAAAATTAGAGAAAGAAGGAAAAAGGTCTCAGGACATAGTCCTGTGACAGTCTCACATTCAAAACTTAAAAAGGACAAGAAAGACCAGAAAAGATATCTAAAAAGAATCAACGAATGAGATAGGGAAAAAACAGAAAAACTTCTTTACGTTTGACCACAGCAGGTTCTAGTTGAACACAAATGGGAATTCAGAGTCACCTTGTTAGTGGAAATAAAAGGACAATGACCTCTCCAGGGGTCCAGCCATAAAAACTGATATAAAAGGGGCTTTGCTTGCATAAGCAAGAAGAGGAAGAAGTTTGGAGCACAGCCCTGTTTGGGGGACAGTTGGAGAATGGAGAAAAGGGGGACAAACCACATGACATCTACCCTATCATTGAGACAGCGCTTTAAGTCCTGACAGAAAAGAAAGGTAAGCTTAAAGAAAAAGGAGCTGGTTCCATGGCAGACCAGTATGAAACACTGAGCATGATGACTGCTTCAGGCCCAAGTGCCCAAGCTAGGAGAGAATTGTCCTCCCAGCTGTGCACCGAGTTGGGCATTCAGAATCTGCACTTTTGACATGGACACAGGCAATCTCATAGAGGGCACAGCAGTAAAGTTGTGAGATCACATAATGACTCAGCATTCCTGTAATACAGGTGAATTGGCAGCAGATAGCACAGACTCCAACTTTATAATTTAGGTCTTCACCAGTACATTTCATTCTCAATGAGCACAGCTAAACCAGTTCCTTCACAAGCACCCTTGCCTCTACCACAGGCACTGAGTTCAGATATAGCTTACCTGCATTGAAGAAGGAGGCAGTCCATTCTGCCTCAGTTTTAGGAAATACAGAAACTGGTGGAGGCAGACCCAGGGCTCTCCCATCCAGATCCTTGAAGAGATATTTCCTTGGACTTGCACAGTCTAATTCAGGGCAGACTACTTTTCCTAAATCTTTCCTGTAAAGACAGCCAAAAAGCAACTCTTTCATTTCATGATAAGCAGCAGGAAGAAAATATACACTGGTAGTACTAATGTTGTATAAAATAAATTCAACAGATTTTTATTATTGATAATGTGTTACATAGATATAAAATAAAACTCTTTATGAAATCATTTTTTTCCTGGTTATATGGTCAAGAAGAAAGACATTCTTACTAACCAAATATTTTGGATATCTTAATATGTAATCTTTATATAGATTGCTAATTTTTTAAGAAGTAAGATACAAAAAAAGTTCCTCTCATAACAACTGAACATAATATAATTATTTTTAGAAACTTCAGGAGTTTGCAGTATTTTAGAATTATTATTATAAATATCAATTATATTTATGCTATATACAAAGAAAAATAGATATTCTCATTCAACAAATATCTACTGAAAACCTGCAAATGACAGGCTGGGTAACATGACAGTAACAAAGACAAACACGGCACCTGCACTTTCAGAATTTAGAGTCAAGTGGGCTATATAAACAATTAATAGATAACTATAACATTGACTTATAGAGAACTTATTTTATTTCCACTAATTTAATGCTTTGAAATACAGTAAGTAATAATATTAAATATTTATTGTATACCAACAATGTATTGAGTATTATCAGCACAAAGATTCAGTTGTTAATATCACATAGTACTATGATTTGAATGATGGTCCTTTCAAATTTCATGTTGAAACTTAATCCTTAATGGAATAGTATTAAGAAGTGTGGCCTGTGGGAGGTGATAAAGTCATGAGGACTCAACTCTCATGAATAAGACAGTACCCTTATAAAAGGGCTTGAGGATAAAGAGAGTGCTCTCTTGCCCTTCCATTTCTTCTATGTGAGAACACAGCATTTCTCCCCTCTGGAGAGATGGTGCACCAACAAGGCACCATCTTGGAAGGAGGGAGAAACCTTCACCAGAAACCAATTATGCCAGTGTTTGATCTTGGACTCCCCAGCCTCCAGAACTATAAGAAATAAATTTATGTCCATGTGCAGTGGTTCATGCCTATAATCCCAAAACTTTGGGAGGCTGAGGCAGAGGATCACTTGAGCCCAGGAGGTCAAGGCTGCAGTTAGCCATGATTGTGCCATTGCACTTCAACCTGGGTGACAGAGTGAGACCTCTACCTCCAAAAATAAAATAAATAAATTTCTGTTCTTCATAAATTATCCAGTCTGCAATACTTTGTTATAGCAGCACAAACAGACTAAGACATGTAACTTTACAACTACATCAGCCTGGGGTAAGACATGAACATAAGGAAAATTGGATAGTAAATTTTAAAAAGTGACAAAATTACATAAATTGGCTCCCTAACCATGTTTAAGTACCTATAATGATTCAGGGATGGACATCAAAAAGACACTCATGTTAAGCCAAACACATGAATGTTCTAATTAGGGTGGTTTCTTTAGTGTGTTTTTTTGTTTGTTTGTTTTTGTTTTTTCCAACTAAAGGAGTTTGCCCCAGTGTTGTGGGAAAGAAAAAGTAATTCATTCTTCCTGCTTCTAACTTTCTATTCTCTTTCATGGCAAAAACAAAAACAAAAAACAACAACAACAACAAAAAAAAAACAACTCCTATCTAGTTTTCACATATTTGAATGAAACTCTTAGATCATATGTCAGAAAACAGTATTTACACCTGGTCTGAAATGCCAGTGTCTGCCACAGCTCATCGTTCAGTTCAGAGATTCCTGTCAGCAGACACAATCTCCTTCTATCTACTAGTTCCTGCACAAACGGGTCTCCTTCTGAAGACCACTGACACTTTATTTCAACGAAGAATGAAGAATTAGAGTCAATTTATTACCAGAAAGTTTGAAAACATCCCAAAGAAGTCTCTCTAATAAAGACAAAACAATAAAACAATATCAATAAAACTTGCACTTCATTACTTCTGCCTCTTTCATTAGCTAAAGAAAGTCACATGGCTGAGTCCAGATTCAAGGGGGAGGGAAATAGCCCCTTCCTCTTTAGTGAGAGATATTTTAAAAATCATATATCACAAGGCATGATTATAGGAGGCGTAAAGAATTGGTCATTAAGTTAACGTACCTTACCATTCTAAGACTTATTTCTATTTCTTTGATGATTTTATTCTTTTTAAAAAACATGTTTAGGGTTTGAAGAATTGCCAAGTACTTCATAAATATGGCTTATTATAAATACTAAAAATTATACCTGGGTTGTAATGAGGGAAAATAGAACTTGTTTTTATCTTTTATCTTTAGCATCCTGGTCCTCTCTGCTGTTATTGGGTGCATAATTCCTGTGTTCTCTGCATTTGGTAGAATGCAGACATCCAGGTCATCGCTATAGCAACTCTTCACAAAACTAGAAAAGGTAACATCTGAAATTTTAAAAACATATATCATAACATTATATCATATAAACCACCAGCCATAAACATCTAATATACAACTAAATATTGTTACAATAACATATACTCCAAGTTAGTTTAAGTTATCCAGGTAAGTCTTAGGAATTTACATAAATCTTGATATAAAATATGTGTAGTTCTTCAATACATGGACATTGTATGCAACAGAGAAGAGTATTTCAATACATTAAAGCTTTAAGAGCAATAAGGCTTTTCATTTTAGGCTTAATCAAAATCCATTCATTTTACAGAAAGACAAACCCACTGCCAGATAAAGTAAGTAACAGGGGAGAGAGTACAATGGTACAAGAGATCTAATAGAAGATTAACTGCACAAGTCATGTCACAACTTTGATTTTAACCTCTGCTGCTCAACCATCTACTAAGCAACTTCAGATGAGACACAACTTCTACATTTCAATTTCCTCACTTGCATAATAGGAAAAATAACACCTAACCAAGAGAGTTCTTATGTAATCAAGTTAAATAATTGCTGTGTTGACCGGGAGTGGTCGCTAATGCCTGTAATCCCAACACTTTGGGAGGCCGAGATGGGAGGATTGCTTGAGGCCAGGAGTTTGAGACCAGCCTGGTCAAGATAGCAAGATTCCATCTCATTATATTCAAATTTTTAAAATTTTTTTTAAAAAGTAAGTCGTTGTAGAAAGCTCTTCAATATGTATAAAGCAGTGACTTTTGTAAGAAATTATAAACTACCATTGTGGCTAGCAATACTCAGCAGGTTGGACAGCAAGCACTAGACCACAATGTACCTTTTTGTTACATTGTGGTCTAGCATGTTGTTAATAGCATTTCAAATGCTATTAAAAATTATATGCATGGATGTATGAAATGGTATTGCCTAGATAAAATAAAACATCCTACCTTGAAGTTTCATGATTCCTGAAATTGAATGGTCATTCCTCACTTTGTGCCATGGCTCCTGAGGCCACTGATTTGGTTCTGAGGTGAATACAGGCCACAGAATACCAATTCGACCCCCCCTTGGATTGGAAGGAGCTCTATCTGTTGATGTCAAGTTGGCTGAATGAGGCTTCACTTTGTCCTGAATGCAGTCAAAAGAAGAGCTGGTGGCCACAATGATTGAATTCCTAAGCACAATTTGCACTTTTTTGATGGAATTTTGTGGAGCAGAAAATACATACACTACTGCCAAAAGACCAATAGTATTGTCTACCAGAGTAATGTTCTCTATCTCCATGCTGTTCTCTACATGTAACATGGCACCATAGTCAAAGTTCTTGAAAGCCAAGAAGCCAGAGATTCTGGTACAGTTGTCAAGTCCACTTTCCTTGTAGAGGTGAAGGCCATGAAGACTTGAGTGGGCCACATTGTCAAACCAAAGCAGTTCACAAGAGGAGCACCTGTGGCCTCGGATGTGAAAGCCAACTCTCTCTGATCCTGCCACAACGTTGCCATGGAGGTTGATGTCCTTTGCTTGGTTCACTTTGATTCCTGCCACCCAAACGGTGGACCACGCTGGCTGTGTCATCAGGACCACAAGGTTATTAGTGACAGTATAGGCCTGACCCTCTAAATCTATGCCATGGCCAGCTGTACCAAACACAATATTGTCATTTAAAAGTACTCCATGACTGGCAGTTGCATGAATGCCCCCGCCACAGCTCTGGTGCAGAGTAGACGATATGATCCAGGATCCTGCTGACACATTACTGAATTCAACAGATGAGTACAGTGGTGACCCGAAGTTCTGAATTTCCACATTAAGAAGTTGAAAGACACCTATAAACAAAATGCATGTCATCGGGTACTTTCCTCTTCCCCACAAAAGGCTGAAGAATGACCCATTTTAGGGCATTAAGATATGAAGATTTTTAACGAAAATGTAAGTTTATTCTCAACACCAGCATCATATTTCACACCACAGATTCTCAACTAAAAACGTAGGAATCATTACAAGTATCACATTAATGCCTGAATTGCATGTGCAGTCTGAAGAGTCTGGTGATAGGATGGGGAATGATGAGAGGAGAAATAGTAAAGAGGCAAACTTTGGGGATGGGCATGGCTACGTTTAACAATTCTGTGCATTTGTCTGGGGCCTGGTCAAAGAACTGGGTAAGAATAAAGAGATTCTGGGTTTCTGGCCCTTCACCTCAAAGTCAAGTCTCCCTCTCAGCGTCTCAGTGACACCACGTGAAAGGCCACAGCCATTCACACAAAGACATTGCACAAATGAATATTAAGCATTTCTGAAGAAGGATATGAGTGCAAAATTTCCTTCTGCTCAGTTGATATCCAGAAGCATGATATTCAATACATGCTTCTGATTAAAATATGGTAGAAGCAATAACATGCTTTTAAAATCACTTTAAAGATTCTGTAAAATCTTTTCTATATTTTTATCCTGGCTACACTTTATTCACTGTTTCATTTTCATAATAAGATTTTCTATATCTTTTATGTGAGGAGAAAATAGTAAATTTATACTCTCATTTGCAATGTTATTTGTACTGTTTTAAATAGGTATTGTTAAAACACACTATAAAATATCACCAGTAAGTTGATTTAAAAATACAATGATTCAGCATATATACTCTTGGTAAAATTAATAATAACATGATTATAGATTAATTAATATGAAATAATAATGAGGTGAATTAAAAACTTTAACTCTCATATAACACTCATTATTTGCAGACACTGTTCTAATTTATATTCATTTATTTATTCATACTCCTAATTTTCAAAAAAATCCTATGAGGTAGGTACAATTATTATCCTCATTTTACAGATAAGGAAACTGAGGCAGAGAAGAATGAACTAACAAGCTAGGACTTAAACTTAGGCACATGGATGAAAAGTCGCACTATTAACCCCATGCAGGCATCCTGGAAAGATAGGAAGACTCGGTGTATAAAAGTAGCATCGCTACATTATGATTCAGATAACTGCACTGTAGCTACGAGCTAATAATTAGTTGTGCATTCTTTGCTAAGTAGGTCGCAACTTTGGCTCCTTTTATTTCATTTTTTAAGGTATTGACTAAGGTAAACTATGAAGTTATTCATCATAAAGATAAAGGAAGCAATACATTTGAAGTTGCTATTTCACTGTTTTAATAATAGTATTTAAGGTTCAAAGACAGTATAGCCTAAGCCCCTCATTTCTTCACTACCTTTTCAGAGACGAGAAACTAGAACCCTAGCAAATCGGCTGCCATGAAGAAGCAAGTCCTTTTGAGAAAGACAGGCTAAGTAAAAGAACCTATACGTCTCCTTGTGGCCAGGCAACAGGATTCTAACGTATTTAAATTTCTCAATGAATGCTATTGAGGAAGTATTGGTAGATGGTGTGGACATACTCACAGAACAATAAAACATCCAAAAGATATTTGTTGGGCAATATCCCTCACCAATAGCACATAGCTGAAAAAGTTGGCAAACCTGCTCTGTGGAACTCTGGCACAAAGAACACCAAATGCAAGCATAAGTCCATACATAAATAGCTTATTTTTAGCATTTAATGTGATTTCAGAATCTCTGTCAAGGCAACATGTCAGTATTATTGTTATTTCCTAGGTTTCTTATAAAGGATATTACAAGGGAGATAAATAAAGAGATGTGTAGGGCATGGCATGAGAGAAGGGCATGCAGCTCCCATACCCTCCCTGGGTGCACCACCTTAGCCTAGGAAACTCCACATGTTCAACTATCCAGAAGCTCTCAGGATTATTTTAATTATCAGGTTTTTTAATGTCTTATACTTCCATGGATTTAATTCATAGTTTTAAACTGTACAAGGTCTTTTTACTTCTGTGCACATTAAACAATGACTGAAAATTAATCAATTAGTAAAGACTTAAAAATGTCTTGAGCGTTTAAATAAAGAATTAAGCAATTTTTGTTTTTTTTTTTTTGAGACAGAGTCTCACTCTGTCACCCAGGCTGGAATGCAGTGGCACAATCTTGGCTCACTGCAACCTCCATCTCCAGGGTGCAAGTGATTCTCCCACCTCAGCCTCCCAAGTAGCTGGGACTACAGGTGCATGCCACCATGCTTGGCTAATTTTTATATTTTTAGTAGAGACAGGGTTTCACCATGTTGGCCAAGCTGGTATCAAACTCCTGACTGCAAGTGATCTGCCTGCTTCAGCCTCCCAAAGTGCTGGGCTTATAGGCATGAGTCACCGTGTCCAGTCTGAATGAAGCAATTATTTTATTCACAACTATTTTCCTATTTTTCAATCACTACTGAAAAATATTCTAGCAAGTTAAGTACAACTTGCTGGGTATTATTCAGGAAGAGAAGAATGATGGAGCCCTCCAATATAAAAGTAGGACTCAAAAGTCTTGACCTGCTTTTCTGCTCTGTAACAAATCAGTACCCATATCTGGCATCTCTGACCTACATCTGCTGAGCCCTTCTTATTCAGGCCCTGGACTATGTTATAGAAAAATGTAAGCATTCTTAATGCAGTGTTTAAACCTGAATTGAATTCTGGAACAGAAAAAAACTGGTAAAATTTGAAGAATGTCTTGAGTTTAGTTCATGGTAATGTACCAATGTTAATGTCTTTGTTTTGATAAATATACTAGTATTATATCAGCTATTAATGGAAGAAAATTGAGTGAAAGGTATACAGGATCTCTCTATACTACATTTGCAGCTTTTCTGTAAATCCAAAATCATTACAAAATTAAAAGTTTATTTAACAAGAACCAGGCTTGAATCTACTACTTACTAGTGAAATGACTTTCCTTACTCTTCATTAACATTTTTCATTCATATTTATTAAGTACCTAATGTACAGCAGTCACCACACTAGGAAAACAGATGAAAGACCTATTTCTCACCTCAAGGAGTTTATAAGCTAATGAAGGAGCTACATAAATAAATAGGCAATTGTACTATAGACTCTATTTCCTGTAATAGGAATATAAAATTCTCTTATGAGGATTTTAGGATTAAATAAGATAAAATTTTCAGTGTGTGAAAACCAGCACAGTTTCTGGTCCATAAGAAGCACAAAATAGAGTTTGAGTTTCCCTTCCCCAGGGGATGATGTAAGGATCAGCATTGTTAGAAGTTTAGGATCAGGTCAGTCTTGCTGCTGGTTCTGCTCTGACTTGGTGCTCAGCTGTAAGAACTGGCCTTCTGTCCTGTTCCTGTGACCATGCTCCAGCTTGGCCTGTGGTTTCAGTTAACTGGGGCCTTATCTTGCTCTCTCCTTCCTGATTCCCCATCTTCATCAACCTTAGAATGGTCTATTCTTAAAAGATTGGAACCAAGCCTTTGTCTCCATCATCTAGAGCAGGGTTCTCAACCTCAACACTATTGACATTTGGAGCCAGATACTCCTTTCCTGTGGGTGGCCGTCCTGTGCATGCTAGATGTTTGGCACTACTCATATATGCCAGAAGCTTCCTCAAGTTGTGACAAGTAAAAATGTCTCCAGATATTGCCAAATGTCACCTGGGGTAGCGGGTGGAAATCACCACTGATAAGGGTTTATGGAGATAGAGCTTGTTCTATTAACTAGAAATCTTAAATGTTTGATTTAAGGTTCAAACACTGCCCTTTACAAAACTGGTGAAATAGTTGTGCCAACAAAGAGAATCCCATACCGAATGTATTTGGGAAGTGTTAGATCCTTTATTCTCGGCCTTCCCCAGGACTTTATATATTCATGTACACCAGGATTTTCTAAGTTTGAGCTATAGTGACAACCAAACTGTTTGATCAGGAAAGAACTTTGGAATAATGTATAAGGAACCCAAGTTTAAGAAATGAGGTCCTAATCAAATAACTTTGCAGCATTCCAAAAGGGCTAAACCTTGAAAGAAACAAGAAAGATTGAACTGATCCTTAAAGCAGTCTAGAATATGGAAATCATTTTTATTTAAATTTACGCTATTAATTTATAGCATGAACTGATGCCTGCCATCAGATATAGCATGCTACTGGGAAAGAGTAATAGAAATTCAGGAAAGAGATAAAATTGAAGTGGTCATTAAATCATCTATAATTTCAAAGCAGAGGAAATTTCACATCTGCTGAAGATGTTTTCTTTGAGGTAAAATGTGCATATGTGCTGATCGCTAGTATATTATTTTAACATCACACTGATAATTAAGCACAGATTAGGACTGAAAATTCATAGCTTCTCCAAGCACAAAGGAACTATCTCATTTGAACATTTTGTTTTATAAATGAAAATTCTCACAGTTGGGATTTCTGGGTGTCCCAGATGAATAGGCTCCCATTGGTAATGCCTAGTTACCTAACATTTCATTTACCTGAAAATTCTTCTCTGCTGGACTTCCTCAAGGGACCCACAAACAGTCTCCCCCTACATGATACGTCAGGCTGAATTTGTATATTTCGAGTCAACAGTCCAACCTCAGCAGCCAAACGAATATGTCGGCCATCCTCCGTGACATGGACAGTTCCTGGGGCAATAGAAGTTGGGGGAAAAAAAACTTTAAAAATCTATTTCAAAAATCACTAGCTGGGGACCCAGCAAACCTGAGAAATGAAAACATCCTTTCCCCTCGGAAGTTCTACCAACATTAAGGTCTGCTTTTCCTCGGGCATTCTCCACAAAGGTCAGCTGAGAAATAAAATAACCCATTCACTTGTCTCTCTTTGGGATCAGAGTCAGAGTGTTTGAGCAAGAATTCATTTCTCCTTAATAACTGTGGGTACTGGGACAGGTCACTGGTTCAGGGAAGTCAGGGCAGACCTGTCCAATTAGTGGGGTCCCCAACCTCCTTCCTTAAATAGGTCAGCGTGAGACTTCAGTGTCGGGTTGTACATTGTCCATGGACCTCTTTCATGAGAGTGAGGAATCCCAGATCAACTGAGGCAGTGACGGGGCAAAAGCAGCTATGTGTCAGAGTAAAAGGAAAGCAAGAAGCAGCACCAGGCAGCAGCAGCGCCCTCTCATGGTGGATCTTCCACTCATCATGGCCTGAACAGCTTCCGCAGCAGTGGGAACTAAGCATCTTGCTAGTTTGCTTCACTGTCTACCATTTGCATTTCACCTTGCATCTTACTGAAATCAGTGCTGAAGATTTCTTTTTTCTTTGCCGCTTATTAAAAAAGAAATCCTCCTGGGAACGATGATTTAGACATAGCTTGAGACATTCCTGGTGAAACCGTGGATTTGACTCTCACGTACCAGAGACAAAAAGACATTCTCATTCCCCTTTATTTCCACAGTTTATTAATGATTAGCTATATCTCCTGGGTTAGATTTATTTATTAGACTGAATCAGGAAGGTTATTGTGACTTATTATTTATGTGTAGTACATTCTGTGTATTGTATATAAAAATATTTGGTACCTTTTTTATTAAAAAAAAGGTCTGGGCCTTTTTCTTTCATTTTTTGCAGTAATACTAATAGTAGTAGTTAAAACATAAAATTTACTTCATGTCAGGAAGGACACATTTCTAAGTATGGAAAATGAAATCATTATTTACAGTAACTACCATATTCTAAGGGATTGTAATTCAATGTGTCAGGAAATAAACTGTAAACTCAGTGCACATGAGTTTTTTGAACAAGATTCTTAACCCTTCTGCTCTCAGACTTGCCATTATAGATAAGGAGCGAAATGTGTGGAGATGTGTATGTGTGTATGTATATAACATCCAAGTATTCTTTAAAAATAAAGCAACAAAATTAACGAAGGAATAGAGATAAGGCCATGTAGCATGAGTCTAGGGCAGCAAGAAGGCATTGTTCTTCCCCTCTGAACGGCAATCAGATCCAAGGTCCTCAGCCAGGTTACCAAACATGGTCTTCCTGGCTCATTCACTTCTCTTAACTAGCAAACCAAAGCCTTACCAATGTGCCGGTGTTTGAGCCGTTCATGAATCCTCACATGGTGGCCCTTGACTTCTTTTACAGTGAGGACCTCTGCTTCATGAGGCTCATAAGAAGAGGAGCTAAGGACGATTTTGTCATGGGGGCGCCAATCCACTGCATCTTCTACTATAATTCTGTAACAGCATAAAAATGGCATTGGATATACTAACAGTGCAGAACAAGTTATCTATTAACTCCAGAGCAAGAAAAGGAAATCCACTGCGACCAACATATACCACCAGAGAAACTGAAATAGAAAGAAGACATGACAGTGGAAAAAAGGCTTTTGCAAACAGTTTAATTTAGCTAATGGAGTCAGTTTTCTGGCTTGAAAATGTATATGTTACAGAGACGGTGAAGATATTCCATGACCCCTGAAATAAAACAAAGGAATAAAAAACAATAAAAGTTCTAGAGGTTAGCACACGTGTCTACATCAGCAACCTTCCTTCTGGATTAGGGAACAGATTCAATAATAAAAGCATTTCAGAAGAGATCTTTTCTCCAATTTTCTGAAGAAATATAACGCCATTTTTTGACAACCTTGGACATTTTGCACAACTTTTCATCACGCATTACAACTTCTACCTTCATAGTGAGACAAATACAAGTGTGAATCACAGAGGTGTCACTTACTAGCTGTGTGACCTTGAGAAGTCACTTCACTCCTCGGCTTCATATCCTCATCTGAAAAGTGCTGTATTTGTACCTTCTCTCTTCTCTCTCATCACATTATGAAGTAATGAGGGTCGTGTTCATTTTTGGTGTTTTTCAAGACACACATTTAATACAATTTCTGTTCAGTCTTTCACTGCCGCCTAGCATTCCCTCTGAATATGACTGTTTTATTCTCTTCATAGTCATTACCAATTTCAACACCATAAATGTAATTACCTGCTTCATTAGCTAATGCCCAAAGTTTAGCAAGCTTTGATAAAGAGTCTCCTCTATAGTGAATGTTCATTCAGACAACAGTGTCCATGTGCAGGGCATTCAATCATTCAACCTTTATTGACTGAGCAAATATTATGCACCAGACAATATAGTAGATGCTAAATACATACAATAAGGAAAATATATGTCATTTGTATTAAAATACATCACTTAAATTCTGCCCAGCACATATCTTTAAAGAGTCTACTGCATGGGTGGAGGATTAACAGATGTTTAATATACAGTATTAAGCCCCCCAAAAGAAACATAAATTAAACCTAATCATTCATAAGCCAATCATATGAGCCTAATAAATGAAATATTATAATAAATTCATATCTACATACCTAAGGTTGGAGAGAGAAAGAGTCATAGAAAAGAAAAAAGACTACTATTAATTGATGCAACTTTAATGAAGAAATTTAGAGTCTTAGCTCTGTTCCTGATTTGCTATGACTTCCTAGAAAACTCCCAGTTAGAGAATATTTAAGCAACATTAGCTTTGAATGGCAAGGAAACTAAGTTCCAAATAGATTAAATAACAAAATGTAAAACTAGATAAATAACTGGAGCCACTGATTGAATTAGGACAAAGGAAGACTACCAATGAAGTCCAGCACCTTTTCCACTAAATACTCTCACTTTGCCTATGTTATTTTTAGTTCTTCAGGTGCTAAATGGTATTAGAAAAAGAGTATTCCCACATTTCATAATCTATGAAATTCTAAGAAGTCTATGATCCATACAATGGAATACTGTATAGCCATTTTTAAAGTATCTTGTTGATGAGCTCTGAATTACAAAAAATTTTGCTCATGATGTATTGATTTCAAAAAGCAGGACATGAAATAATATGCTTCATTTTTTAATAAATATAATACATGCACAGAAAAGAGGAAAGATGCATGTTAAAATGTTAGCCTACCTATGGATGGTGGGATTATTAGTGATTTTCACTGAAATCTCAATTTTCTAACTTATCAGGTAGTATATTATAGTTAGGAAAAAAAAACTCAATCTGCTGTATAATTTAAATTAATCCTTTACTTCATAGTTAGTATTACTCAGTAGTCCCCAATCTTTTTGGCACCAGGGACCAGTTTTGTGAAGACAATTTTTCCACAGGGGAGATGGATTCGGGGTGAAACTGTTCTACTTCAGATCATCAGGCATTAGATTCTCATAAGGAGCATGCAACCTAGATCCCTCACATACACAGTTCACAATAGAGTTTGCATTTTTATAAAAATCTGATGATCCCTGATCAGACAGGAGGTGGAGCTCAGGTGGTACTGCTCCCTTACCCACCATTCACCTCCTGCTGTGCGTCCTGGTTCCCGAAAGGCTGTAGACCTGTACTGGTCTGTGGCCCTGGGGGTTGGGGACCCCTGACCTAGATAACCTTTTTATCATTATTTATATTGTTGAATAAAGCTCTTCAAATGATAGGTCACTATAATATTCTGAAAAGTTTCATGTGAAAGTGAGACTAAAACTCATCCACATGAGATTTTTTAGGGCAGTATTCTGTGTAATACTATGGGAGTACATATATATGATTACACATTTGTAAAAATCCATAAAACTATTTAACATTGAGTGAACCCTAATGCAAATTAAAAACTCAAAGCTTCATTTTCTAACTTCCTTACATAAGCCATTTGCTCCAACTAGATTAATCAGTTCACTCTCCCCTACTTCGCTCTTCGGGTCTCTCATTCTTGAAAATGGACACAAGTCGCTATGGTCACTACGCCTTCAAGAAGTCTTCAATGAGGTCTCTTTCCACTGAATGCCTGAAGCCTCCCCACTTTCTGTACCACCATCAGTTTGACATAACAAATGCTATTTATTACCTTGTGAGTGACTGATTTTGTACTCTTGTCTTCTATGACCATTCAACTTTTGTATTGTTCATTGATATTTAATAAAAATAAGACTATATAAGGCCAGGTATAGTGGCTCTTGCCTTATAATTCCAGTACTTTGGGAGGCCGAGGCAGGAAGATCACTTGAACCTAGGAGTTTGAGACCAGCCTGGGCAACATAGTGATCCCATCTCTACAAAAGTGAAAAGATAATAAAAAAGTTAGCCTGGCATGATGGCATACACCTGTGGTCCCAGCTACTTGGGAGGCTGAGGTGGGAGGGTGGCTGAAGCCCCTGAGTTTGAGGTTGAAGTGAGCTATGATCATGCCACTGCATTCCAGCAGCCTGGGCAACAGAGTGAGAAAAGAAAAAGAAAAAGAAAAAGAGAAAGAAAGGAAAGAAAGAAAGAAAGAAAGAAAGAAAGAAGAAAGAAAGAAAGAAAGAAGGAAGGAAGGAAGGAAGGAAGGAAGGAAGGAAGGAAGGAAGGAAGAAGGAAGGAAAGGAAAGGAAGGAAGGAAGGAAGGAAGGAAGAAAGAAGGAAGAAGGAAGGAAGGAAGGAAGGAAGGAAGGAAGGAAAGAAAGAAAGAAAGAAAGAAGAAAGAAAGAAAGAAAGAAGAAAGAAGGAAGAAAGAAGAAAGAAGGAAAGAAAGAAAGAAAGAAAGAAAGGAAAGGAAAGGAAAGAAAGAAGAAAGAAAGAGAGAGAGAGAGAGAGAGAGAGAGAGGAGGGAGGGAGGGAGGAAGAAGGAAGGAAGGAGGGAGGGAGGGAGGGAGGGAAGGGAGAGAGACAGAGAGAGAGAGAGAAAGAAAGAAAGAGAAGGAAGGAAGGAAGGAAGGAAGGAAGGAAGGAAGGAAGGAAGGAAGGAAAGAAAGAAAGAAAGAAAGAAAGAGAAAAAACAGAAAACAAAAAAGAAAAAAAATCACTATCTAAACCCCATAGCACCTACAATGTTCTAGGAATTATTAAAAGTATTACTTCAAACTTTATATTAAAAACATGAATGAACTTAATCTGACCTTTTCTGTTCTGATTTCCTAAACCTTGTGAGTTCATTAAAATGTATCTTTCCTCTATACTCCTGATGTCTTTGGGGTTCTATATATCATGAGAACCACACACATATGTGAAAGGAGCATTGCCCCTTCCACTTCTATGTCCATATAGCAACAGTGGTAACTTCAGAGGAAACTGGGGTCTCAGAATCAATAGCCTAGTTGGTTCTGCTAGTCAAATGTCAGTTTTCCTTAAATTCCAACATCCACTATTCCCAGTTCCAGTCTTCAAACATTATGGTTACCCTCCAGTCATATGAAGAAATCTTAGTTTAATGACTGGCTCAAAATCCCAGCTGTATTCTATGCTTCTGATTAATATGACTTTGAGAGTTACAGGGAAGAGGGGAGAGTTGCTTGTTGTTATGAGCAAAACATACCTCAAATAAAAAATAAACAAAAAATTAAAAGACTTTTTTGCAACATAATTGTACCTAAATGAAAACCATATGAGAAGAGAGAGGAAAAGATGAATAATCACTGTGAAAGTCTTTTTAAAGATAACTCTAAGAAAATATAAACAAAATATCAGTACAGTTTCTTTATTTTGGCATAACTTTTGACCTAGTTCAGAGAAAAATAATATTTACTAGTAAAAAATATAACACCTATTATTTACAGAGAATAAAAAAGCTCCAAAATTTGATTTCAACGTTTTTACAAAAATGAATAAGACATTCACTTGTAAACACCTACAACTTAAACGAATTTTTTAACACTTGTGAGATCTTAATAATAATAACTGCATTTGACCATTAAGTTGCTATTATTACAACAATTGAGTTCGAGTATTAGAATATAGAGTTGGTGACCTGATCCATTCATTGGCAGGAGTTCAGGATCACATATGTAACCTCTAAAAGATGATGGTTTTTTTCATATGTTAGAGGTCCAATAAGCTACTGGGTTCTATTCCCAAATTGACTACTATTTTGATGCTGGTGACTACTATTTTGGCTCGGAGGGTACAGATCACAAAACATGTCCCGTCTCACCTGCACCCCCAGGAACAGAGATGGCCACAGACTTCTGAACTCTACTAACATTTAGTCTTTTTTATTTTGTAACTTCAGTTTAAAATTTTTCTATCAGTGCCATTAAAATGTAATGAGGATTCTCAGACTGTATTAGTCTATGCTTCATAGTTAAGAAATTAAATTCTATAATGATGCTGGTAAAGATGGTGAGTGACAACAATAAGAGCTATAGTCGACACCAATTATTTGTCTACCTGACTTCCCCTCTGCTTCATTCTGGAAAATCCCTCACACCTTATCTGAGAACTGCTCCACTCATCCACTATACTGTAAGTTGTGAGAGCTGCAGGTTAAAGTCCCACAAACCCTTCACCAAAGGTTTGGCATATGATCCAACCTGCATTCATTCACCAAAATCCTTCCCCTGGACTTTTGAATGAAACTGAGGAGAATTAGTAGTAATCTCCTCACTGGTGGTAAAGCTAGGACAAGTCAAATAGATCTGAGTTCACTTGCACCATACAGAATGAAGAAAACTATTCTCCAGTAGAAAAAAAATGAGGTTGAAATAAAGAAGTAAAAAAGTAGAGGAGGAGAGGAAGGGCTTGATATTGTCTCCAAAATGGCTTAAGAAGGGTTACTTTTACTTGTACTTTCCACTTAAAGAGTCCCAACTGCCACAATAGCTACCCTGTCTTAAGGCTTACACTGTGCCAGAAACTGGGCTTAACACTTTATATGCATTAACTCCCTCAATCCTTACAACTATTCTATTAGCTATGTATTGTTACTTACATAATTAAAGAAAATAAAACTGAGGCTCAGAGAGAGTAATTTACTCAAAGTTACACATTTAGCTAACTACATAACTAGAATTAGTCTGGCTGCCCTCAGAGTGCAAACTCTTTTTCATTGCAGAATATATTTCCAACCTACCTTCCAAACATATGCCTTTCACCAGCATCAAAATAGAAGTCAATTTGGGAATATGACCCAGTAGTTTATTGGACCTCTAACATATGAAAAAAACATCATCTTTTAGAGGTTACATGTGTGATCCTGAACTCCTGCCAATGAATAGATAAGGTCACCAACTCTATATTCTAATACTTGAACTAAGTTGTTATAATAATCAAGTGTGAGGAAAGAGCAAAATAAATTATAGTAGTATTTGAAAATAAATTCAAGATTTTCTCATTTGTTAGATAAGATGCCATTGAACCAAGAAGCTCAGTAAGTTCTGATTTCCAGAAAATACACATCAAGTCAATGTAGCAGGCATTTATTGGAGCCCTTCTTTATGTTCTGCTGTGCACTAGACACTAATATACCAAATCAACAATAACAAAAATATATCCCTCCCCTACAAAAGCCACTTGGAGGAACAGGACACACAAATGTTAAACATCTTAGTGTTATGTTTTTCTTAAAATTACAAATCATAAAATCACATCTTACGTTCAGAAGATGGGAAAATTTGTAGAGTCAGGGAGACGTAAAGCCCTGTGTCGGATGTAATGGAATCTTTAAAGATAAGTAGGAAGCTATAGACTCAAGGAGGAGATGCAAGGGTACTGCATCTGATACTCTTATTTCACTTATTAGGTACTTAAGGAGCCAGTAGAAAAGTTGTTGTAGAGAGCCATGTGTGAAGTGCTGAAATGAGAATGTAGCAGAAGGGAAAGAAAAAAGAAGTATTCCAAACAAAATATATACAAGGAATACATCATTAATTTAACATAGGAGATAAAGAATAGATATAATCAATTATGACATTCAATTTAAAGGTTTAGGGCCTGGAGAAAAGGATGAGGTAACAAATGACATGATTTCTCCTTCAGTTCACAGTTTCTTCCTTGTAAATAACAGACCATATTAATAAATCACTTCAGACACCTCACATCTGTCAAAATTACCAAAACAATGAAAGATAACAAAGGTTAGTGGGGATGGAGAGAGGAGAGAACTCTTGTATACTGTTAGTAGAAATGTAAATTAGTACAACCATTATAGACAACACTTTGAAGGGTCCTCAGTAATTAAAACTAGAATATGATCCAGCAATCCATCTTCTAGATATATATTCCAAAGATACAAAATCAGTATGTCTGAGATATTTGCATTCCCATGTTCACAGCAACATTATTCACAGTATCAAAAATATAGAGTCAATCTAGGTGCCCATCGACAAATGAATGGATAAAGAAAATGTGGTATACACGTACACTCTGGAATACTATTCAACCTTTAAAAAGAAGAAAATCTGGTCATTGGCATCAACATAGATGAACCTGGAAGACGCTATGTTAACTGAAATGATCCAGGTCCAAGAAGAGAAATACCACATGATCTCACTTGCATGCAGAATCTGAAAGAGTGGAACTCTTTGAAGCAGAGAATAGAATGCAGGTTACCAGAGGCTGCTGGTTTGGGTTGGTGGTGGGGGGAAGCAAAGGTTGAAGAGATGTTGATAAAAGAACACAATATCTCAATTAGATAGAAGGAATAAGTTCAAGACATCTATTGTGCAACATAGTGACTACTGTTACTAATATATTGTATTCTTTTCAAGTGCTGAATGTGGATGTGTAGTATCATTACCACACAAAAAAACTACATGAGATAATACATGTTAATTACGTAGATTTAGTCATTCCACAATGTAATACATGTATCAAAACATCATGTTGTACACCATAAATATATAAAATTTTTACTCGTCAATTAAAAAATAAAACAAAATAAGTCAATCACTTGAGAAAGAAAGGATAACAGGACAAAGAGATTGGATGTCTTACACATTTTCTTGAAAATTTAATGAGATAAGAAATAAGAAAAAATAAGAATTTGGGAGAACTTTCCTCATAATCCAGCTCTTCTCCCTGTTTTCCCCTTCTCAGTAAATGGCACAGTTCCTTACCCAATTGCTTAGGGTCAAAAATTTTAGAGTGATCTTTGACTCTTCTCTTTCTCCTTTCCTCAATATTCAGTCCATCAGCAAGTCATGTCACTTTCATCTTTAACATATATTTAGCCACATCTCTACTCCTCCCTCACTGCCATCCTAATCTAAGCCATCATGATGTGTTACCCGAAAAATTGCAATAACAATGCCTTAGCAGTTAGTGTCTCTATTTCCACTCTTATCTCTTCCCCATCACCACCACCAATAGTCAATTCTCCACACATCATAAATTAAAGTATAAGTCAGGCTCTGTCCTTGCCTTGTTTAAAATCTTCCAATGGCCAGGATAAAACCTAACCTTTATCATAAGATTGGTTGACAAAGTAACCATTTAATTTCAAAGGTCATATGGCTACCCTTCAAAGACTCACAGTAAAAGATATATATAACACTTGTAATGGGTAAAAGCAATTTTTTGTGTCTAAATCTAACTTGTCTTGATTTATTTACAATCCAAATAAAACCTCAACAGTTTTGTTCATCAGTCTTCACAAGTCAACTCAAGCAAGCAACAACAGAGAGTAATTTTGAGATAAATTGATATAACACAGAACAAAAGAAAATAATTTTTCTTCAAAATATCTTGCTAAGCTTACTTTTGTTGATTGTGTAAGATATAAGTTTATAAAGTTAACATGAAACTTTTCCTCCTAATCACATTACCATTATTCATATATATATATATATATATATATATATTTTTTTTTTTCAGGTATCTAGTATATATTATATATTCAGGTATCTAATATATATAATATATATATATTCAGGTATCTAATTCTGTTGGTGAAAATTCATGAAAAAGTCCAACTGAAATATGCTTATATCACAATATATTAGAAATACTTATTGAATTGACTTTTAAGATTGTAGAGCCATGTTTAAAATGATGGCCTGAATAAGGTCTGTAGTTCAGTTAATACCGCACCAATATCAACTTGTCAGATTTGCTAATGTTTTATAGTTATGTAATATGTTATCATCAAGGAACATCGAGTGAAGGGCATATGTAAACTCTATTTTTGCAACTTATTTTGAGTCTGAAGTTATTTTTAACATTTTTTAAAAGGTTTTAAAAAGAGAGAATTCCATAAAATGAATATACTACGTTAATTGCACATCGTTTGTATAAACTCATTAAATTACTCCTCCTCAGGACTGATATTAAGAAATTTTGTTTTTAATATTTGTAATACGTAGAACACATGCAATGGAATCAGATAAATCAGGGTAAAAAATCCAGCCTCAGGAATTTCTAGCTTTATGAACTTGGAACATTTACTTAACTTCTCCAGCCTCAGTTTTCATATCCATAAAATGCAGATAATAATACCTAACTTACAGCATTGAAAGATTTAAATGAGATAATGTATGTAAAATGCTTAGTAGAGGCCTGACATATAACAAGCTTACATGATAAGAACCAAATAAATGGTAGCTAGTTAATGACTATGGATAGTTTTAATTAATAAAATTGAGTTCCTTTCAAAATAGCCTGTAGCTCAGACTCTGACTGAGGTTTTTAACACATTCTTATAAGAAAAATCCATTCATATAGTTCCTGCCAAATTCCAGCTTGCTAACCTTTTAATTATAATTAAAGTTTCTTATTGATCCTTGTTAGAAATGCTTACTTCACAAATCCTTTTGAGCATCAGAAAAGCACTTTAAATTCAACATGACCTAATCTGAATTCATAATCTTTTCTCTAAACTGAGTCCTCTTTAAGTGAATGACACCACTATCCAGCTACACAAACCAGAAACCAAGATTGTACTTCATATTCAACATGTCTTACGGATTTTATCTCCTGCCTCTAAATCTGCCCACTTCTCCATTACTCCTGCAGTGTACAAGTTACACTGTCTTTTGCTGGGTGTCTCTGGATCTACTGTCGACCTCTCCTGCTGACTACATTCTGCCTACAATATTTTAGATGTACAAGTATGATAATAAGTGCCACCTCCTATCCATACTACCCCCTTAAAAACCTACAACAGCTTCAGAACACTCTTAGGGTGAAAACTAAAATTCTTCATATTGCCAATGTATGTGGCCCTGACACTTAACTCCTTGGAACCCTGTCATTGTCAACCCCTACTCTCCACATCAACTATCATGGTATTCTTTCAGACCCTTATGTTCTCCATTCTCCCTCCCACCACAGAATCACCTCTTCACCCTCTGCTCCTCAATCACCTGTGCTGACTCCTTAATATCTAAAAAGTTAGAATGCCCCCAATCTCAATCTCATGCTCCAAATCTCTCTTCTACCCATGTTTTCTTCAATAATGACATCACCTACTTCCAACATGGCTGCTTCCAAACCCTAAATTATGCATCTAATTTGCTTCTTGACACCTACTCTTGATGTCTCCAACTTTGCATGCCCCTGCTGCCTTCCATCCTGACAAACCTATTCCCCTCTCAGTCTTCCCGTCTCAGTGCATGCTTCCACCATTCACCAGTGTGCTCTATCAAAATACCTGCAGCACTCTTTTCTTGCCTCCACATGCAGTCATCAGCAGGACCAGTTGTTCTCTCCATCTCCACTGCCTCTTCCAGAGTCCCAGCTACATGATTTCTGGCCTCAGCTGGCCTCATAACTGATAACCCAGCTCTACTCTTATCTCCATAATCCATCATCTACAGAGCCAGAGAAGTTTTTTAAACAAAATCAGATTCCACTATCCTCCTGTATAAAACCCTTCAGTGATTTCCCCTTTGACCTCTCATACCTGAACAAGGTCCTGTATGACTTGGCACTTGCCATATCAGACAATGCTGCCCTCTGCTCACTCTGCCCCAGCTATAGTGACCTTCTGCCTGTTTCCCCCCTACCCTCACCCTAGGCCAGCTGGTTCCCTCCCATCCTTCAGGTCTCAGCTAAATTTCTCTTCCCCTGAGACTTTCCCTGTCCATTCAATCTAAAATGGTACCCTTCACATTTTATGCCTCAGCTATTTTCGATCATACCACGATACTGACTTCCTTACCAGCATATTTTATAATTTCAACTATGTCATTTATATTTCTGTATTTGTTTCGGTATTGTCGTCCTCTCCACTAAGATCTGAGCTCCCAGAGGGCAGCAATCTCTTCTAATTTGCAATCTCTTCTATATGTCTAGTGTTTACAATCTGACCTGGCACATAGTAAATATTCCTCAGATATTTGCTTAATAATTGAATGCTGTTTGCTCTGGCTAGAACACCGTTTCCACATATAACCCACTTTGCTTAATTAATGCCCACTCTTCTTTCAGATCCCACGTCTGAAACTATGCTTCAGGGAAGCCTTCTCCAACTTTCCATAAATGCCTCAAGTTGACATATTCGTGTTTTCAGAATCCTATATAACCCATCCCTTCACAGAATTTATCATATATGTAAATTTACATTTATTATTTGATCAACGTCTGAGTTTTTACTTAACATTATATCTCCAGATCATAGCTCAATGTTTGACAAACATAAGCATCTGTAAAATTCATGTCAAATAAATAATATTAAATAACTGTGAACATAATACCTATTCTACAAAGAAATTCTGTACATAGAGAAAAGCACATCAAAGCATACCTATCAAGATATAAGATAGCTACCTATCATTTCACCAACAGAGATCCCTGCTGTGCTGTATGTCCTTCCAGAAATTTCCATATTATGTATTTGCATACATATTTTTATTTCTTTATCTACAAAACTAGGCTAGTATGTAATATTAATCCCCATGTGAATGTGAATCTCTGCTCTCTTTTGTCAACTTGGAGTTCACTATTTTTCATCTTTGCCAAATTAAACTTTAAAATGGATTCCATTGCTGTTTTAATTAATATTTACTTCAATTTTAGTAAAGAAGACCATTTTTTCTATATGTTTATTAGCCAGATGTATGTTTTCTTTTATGGTTCACATATTCAAACCCTTTCACAAATATGTTTCTGATGTATTCATATTATTTTTATTCTTGACATATAAAAGTTCTTCACATATAAAAAATGTTAGTCCTTCATCTGTACTATTGTATGTTGCAAACATTGTCTAATTGATCATTTGTCATTACATTTTGTAATTGACATGCAGAAATATTGACCTTGTTATGTTGTCAAATCTATTATTTATTTGCTACGGCTATTGTTTTGCTTGTTATGATCAGAGAAGTCTTCGCTAGTTTAAATTACAGGTTTACTTAAACTTTCTTCAACTAATTTTATGGTTTTAATTTTTTACATTTTGTTTCATAATCCACCTATAATTTAGAGTAAAACATAAAGTGGGAATCTAGTTTTATATTTTTCCAAAGCATTTACTGATTATTCCAGCCTGTCTTCAACTAAATTCAAATGCTAATTTATTCAAATTCTAAAAATAATTCATGACTGTGTTTATTTCTGGTATTCTTTTTAGTTTTGCTGCCAATAACAGATTACTCACATCAGAGGCATATATTTAAAAAAAAAAAACTGCTAATGTTTGGCTATTTTCAAATATTTATTGTTCCAAAGAATTTAATGAGTCAGATTCTGATGAATATATTAGACCTGTGATTCAAGTTGTATTAGATTTGACATCTTTAAAATAATGAACCATCAAATTTTTGTTCTGCATCACCATTTATTCTCAACTCCTTTTATGCTTTTGAACAGAGTTTTATAGTTTTGTTTTTATAGTTTCTGTAATTTTTCTTAAATTTACTTCTAGATAATTGTGGTTGAAATTTTAAATAAGATTGTACATTATAATTTAAAAGTTTATTGCTTGTATATTAAAAAGCTGTTGATGTGCATTTATTGAAGGCAACTGATAGTTTTTCAGATAATTCTCTAGTTTTACAGGATGAAATGTGGTTTATAAACCACATAGAAAATAGTTTGGATTATCTTCAATAATTGGATCTAATGTATTTTTCTTGCCTGGATACATTAGCTAAAACTTTAATAATAATATTTAATGATTGTTGTAATAAACGATAATATTTAATGTCAGTTTTTCTCATAAAATACAAAACTGAGAGGAATCCTTTAGTGTTTATTTTGTATTATTATTTAAACCAGTGCTTCTCCACTAATGGTTATACCATCCAAATAAATAGCATTAATTTAAAAGAAGTATCCTTGTAGTCTTCATTTACTGTTTATTCCAAGAATGTTTGAATGTTTGCTGAATTTTATTAAACGTATTTCCATTTTGTGCCAAATTGGTCATGTTCTTAATCTGCACATCTGGTATTAAGGTAAATTATATGAATGGATTATTTCATTTCAAATTATCTTTGTTCACTTGAATGAAACACATTTAAACATAGCTGCCGGGCGCGGTGGCTCAAGCCTGTAATCCCAGCACTTTGGGAGGCCGAGATGGGCGGATCACGAGGTCAGGAGATCGAGACCATCCTGGCTAATACGGTGAAACCCTGTCTCTACTTAAAAATACAAAAAACTAGCCAGGCGACGAGGCGGGCGCCTGTAGTCCCGGCTACTCGGGAGGCTGAGGCAGGAGAATGGCGTAAACCCGGAAGGCGGAGCTTGTAGTGAGCTGAGATCTGGCCACTGCACTCCAGCCTGGGTGGCAGAGCAAGACTTCGTCTCAAACAAACAAACAAAAAAAAACATAGCTTGCTTTGTTGCTTTTTTATTTACGACTTTTACATTCTATTTGGATGTTGTCTCAGTTTTCTTTTTTTTGAGCTTTTAGTAGCTATAAACAAGTGTAAAGATTATTTTATGCCTGTTCCCTTAAATTAATTGGGAATAGATTATATAGCATAGGAATTATTTGATATTCAAATGATTGGAAGAATATGGTATAAATTTATGTAAGCCAAATATATTTTGGAGATAAATATTTGATAAATTTATATCTTTCACTATTTCTTGTTCTTTACATTTTATTCTTCTCTAGCCAATAATGATAACTCTAAATTATCATTAAAAATTCCTTTTTATAACGTATTTTTCTCAAAAATGTTAAAGTTGCACTATATACACTTATATTTTTATATTATAACTGTAACCTATTCTGTACATATATTTGAACTGTCATTTCTTATTTTATATATTGGGGTTTTATATATTGGTATGATTAAAGTTACTAGAGATTAAATCACTACCTCTTTTTAAAAATTTAATCTTACGAATTTTCTACTTTCTATTTCACCAATTTCCGCCTTTTTCTTGCATTGATTGAGTTCATTAGACTTGTGGGTTATTTTGTTTCTAATTTCTCATATTGACAGTTATTCTTTGTTTAGAAGAAGTCTCATTGTTAAGAATAATTGTCAATACGAAAACTGTCAATAAGAAAAGTTTGTTTGCTTATTCAATCACAAAAGCATTGAATGTGATGGCATGCTTTACAATATCTCGTATGCTATACTCTCATTATTGTTATTTCCCAGCTATTCTGTTGGTAAAGTTTTGATGTTTTCTTGGGTATAAAAGTTATTTAGAAAATAATTTATTATACCTTTTTTCTTGTAAGAAATTAAGATTGCTGGTTTATATTTTATTTTAATCTCCATGTTTATTATATTGTGATCACATACTATTATTAAAATGTATTAAGGTTGTAATTATGGATATATGTATATTTTAAGGTAAAGGAGTAGTTTGATAAATAAATTAAATTTATTTTATTATATTACTCATGTTCTTCATATTTTCTTTACCTTTTTTAATCTAATTAAAAGATTTGGAACTGAAAGAGATAAATAAATGTCTTGGATTGTGATTTTTGTTTCTGTCAATTTCACCTTATATTTCCTAGAGATTAGCTTTATATTTCTATATTGTATTTATCTGCTGTAAAACTTTTCTGACTGTTAGGGTCTCGCTATGATGGAAGCCTTTACTAATGTAAAGTATAATTATTTAACCGACTTGAAACATTTATTTTGATTTTTACATGTTTTGTTAATAATTTTGAGGCTCCTTTATTTTAGATGTCAATGATTTATTCTTATTCAATATTTAACTTTAAATTTCTCCTAATTGGTTTTAAGTTTTCCTCTGGTAAAAAAGTTATAATTACATTTTGACTTTTAACCCAATTTTTCTACAGCATTATTTTTCACAAATATTTTGTTTTGTAACTGGTAAATTTATTCTTTCTTATTTCTGTTTTTTAAAATATATCTTTTTGTTGCTTTTATTCTTTTACCATTTCATTTTCTTCTTCTTTTTTTTAATTTACTATTTATTTTATGGTTTCTTTCATTTTTTCCCCTCTGGTGATTTGGAAAGTATACCATTCAAAATTCTAATAAAATAAATTAACTCTTATTTACCTCCTATGGTTATAGTTCCAGGTTTTTATCTGATAATTTTGAATGGTAAAGATTCATTTATGTGTCATATTTGCTAAACTATTATACACAGTTAAACAATCAAACACTAATCTAGGTGTTACTGTGAAGGTATTTTGTCAGTGTGGTTAACACAGTCAGTTGAGTTTAAGGAGATTAGGTCACCCAATAATGTGGGTGGGCCTCATCAATCAGTTGGAAGGCCTTAAAAGCAAAACTGAGATTTCCTTTGGGAAGAGGAAATTCTGCCTTAAGACTGCAAATCAGTTCTTCCGTACTTTGCAACGTGCTGGCCTGCTTAACAGATTTCAAACTCTCCAGCTCCCATAATTGTGTAAATCTATTCCTTGAAATATATCTCTTTACATATAAATGCATGTATATTAATATTTATTATATCTATTGTATAATTTATATACATATAACAGGTAGGATACACACATACACACACACACACAAGCACATAACCTACTGATTATATATTTTTTGTATAAACAGAACCCTAACTAATACATTAACTTTTCAAATGTTATGTTATTTCTTTTATAAGAACAATTATTAGAATTTGTTTTAGGTCAGGCGCCGTGGCTCATTCCTGTAATCCCAGGCCTTTGGGAGGCCGAGACGGGTGGATCACCTTAAGTCAGGAATTCAAGATCAGTCTCACTGACATGGTAAAACATCTCTACTAAAAATACAAAGATTAGCCGTGCATGGTGATGTGTGCCTGTAATCCCAGCTACTTGGGTGGCTGAGGCAGGAAAATCGCTTGAACCCAGGAGGCGGAGATTGCAATGAGCCAAGATTGCACCATTGCACTCCATCCTGGGCAACAGAATGAGACTGCTTCTCAAAAACAAAAAAGGAATTTGTTTTAATAACCATAGTTACACTATAATATTTAAATTTATTTCAGTGCTTCTTAGTTATTTATATTATTCTCAAATTTTATTTCTGTTCCCGAGTTTTCAATTTAGTTTAATCTCTTTATTTGAACACTGAATTTTCTTCCATTTTTCACATGTGCATCTTAGCAGTGTGTCCAATTCTTTGGTCACAATATTTTTTTTTCCTTAAACATTGATAGATGTGGCATCATGATCTTCCCACATGTGATGGTGTAGAGGTGAATGCTAAGGCTAGAAAGCTTGATGTTCCTTTCTTTTTCTTTTACTTTTTGTTCATTCTATTTTTCTTATACTATGAAAATGATGTAATGAAGCAATCACCATCCTTGATATTAACCTTTTCTAATAAAATGTAACTATTCTCATGTTTTCTATGTGTATTTCAGTTATAGTTTTCATTATTCTTTCTGTTGTAGTTATTCTGAGTTCTTATTAAAAAGGACATATTACCCATAGATCGTTTTTAACTTTCTGATCTCTATTTCTAGTACTTTATCTTTTGTCATTTTTACTTCCTAGTCTTATCTTCTGTGTTCGAATAGATCTCCATCAGTTTGTTCTTCATTTTACCTATGCAGTTTGAGACAGCAATGATTCTATCCTTTACTGCCTTCAACGCATTATTAAATTTCACAATATACTTCATATGTTTCTTCTCCCTCCTGTTTTAATTCTGTCTATATCTTAATGAGCTACCTTTTCAGCTTAGACATAGTATTCTCACCTCATACTTCACCTCTTATCTCATGGAATTCATGTATTTTAAGATTTTATGGACAGCAATAATTATGTATTATCTAAAATTTTCTCCTGGAATAAACTGTGTTCCTCTACTACCTTTTGCATGTTTTGTTGTCCTTCTATTAGGCTATAGAGATATTTTTTAAATTCCCTATAATCGCTTCTTTTTCTACTTACTCATCCTTTAATTACAATGCTTAACCTAAAATTCAATTTCATATTGTAACAAAATCTCAAGCAGAAGCAACCTAAACAACCACCAAGAAAAAGCCCTAAGTCACTCTCATTCCTTACCTCTCATTTCCTGAGGCAATATCAGCTCCAAGATGTGTCCAGGAGTTCTTAGGATAAGCACTGTAAAGCTGAACTTTCCCATAAACCCCTGAAAATAAAAGGAGTAACAGTTGGATAGAAAAATCCTTCAGAGGAATTAAAGCCAGGTGAGTAAAAGTCATTCCATAGGCTGTTGTGCAAAACATGGGATATAGAATCTCTAAATGAAGGTTCCATATTATCAAAAGCATTATTTAAATGCTCTATTTTACAATACTAAGATATATCTCACATGGCTATGAAACTTATTCTCTCAAATGCTATAGAAAAAAGAATGCTACACCACATCATAATAATCTAAAAGGTGGGAAGCAGACCACTCTAATGACTAAAGTTGAAGAGGTACTCCTTTCCACTCTTGATGTGACTCCAAACCATTTACAGTTCTTTTGGAAGTTAACCAGTTTTGAGATTTTTTGATATACACTAGGTTCTCCAGAAGCACGGTTAATTTTATTTCCTTAGGACAGAGTTTTGGAGCTATTAGCTTTATGTTTAGTGGCTGGATTTAATATTTTGTCTTATAAATATCAAGGGAGAGATTTCTAAGTCCTTGGTTTCAAAATGCAATTTATTTCAGACTCATAAATTAAAGTCTTACCAGGAACATGCTTGATACAGCCCAGTTTTATTTTTACATGTCTTTCCTCTTACATATTTTATTGCCATTTTCAACCATAATTCCTCATATTCTAGTGGTTTAAAAATGTTTTGACCATGAAACTCACCAGTAAAAGAAAAAACATGTGATCGTGTACTCTAAGCACATGTATATTTATTTTATTTACATAATTCAGATATTTATATTTAGGTAAAAAATATACACATATATGAATATACTAATATATACTTGAATAGAAGTTCTAATATTTTATTCCTGCTTCCAAATGTATTGTCTGCATATCCCTGGATTGGTGCACGCTATTTTATTGCAAGTCACCAATTTAAAATTTTTACAGTTTTCATCAGAAATCATAGAAATAAAAGAAGCAGGAAATCACTAAGGTACAAATAATATGCCTTGGGTTTTCATCTGATATGGACCGAAAAAAAAATCCCAGTTAATTAGAACTTAACCAACTGTTTATATCAACATCCGTATTTTTTCCCCCACATATCAACTATGAAAATGTCAGAAGATAATAAAACTAAATCAGGATAAATGGATATAAAAAGAACCCCATTTTCAGGACGTGTCCTGAAACCAATCTTTCATAATAGCATTTATGTATTTCATAAGACATCATCACCCAAAACAAAAATCCATCTTTTTTCACTACAGGCTAAGTAAGCTAGGCTTAGAAGGATCCTGAAGTAATTTAGAGAGATTTCCAACCAAAACGTTTATAACAAAAAGCAGTTCATGTCCTTAAATTTGAATTATCCAGAAAATTCAATTGACCAGAAAAGCAGATTTCTTGGTCATTTCCAATCATCAAAGTTTACTGTAAAATGACACAATTTCTTAGTTGTCTCAAGAAGATTATAAATGATTTAATACGATTAAAATTCTTCATCTACTTATGATACTACAAAAATTTGAGCATGCAGTGAAAGAAATACTTCATTCTTTATTTCATTTTAGTGTCAAAGAAAATTTCAAAGACACTAGTTTGACCATACAGCCAGGATTGGGGATCAGAGCAGACACCTGTGGATAGTCCTAACAGAAAGTTTGTTCCACTATTATCACACTACAGAAAAGAGTGGATACCACAGGCAAAAGGAGATCAAATGTTCTTATAATAATTCATCTAGTTTGTCAACTTGGAAAAATTAAAACATTCTTGAACCTCTTATTGTTAGAAAGATAAAATAAATAGCATGCATGGGAAAAAACCCTTTGGAAACTATAAAGTGCTATCAAAGTATTATATGACAATGATTATATATTATGGAACTAAGTTAACAAACTTCATACTATCTTAACATTTTTGTCTCCACTCTATTGAGTTACTGAGATCCAGAGAGGGAGCCACTGACTGCTAATGAATATTAAATTTATATCTCATAGTGTTCAGAAACCTCAGAAATGATGATCCTTGCTCTTTTTCCACAAGGTAAAATGGTTTACTCGAAAACCTCCAACAGAGCAATGCATCTAAAGGAGAATCCAAGGAAATTAACAACCAATTTTCTTTAAGAATGTTCATATTTTTTTCTTTTAATTTTTTTCTCATTTATATAATAGTTGAAGTAAGTTCACTATACTTTATTATTCTTTTAGATATTATACTGTCACATAGCTTAAATATAATAACATATTTATTACTCTTTTAGATATTGTATTGTCACACAGCTTAAGTACGTTATTATATTATAATAACCACACAGCTTTATAGTGTCAGCATTTGGATTAAGATTATTATATTATAATAACATATTTAAGCTATGTGACAATAAAATATCTAAAAGAGTAATAAAGTATGGTGAACTTATTTCAACTATTATATAAATGAGGGAAAAATAACTAAAAAAATGAACATTCTTGAAGAAAATTGCTTCATGCCAAGAGTTATCCCTCTTTACTTATAAAATTAGTAATGCCCACATAGAAAAAGTGGGAAAAGACTTAAAATCTGATGAACATTCTCTTATCCCTCACAACTGAGTTAGTTGAGGATACATACATATGGTTAAACAAGTCCAGTCCCGGTTTCTGTACTTTTACATAGATCAATTTAAAATAGGATTTGGTATTGTGGCAATAGCAAATAAAGAAATTGTCAACAGTGAATGTTTCTTATTAATGTATAATTCCGTTGTATAAATGTATCAATAATAGAGTAGTATTTATAGTTGATAATACTGACTCAGTCAAAACTTTAGTGTCTGACTAATCTGGATCTTAATCCAAATGCTGACACTATAAAGCTGTGTGGTTTTCTGCATGTCGTTCATCATCTCTGAGTCTTAGTTTTGACATCTCTAAAATGGACACTGCTCACAAGAGAGCTGGTAAGTAAAATAATAAATATAAATTACCTAAAAGAGTGTTTGGAATTTAGCATATGTTCTATGAATAGTATTTCTCTATAAGACACAAACACACAATACACACACATGCATTTTATTTTTAATGAAAACTATATTATACTCTTACCAATTGTTCCTGGGTCAATATGAATTCCATTCAAACGGTCACAAAAGACTCCCTCTGAGGCTCTAAGGAGAATCAGAAGCTTTTGTTCCTTTTCTAAGGGATTTTCTAAAGTACCTGTTTACAAAGAAAAGTATATCATTCAAATCAATTTGAAATTAAAAGAAAGAGAGGGAGAAACTGAGGTAAAATTTCAAGAATGCAACGTAGATACTGTAAAATAGACTATATGGAGGAGTCAGTGGTTATGTAGATGAAATAAGAATAGGAAAAACAAAAGATTCACTAAACTTCTCTGAAGGAGACTCATGTATTATTCACCAGATATTCACTCTTCTTTCTTTATTAAAGCAGCATAAACTTTCCTGAACAACTAATATTGATCCTGGTCATATGACTTGCTTTGGCCAGTGAAATTTGTGTGAAAGTGATAGGAATATCAGTTCTCAGTTGATGCTTCAAGGGACTTGGCAAGTTGTTTTGTTTTGTTTTATTTTGTTTTTTACCAGATTTCTTTCAACGTTGTTCTCTACCATGAATGGAAAATTCCTTAAATAGCCTCTGGTATCTGAATGAAGAGACATACAGAGCAAAACAGAACACATAAGCTGGAGCCAAGTCCAACCAAGTCTAACATAAATATTTCTTGATGCAAACCACTGAGATTTGGGGATTATTTGTTACACACCATTATTATGGCAAACCTGCCTGATACACTGTCTATGGCTAAACTTCAAATTTCTTTATATGCATCTTAGCATTTACTCCTCACAACAAACCTGAGAAGTCAGTATAATTATTATCCCAGTTTTAAATATTTGCACATAAAGAGTCTTAGAGGTTAAGGGACTTGTCTAAATTGATCCAACTATTAAGTAATAGAATCTATTTGAACAAAGATCTGTTAATGCTAAGTGTTTATTTAACAAATAAGAAGTTATTTTCTAAAACTAAATTATTTTACCAGCATAAAGATTCATAAAGACATAAGGCTATGATACTCAGACAGCAATTGGAATTGTTTCTGACCTTATTTTATTGATGTTAACAGTGGAGTTTGGTATGAAAATTCATACTTCTATGGTATGATAATTGTTCAGGGAATTTGTCAAAATAGCGTTAGTGAGTATGGACTTAAGGAAGGTTAGTCTCTTTGGAAAATATGTCTTGGAGTACAAAAATATTAAAGTTATTAAAGTCAGGTTTTTAAGAAATAACTGGGCCGGGCATGGTGGCTCAGGCCTGTAATCCCAGCACTTTGGGAGGCCGAGGCGGGCAGATCGCGAGGTCAGGAGATCGAGACCATTCTGACGAACACGGTGAAACCCCGTCTTAATTAAAATACAAAAAATTAGCCGGGCGTGGTGGCGGGCGCCTATAGTCCCAGCTACTCGTGAGGTTGAGGCAGGAGAATGGCGTGAACCCGGGAGGCGGAGCTTGCAGTGAGCTGAGATGGCGCCACTGCACTCCAGCCTGGGCGACAGAGTGAGACTCCGTCTCAAAAAAAAAAGAAAGAAAGAAAGAAAAATAAATAACTAGTGGGAAGGTAATCCCCAAATTACATACCAAATCAGACAGATTCATAAAAACCACCGGCTATCAAATGCGTCTTCCCAGTTTATCAATTCCCGAAAAGAAAACCAAAAATGACATTGTTAAATACAATGTGAAATAACTAGTAAACGTACAATTGCCTGGTTTTCATCTTAGTTGCTGGTCTTTCCAGCAACATAAAATCATCCCCTCCAGCTGAGACTTCCTATATACTTGGTTAGCCAAAAGGCACAGGTAAGTCTGAAGCTTGCTACATACCTATCTTTATAGTTCAGCCTTCACTGTCATTACTCCAGTACTCTGCTGAAAGCAAGATTCAGAGAGGTAAGTAAATCTGCCTAGAGGCATATAGTAGGTCAATGGGTGAGCAAGCCTATGTATTTCCAATAATATGCAAAGGTGTGTTACTCCTCTGTGTAGGTAATGAAACTCCTCAGCTGAGAGCCTGATGCATCATCTTAGTGAAAATAAAGATGTGCTAGAGCAGAAAGAAGGGAAGCAAGGGAGGATGAAAATGTTTCGTAAATGTGTATAGCGTAGCTGTTATCTTGTCGTTACAAGTCTGTCCAGTAAGCTGTTTTCCAACTGTGATTTCATTTATTTCACGGAGGGTAGTTTAGAGTCTTTGGGAAAAAAAAAAAAAAAAAAAAAATGGCCTAGCACTAAAGAGATACCAGAGAGAAAAAAGTAGGACAGTTTTTGCCCTAGAGAAACGTATGCAGAGCCCCACAAAAAGAGTTCAGCGTTCCTCTAAAATTAGAGATTAAATCAATTATGCAACCCAACACTGCAGCACATGTGGAGCTTTCGCAGAAAGTCTGGGCAAAATTAGATAGACTGCCGTGATCTTTTGGTATCTGCAATGGCCAGAATTTGGCTTCCTTTTCGTAACTGAGGGAAAAAGAAAGATGGAGAATAGGGACTAAGTAGAAAGAAGGCAAAGGTGACCTAAGAGAAGGAAATACATGCTACTGTAACATTGAAATCTTTCTTGAATGTGTAAAAGCTGATAAATTGAAAGGTTTAAAGGCTGAGATCCTCATTTTATTTTCAAACTAGCAATCAAAGAAAGGTGAGGTGCTCTCTCCAGCATGGGCTTTGCCCCTAATTGAGGGTAGCCACTTCTGAGACAGAAGATGCTAAGGATATGCAGCTCATCCTTGATTTACCTTTGTAAAGCTTCTCTAAACTATAGCAAGAGGCATATTAAACCTGGGCAAATTTATGTATTCATAATGGGCGGGAATAAAATTGTCATTGTGCTGCAAAGACATTCCGGATGTTTTCACACGCACAATTTAATTCTCACAATTTTATGACGAATACAGTTGAGGTTCTGATGAGGAAACTGAGGCAAAGAGAGGTTAAGTAGCTTGTCAGGAATCACATAACTGTGAAATGGCGAAGTTGGGCCTTAGACTTAATAAGTACCATCCTAGGACATGTGGATATGGAGGAACAGAAAAGAAGTAAAGGGAAGCAGACATTACTTAGTATAATGGTAGGCAGTGAAGGGGAAACAATGTGTTCCAGATGCTAAAATCATGTGAGATGGAAGAAAATGAGTTCTGGCATATGAAAGATAATCATTATAATTATTTGGGGAATATGGTACAAATGGGTTCCAGGAACTTCAAAAGGTAAGAATAAGAAAAAAGGACATTTCCTTATTTTATTAACTGAAGCTCTTTGATGGAATCAAGTATAATCCTAGTATGCACTTAAGCCCACTCTATCAACATGACTCACCAGACCTTGTACCAAGCCAACCCATAAGAAATTATTTACCCTTCCCTCAACTCATTCTCCTCTGTGCTCATGAGATTTCCCAGCATTTACATGTTTTACCTTCATCTTAACTAACTCTGATTCATCCCGTAAAACTTGACTCCACCATAATTTATTCCTGAAAGCCTTCTATGATCTGGAATTAGATGCCCCCTTTTGTGTGTAAAATGTTCTGTACCGCTTGCTAAAGTAACTCTACTTCAAGCAATTTGTCCTAAAGAACTTGTAGGGGACTAGGGCAAAGAATAATGCCCAAAGTTCTCCACTGCAGTGTTATTTATTTATAATTGGCAACATTTAAAAACACCTTGAAATAGCAAACAATTAGAAATATTTTTGTCCATTTTAAACTCCTTCCTTTCTTCACAGACTTTTTGACATACTTAATAGCTGAAACATACAAGTCCCCAAGCAACCATATACTCCCTTGCCTCTGCCCCTCTCTGCCTTCATTCCTGTTTTTGTCACGGCCAACTCTTACATACTCTCAAACCCAGTTCAGATGCCATCTCTTCTGGAAAGGGCCTTGTCAACTAAGTCTGGGTTAAGTGACCTTCTAAGGGCTATCACAGAATGCCATGTTTTACCACAATACTTCTAAAACTATACTGTAAGGGCCATTTATCTGATTGCCTCCTTCTCTCAGTGAGCGCAAGAAGAAACTATGTACTCCCAGCAGAGTTTATTTGAAGATATTTTATTCCAGAAATGTTTAACTTGGTAATTTTTACCAACCCTCCTGGAGAAAACAATTGGAATAAAGAGAAATACCCCATAGTAATAAAAGACTAACTTCACCAGTAAATTGCAACTTTTAAGCATTTATGTACCTACCATTATAGCTTAAAAATATATACTGCAAAAATCAACAGGACTACAAGGACAAATGGATATACCTATAACACTTGTTGTAAAGCCAACACAACTGTCGCTAAAAAAAAAAAAAAAAAAAAAAAAAAAAAATACAGTAATGATACAGCAGTTTTGAATAATGCAATTTGCATATTTGACATAACAGGCATAGATGGAAAACTAGACCCACAAAGAATGTACATTCTTTTAAAGCATGCACAAGACATTTTAAAAAATTGATCATATGATGATAAAGCAGTTTAGCAAATTTTAAAAATTTGGAATTATACAGCATTTGTTTTCTGACCATAATTCCACCAAAATTTATAATTCGTAATAAAAAAATTTCAAAAGTAAGCTATATTAAAGATTTTTCCAATTATTAAAGAATACCATTAAGAAAGTAAAAAAGCCGAGGGCGGTGGCTCAAGCCTGTAATCCCAGCACTTTGGGAGGCCGAGACGGGCGGATCACGAGGTCAGGAGATCGAGACCATCCTGGCTAACACGGTGAAACCCCGTCTCTACTAAAAATACAAAAAACTAGCCGGGCGAGGTGGCGGGCGCCTGTAGTCCCAGCTACTCGGGAGGCTGAGGCAGGAGAATGGCGGGAACCCGGGAGGCGGAGCTTGCAGTGAGCTGAGATCTGGCCACTGCACTCCAGTCCGGGCCACGGAGCGAGACTCTGCCTCAAAAAAAAAAAAAAAAAAGAAAGAAAGTAAAAAAGCGGCTGGACGTGGTGGCTCATGCCTTTAATCCAAACACTTTGGGAGGCCGAGGCAGGTGGATCACAAGGTCAAGAGATCTAGACCATCCTGGCCAACATGGTGAAACTTTGTCTCTACTAAAAATACAAAAATTAGCTGGGCATGGTGCCACACACCTGTAGTCCCAGCTAATCAAGAGGCTAAGGCAGGAGAATAGCTTGAATCCCTGTCACAGAGGTTGCAGTGAGCCGAGATCGTGCCACATTGCACTCCAGTCTGGTGACAGAGTGAGACTCCATCTCAAAAGAATAAAAAAAAGAAAAAAGAAAGTAAAAAAGCAAGCCACAGAGTGGGAAAAGACATTTGTACTACATATAACAGACAAAAGATACATTCCAAAATATATAAATAACTTCAGTAAATAAATATAAAACAGGTACATTCATCATTAAAAAAGAGTAAGAGAACAGCTATTTCACAAAACAAGATACCCTCAAATAAATAATAAATACATTCTACTATGCTCAATCATATCATAAAAAAGAAACAAAAATTAAAACAAGAATGAGATCTCACTACATATCCAGTAGATTGGATTTATAATGTTTAATTAAGCATATATTTTTCCTTTTATAAAATTTGTTGTATATGTGTGTCATTTTCCACAATTAATAAAAATATATTAAATGACTATGTTCCAAGAATATTCTTCAATAAGTTTTGTTGATCAAAAGAGGGGAAACTGGCCAAAACTTTAGTCACATCTTCTGAATATACTATTTTCCAGGTGCTATTCACTGAATTCAAAGCAAAAATTGTATTTTTATATAATTTGTATTTTTATCTGAGTTAATCTTAAAACTCTATAAATACCTTGATTGCACATGAAAGATAAAGAAATTACCCCCAAAATAAATTTTGTACATTTTTCCCTTGTCCTCAGAAGTGGGTTAAATGGTGATGACTTTGGAAGTTGAGCTTCTATCCAAAGCATAACTATTTTTCTCATGCCCTGCAATAGCGACTTTCTCCAGCCCAGAGCCTCTAGAACCTTCTTACTATCATATAAACCCAAGCTGGTAAATAGCACTGAACCAAGTAAATTGCAGCACACATGTTTTTCTGAAGTAGCTTTTAATTCGCAGTGTATATTTGACCCGCTTATTCCTAAAACATTCCTCCCCAATAGAACTGATTCCGTCTGAAAATAAGTGTAGGGTAGAATGGGGCTTGCAGTCCAGTAAGATAAAAATTGGTTATAAAAATCAGTAGGCATTATTAAATGATAATGTCCAACCACTCATACAGTGATTTTATTCAGGCTGACAAATTTTCATTTTTAATGAGGCCTCTCAACTTATCAATTAATGGAATATTAAAATAAACATGAAAATATGTTATTCATTCACTACTTGCAAAATGTACAAAAGTTCTTAAAACTTCCTCCATAAAGTTAAGCAAATTACCTCATTTCTTTAAGCCTCAGTTTCCTCAATGATAAAATAGGCACAATAATAGCATCCATTTTTTGTGAGGGTTCAATGATTTAGTCCATGCTAATAGTACAGGGCACAGTGTCTGTATATGATACATGTTTTTTAAAAATATTGGCTTTTAGCAGTATTAATAATAGTAGTAAAAAAGATAGTAATAGTAATCATGGAGGTATCACACTTATTCAAAATTAACCTTTAAATTTGAAAACTTAAAAAAATAAGGCAAGTTCTTCCTAGCAAGTAATATCTAATTTCTAAAGTACTAGCTAGACACTAGACATTTCAAAGTAAAAATATTAAGTGGCTACTTATTTCAATGTCCAGCCCAAGGAACTTCAGAAAACACAAAGTTTACCTTAAACTGAAACATTCCTGTAAGTTTTCTAACTAAAAAAACAAATCATTCATTCATTCATTTATTTACTAGTTTTCTTAAAATTATTTTGTTTGTATGCAAAATTAAATATTTTATAATAAATTTATTATTTGATTAATTATTTTAATAACTAAATAAATCCCTAAGAAATATTATATTACTGTTATATGGATTCATGAGTCAAAAGTACAGTTTAAGAAAGACTGATTTAAAAATTATTAAAATAAGAAAGATGATCACTGCAAATGCCTTTAGTAAAGACTAACTGATGTCCTAACAGGACAGAAGAATCTTTATTTGTATTAGTGTTTGGGTTAAAAAATATATTAAAAATACACACACACACACACACACCACACACACACACAAACACACACACATAGATTTAAGGATAATGTGATGTTATGAGAGAACTAATATCCACCAGAAAATAAACAGATCTTTCTATTCTTAATATCATTTTGAAATAAGTATTATTTAACTGTTGGTTGCCAGCCTTATTAGGGACTCTCCAAGCACAGAAATGAGTTTTAGCGTTTTCTGTACCTCTAAGGGGCAAAGCTTTTACACTTTTGCTCCTACAGCTAAATAAGTAACAGCTTTAAAAGTCACATCCCTTTTCTGTCACCTTTTTATTTTATCAAGCAACTGTTAGTTTGATTAGGGAACTGTCCATCTAAATAAACTGAACAAACCATCTATTCTGCAGATATCTATGTACACTTATATTTTACACATCGCATGCATGGGTATTTGTGTCTTTTTCTAATCATAGTTAAATTTGAAGGAGGACATACTTTTTAACTTCATATATTTTTTTAAATGAACATCACATACAAGATTCTCTCTGGCTGCTCAATGGGTCTGACTACTGGGTATTGTGGCTTTAAGCTGGAGGATATGTTTTAATCTACACTTTTCTCAGGTTTGTCTCCTTGTTATTACTTAATCATCCAATGAGCCTTACAGAACTGTCAGTTTGAAAGGCAATAAACTGTGTATGGATTTTTCTTCTTCTTTAGGATTGAGAAAGTCCCAATCATGGAAGCAATGAAAGAAACTTCCATATACCTAGTACTTCATTTCCTGACAATCAAAGGCATGTGCTAATGATGACCTTAGGCTCCTGGCTACAAATGTGAGACAGGGCTGACAAATACCCATCACTGACCCTGAAAAACAATATGTGACAAGTTTTAGGATAAAAGCCGAGTGCCTAGTATAATTACTGAGCAACTAGACAATGCATCATGTGACCTGATTGTGACAGGCCAAAGGAACAATGAACTGCTGTGTCCCCAGGGATGGCAAAGGTTGGGGCATATCTTGTTGACTTAGGGATCAAGGAGGGTTCTATTAAGCTGTAAATATCCATCAGAATATTTGTCTCACAAATGTATTTTTACAATACAAAAAACTTTATAAAATTATATAAATTTATTATTATTTTATATTATTTAAATGGTACATTTATATTATTTTAATAATTAATACAAATGTATTATTATTGGTAACATCTCTCTAAAGTTTTCCTAAAAAGTATTAAAAGAAGATTTTTCATTCACAGTTTTAAAAGTACAAGATTAAAACAGTCTTTATTGAGTTGAATGTTTGAGTCAATAACAAGTTAACAGCATTGATATCTAAAACAACAAGGAACACGTTTGTTAAAGCATGGGCACAATGTCTCATGTAAGAGGAGACACTGATAAAAGGGATGGACTCAGACAGTTATTCATGGGCAAAGCTTTTATATGTTTTAAAAAAACATTTAAATCAACAAACAAGTGTTTATTGAACAAGCTTTGAGTTGGGGACATTTTTAAGTCGGTTTGCCTGTTCTAACAGATGTAAAAATGAAAATACTTTGAATTCCTACAAGACACCAACGTTTTCAATTTGATTTTATACCTCCTTTTTTCCTTTCACATAGGGGATAAATATATTGTAGTCATCTAAACATTAACACCATAATTTCTTCCTCACAGATGTAGACATTTAAGTCTAAGGAGATTAAATGTTTTCCAAGAAAAAGGCAGTGAACTGAAAGACAAACCTAAATATGCCCATTCACTTGTGTATAGATTATTAGTCATAACAGCATATTATCAGAATTCTACAATGCAGTAGGTACTAGGGTTATAAAATGCTCTGATGAAGTCTATCATTTACTGGAGATAAGACACTAATTAATTATTTAATGGAGATAGACACTAATGCTATTCATGTCATCACTGAATGCAATAATGGCAACATGAATGAGTAGCATGGACCAGAAGGAAAGGTACACTGAAATTTACTGCATGGAGACAAGAGAGGCTTCATATTAGATTGGTGCAAAAGTAATTGTGGTTTTTGCCATTAAATAGTAAAGGTAGTCCTTGGGCAAAGGCTTGAAGGACAATATTTAAGATAGCTAAAATAGCCACTTGTCTTGGTCCTGTTTTTTGTCAGCTCTGAGACCTTGAAACAAATCAGTAATCTCTCTGGATTTCAGTTTCCTTACCAATAAAAGGAGACAGATGTTTCAAACAATCACAGAGATTTGCAACATCACAGTTATGAATCTACTATTGGGGTATTTTCCAGAAATTGTACAATGAGTTACTAAACTAAAATCATAATTCATGTCTCTAGAATTTCCATATTTATGAAGCTAATTTCTGTCTTATTAAAGCCATACTCAAGAGACTATCAATAAGTAGCAATTCACAGCATAATTTGGACTCATTTTGTTCTTTAATGCTTTAGAAAGCAACACTCTGTATCTCAAAATCTGCCCCATGAAACTCATGATGTTCACTATAAACTCACCACTATTTACAATTCTCCAACTACAGGGGCTGCCTTTCTGCCTCACGACTGCTACACAAAGCACATTTCTCCCTCGGGACCTTTGCACTAACTCTCCCTCAGCCTGAAATGTTCTTGTTCCAATCTTTGCAGGTCCAGCTTTTTCTTGTCTCTACAGTCTGATGTCACATTGACTTGTTAGAAAGGTCTTTACTAACTATCTAACATATGGTTGCCAGCATCCAACCTGGATCTCTCATTAATTAATGTTCCTGTTTAGTTTCTTTCAGAGAATGTATTGCCATCTAAACTTATCTTCCTCATTTATTTTACTATTTGTCTGTTTCCCCCAATAAAATAATGCAAGCAGGAACTGTTCACTACTGAACGTCTTGTTCACTGTGGAATATTCAAATGCCAGAAAGAATGCCTGGCTCTGAGTTGGCACTCAATAAAAGAGGGAGATAGGGAGGAGATAAAGGAGGAAGGGACAAATCTACAAAGGAAACTTTGGAAAATCACCATATCGGAGGAATTATTTTCTCCTTAGTATCTATTTATCCATTTCATTTCACCATCCAAAAGAAAATCAGTTATTCATGAAAGCAATCCCATAAAGGTTTGATGCCATGACTCAATATGGACAACTATTCATTTTCAACCATGAAATTCAATATGTTCAATGACACCTCAGGCTATACTAAAGCCAAAAAATGAAGTTGTTAAAGAATAGATAAATGGTATTGTGCTTATGAAAAGTTATTGCTCCTGAAGCAGTAAATGTTGCATTTTTATTTGTTTTACATGAAAAGTAACAATTTGTGTCAAAACTATATTTATCAGCCATTATAAAAAACAAACAGCTGGAATAAGATGGCCAGTTTTCTTTTCTATTTTCTTTGTCATTTCCACTGTATCTCATATTACTGACCACTTCCTCTTGTAAATTGCCTTCTTTGTTTCAAGATATTATTTTCTTGTCATTTCATTTTCTTTCCACCTATATAACTTTTTTTTTTTTTTTCATTCTTGTTCCTGAACTCAGCTTCCTCTACCACCCTTCAAAGACTGGTGCTCCGCAAAATTTCTATCCACAAAATCTGTTTGGCCAATTTTATTCACATCTTTAATTTCACATTTGAGCTGATGATCCTCAAATATGTACATTTAGCACAGACCTCTCTCATTGGTTTCTTTATTCATAAATCTACTTGCCTTCTAGATATTATCACTTGCATATTTCATTGAAATCTAACCTTGAGATTTATGAGTCTGGGTATTTAACAAACCACTGTATAAAGTTTACTGCATACTCAACATTGTTCAAGCACTTTAATAAATATTAACTCATTTAATTTTTAAAAACCTCTATGAAATATGTACTATTACTGTTTCTACCTTGGAGATAAGGGTACTGAGACACAGCTAGTTCATATAACTTGCCGAGGGCCATTCAACCAACAGAGTGAGGAAAGGGCACTCATTCTTGGCATCCCCATTGACCCAGATCTCCCAACCCGAAACCTTGGATATATCCCAAACAACTCCTCCTTGCCTCAGATCAAAATTATCACTAGGTTCTAGTGATTTTTACCTCCTCAATGCGTCTCTAATTCATTCTTTCCTCTTTAACTCCTGTTAAAGAGTAAACCTTAGTTCACTCCCTTACAATTCCTTTCCTAAAACATCTCAGTAGACTTCTCCTTTTTCACTGTGTCCCTTTTAAGTGCATTCTCTACACTTCCAGCACTAATTTTTCCAAGAATAAATATAATCATGTCACTTCCTTACTTAAAACTATCCAGTGACTACCCACTGCCTTCATAGGAAAATCCAAACTCCTTAGCATAGTATATCAGGTCAAGGTGCTTCATCTACTACCACCATTTCATACAAAGCTGGCTATCCAGACATACCCATTCCCTGCAGTTTCCCGAAAGTATAATGCTCATCTAAAATATGTACCTGTTCACATCTCTTCCTTTATCTTTAAGCTCCCTCTAGGTTGGAAGACATGACCCTTCCAATCATGTTTTTACTCGTTTGTCACACTATTTTATTGAGACACCTCTTGAAAATTCAGGTTCATGATTTCTGTTTCTATATGCCCAGTATGCCCCCATGGTACTTGGTACACAGTAGGCACTGAGTAAACCCATGATAAATGAAAGAATGGACACACATGTGTAATTCTTTAAGCTTATCTTAAGTGTTTTATCAGACTAATGAGACAAGCACTGAACGAAGAATGAAATTGAGTTTGGCATTTGTGATGCAGCTGTAGCCCTCTAAGCAAAGCTTTGATCTTGAGCTTCCTTTCTAATTCTAGCATTCTATGATTCAACTCTATTAAAAGTCCATTGATACCTTTGCCAGCACCAGCTGCCTTAAAAGCAGGACCACCAGCTGGGCGTGGTGGCTCATGCCTATAATCCCAGCACTTTGGGAGGCCAAGGCAGGTGGATCACGAGGTCAGGAATTCGAGACCAGCCTGGCCAACATGGTGAAACCCTGTCTCTAATAAAAATACAAAAATTAGCTGAGCCAACATGGTGGCGGGTGGCTGTAATCCCAGCTACTTGGGAGGCTGAGGCAGGAGAATTACTTAAAACTGGAAGGCAGAGGTTACAGTGAGCTGAGATCACGCCACTGCACTCCTGCCCGGGCAACAAGAGCAAAACTCCATCTCAAAAAAAAAAAAAGCAGATAGCAGGCATACACTGGCAGCACTCTGTGCCAGTGTCCAAATCTATTAAGTTTATTTACTAACTAGTCTTATTATCTATTTCATGTTGGGATTTCTTTAGGGTGTGGTAAAATTGGACAGATGGGTTGAAAGTCTTCCTTCGCGCATAATACACATAGAATTGGGCAGATGGGTTCCAATAACCAACCTTTAGGCCTGGAACACATGGATGAAGCAAGGAGGAAAAGAACACACCACTATCTAGTGATGGGTAAAAAATAGAATTGGGAATGGAGAAATTTTTTAATGAGACCTGAAATATACAAAGTAAAGCTGGAAAGTGGCACAGTGTCACTTACCTTCAAAGGTACAAATTTTTCAGGCAGCAAGCTATATATTATAGTAATAAGTGACCTTAGAAATCCAAATATAACTTACCAAAGAAAGAGATCAATCTTTGCAATAGAAGATATCAACTGGAAATAAGTTTTGTAGTAATAAGAACAGGGTTCAATGTTATTTAATATTTCTCAATTAATTAGATGAGGATTTTACACAATGTTAAACAAATGGGCAAATGGTAGCAATCTGCGAGGAAAAGACCAGACTTCAAGAGAATATCTCCAGTGTAGAAAGATGAACTGAAATAATTAAATGAAGAGATGGGTAAAAAGTATTGCCCTTAGATTCCCTCAAAACCCAAGGAAAACAAAATAAGCCCAACACAACTGTACAATGTAGAGATATGTATTTGTGGCAGCACAAATAAAAAGAGCAGGAATCAGAGCCAACAATGTAGTTGGCAGGACTAACAGCATGACCTGGCTGGATAAAGAAGTCAGTTTAATATTTGGCTGTATTAACAGAAGAATCATATCTGTTCTGATAGCTGGAGGCTGTGCTGGAGAGCTTTTGTCGACACCTCCATTTCCAAGCTCTGTGCTTCTCCACCCTACCCAGTGCCCCAGGATGTGGCTGACCTTTGTGTACTGCATCAAGTTCTCCTTTACTCTGACTTCCAGTCGGATGTGGCCAAATGGTGGCACAAGCAAAAGACAGAAGAGAAGCAAAAGAATGAGATAAGAGTGTTTATTCCTGTAGTTCCTTCCTTGTACTGGGTGAATCCCAACCATACAAAGGCCATGCCTCTGGGGTGATCTGACAACCATCTCTAAACCTCTCTCTTTATCTCTGGGTTCCTGTAACATTCTTTCCTCAGTCCTTTATGGCAAGAGGTAGTAAGGATACGTGGCTTTACTAGCCCTAGGGTATACCGCATCCCGTTTGGATCTTTGTAAATCATTCCTTTATTTAAATCCCTTCAAACTGTCTAATGCATATGACATATATTTTCTGTGGGCACCCTGGCTGATAAACATTTATTGAACACCTACCATATACCAAGCATTTCCTGTGAGCTGTTATGTTTAATATCTCTCTGAGGAAGGTTCTACTGTTATCCTACATATGTTGCAGATGAAGAAATGAAGGTGCCCAGAGGTTGACTTGCTGAAGGTCAAACAGCCAATAGGTGGCCAAGGTGGATTTGGTCCCTCCACCATCTGACTTAGAGCCCATTCTGTTAACTGCTATACTCGTTTCATTCTGTTCAGAATAGGCAGATCCCACCTGGGAATAGTTCTTTCTCCCTGGCTTTCAGAGGAATTAAACAAGACAAAGTTGTGTTTAGAGGCAATGCCAGCAAGAAAGAGGGAATCTCATAATAATCTATGGGAAATGGGGTGTACAAATTTGTAAAATTTTTCTGAAAAGCAATTTGGCAGCATGTATTAAAAACCTTTAAAAAATGTTCTTATCCTTAGGCCCGTTAATTTCATGTTTAAAAGCCCATCCTAAGGAAATGAAGATATGAATAATGATTTAATTATTGAATGTTAATTGCAGAGTGAGTTACAAGGACAAAAATCTGAAATAACTTAGATGCTTAACAAGAGAAAAATGGCTAAATTATTATACATGCATGCATATCTATATATTCCCATATATTATATAATGTTGAAATCATTAAAGTTGGGCCTTTGAAATATAATGAGTTGTAGAAATTCTTACATTGTTTATATAGGATCAAAAAAATCAAAGTATATGCCCTACGTTTTGAAATATATGCGTGCGTGTGTGTGTGTATAAGAAAAAAATGATTTTGAGATAAAACATCAAAATATTAATTGTGGTTATATTTGCACTTGGAAATATTTGCACTCGGAAACTTTGAGTGATCACTTCATTTCCACCATATAATTCTCTTTGTTTCCTGTATTTGCAGTTTTGTACCATACATTAAAAAAAATTCTTAAAACAGCAATAACTATGAACCATGGTTATAAACTGTATGACCTAAAACAGAAAAGATTCAAGAAGATGTGAATGAAGTGCTATAGAATTAAAAGGAGTATGATACTTGTCCTGAATGGCTCAAGGGGAAGAGCCTGAGCCTATGGAAATTGGAGGAAGATAGACTTTAGCTTAATGGAACAAAAAGAATTCTAATAGGATTTTAAATAGTGGGAACAGGTTGCCTTGAAAGGTTTTGATTTTTTTGTCACTGGAAGTATTCAAGAAAAGGATTGACCATATTTTTTCAGAATTCTTTTTACAGTGACATAACCTTTGTTCAGGTAATTAGATCTAGAATTTTCTCCCAACAGAGATTCTAAAATGTTCATGCTACCTAACAATGATATCTAAATATTTCCTTACCACCAGAGATACATTTCTTTGGAATACGATATGATTTTTTTTCTGGGAATTCTCTTTTAATCTTCTTCCTGGGGCAAAGTAGAATGCCTTACTAAAGTTCTAAAGTAGTTCCTTTGGAGACAGGGTACATGTCTTTTCAGCATTTATACCCATCGCTTACAACAGTTCTAAGTATATAGTCTACCCATAACATTTCAGGTTTTTTTAATTAAGTAAGCCAAATCTGGTTAATACACTACCTCAGATCCATTCCATTCTGCCTGTCCTGGGGCCCCAGTAACATGATCCGCTTCCAGCAAGAGGAGCCTCATCTCCTGGCACCTACTGATTCCCTGGTCCTTCCCTAGCTGCCCAGGGAGCCACAAAAATAACAAAGTCAGAGGAGTTAATGATGTGGAATGGGCCAGGTGAGATGCTTGCCTTCTCCTCACTACCTCCCCCATATTGTCCCAAGATATGGAGGTTCTAATAAGGCTTCTCTCAAGATGTCCCACATAACCAAGCAAACCAAGCATGCTTCTTTGAGAAGCTATGACTACCTCGTATTTGCTTTCCCTCCCTTTCCTCCTCACTTTTCTTTTTCCTTCATTCTCATGTCTTTGGGATTATTTGTCCCAGTAAAGTGCTAGCACATAGCTTTGCTTTCAAGTATATTTTCTCAGGAAATTGTTAAGACAGTAATTGAAATTTTATTGTGAGTTAGTTGATCAGATGATATCAAATCCATCCTATGATATCTTCTGAAAGAGTGAGTTAAAGGCATATTCTGACACAAAGAAAACCTACTGGAAGAATTGATCTGTAGCCTGGAGGAGGTAAAAAAAAAAAATAGCCCTGGAATGAGCATCAGCAGGCAGACCAGAAACAGCCTGATAGTGCACGGGCATGAGAGAATGACCAATGCAAGCCACCTCTGACCACGTGTAAAGCTTGCCAAAGAGTAACTTTACTAGTATACTCACTACTACCTTAACCCTCCCCAGACTCTGTTAAGCAACCTGCTTGATGATACCATTTGTTTCCCAGAGCCCCTTCTCACAGAGTATAATTCCCAACATGCTTGCAATCCTTGTGCCTTTACTCACCAACTTTCAGCTCCCCTCCCGCAATGACCATGCATGCCACACTCAAAACATTGCTTCTGTCCACAGGGAAGTCTAAGGTACCCATCACATACAGTCCTTTGAAGAATGGAAGATCTGTATCCACAAGGACAGTTCTGTCTGTGGAAGAAAAAGAAATTGCTCAGATGTGTCACAAAAACAAGAGTTACGTCTTTTATTCTAGGATTCTCCCAGCAGTTTGGGACCTGCATACGGTGTCATCTAAACCAGGACAGGTATAGCAACTGGAAGAACAAATAGTCTGCCAAAGGCTAGGCCTTACTAAACAGGAAAATAAGTTCTGATTGGTAAATGCTACCATTGCTTAACACACCACGTTCATGGACAAAATGCACTCCTTATGCACCAACCAGCAGCCTCGAGTCTACTGCAGTGGAAACACACAGATCGAATGAGCTCCCTACCCTTTATTCCTGTATCTTCACTTTTGATTCTAGCTTCAGGGATATACAGAGCAGCAGACATGACATTGGCCTCTGAAGGCAGACTATTTGGATATGAATACCAATTCTGCTACTTACTAGCTGTCTAGGCAAATAACTATCGCTCTGTGCCTCAGTTTTCTCATCTGTGGAATGGGAATAATACTAAAATTAACTGTTTTGTTCATAGGATTTTTGTGAGAGTTAAATGAGTTAATAGATTGAAAATACTTATACAATATTAGTAAGCTGTCTCTAATTCCCTAAGTCCCATTGTATAAGGCAAAGTACATGGTGCATGCTTAATAAACGCTTGATGTTATTATTTTTACTGTTGTCCCTTAGCTTGCCATGCTTATAGAGCTTACCGGACAATTTAAAATCATTATGTTTTATTTCCCCTTTCATAAAAGCAGTCTTCATATAACTTCAGAAGAAATAATCATAGCTTTTGCCTGGGATTTATTATAGAGTAATATATAAATACAACATTTTCATTTAAAACAGTATTTCATGTATGCCAAAGCATTGCGTTAGTTTTTGAAATTTAGCAGTAATTCAACACTAATTAATGACATCAAATAAAGATTTTCGCTTAAATTTCTAGTGCCATAATCACCAACACATGTAAAGATTTATAAGGAATTCTTTTGTTAATATCATCTCATCTCTCATTCTAGGAAACAGTGCACTTGCTCTTCTTAAGGACATGCCTAAGCAAATTAACTTGTCATGAGTTGTCTTTCCTAGCCCCTCCCTGCTTCCTGCATTATAAGAATGGCCACGCCCTCCTGTGGCAGAGATTATAGAGCTGTAAACCACCATTTCTCTTGTTTTCCTAAGTTCACAGACTACGGTTTCCACCTCCTTTGCAGGTAGATGAAGTCATGTGACTGAGTTGTAGCCAATAAAATGTGAGAAGAATTAAAGTATGGCATCTCTAGGGCTGGTCCATTAATTCTGTATGCCTTTTCCCTCCCCTTTTCTCTCAGTTAGATGTAGAGCAGTGGTTCTCAAAGTATGGTCCTATCCCATCAGGATGCAAAGCAAGCACTAGTTCTGCTAGCAAGATATTCTCTCTCCTCGCTGGCTCCACCACTCTCTCTAGGGAAACAACCTCTCTCTTTTACACTTCAATGACACACTGTACATACATCTATCAGAGTACTGAGACACATGATTCAAATTATATACATACAATATTGTATGTGAGGAAGTAACTGTCACTGGGCTGGTCCTCGGTGTGATTATGACTTCCTCTCCCACTCTGACTTCCTTAAGTGATCATTCTTTTTCTTTTTAAATTCCTAGTGTTTTTGCAGTACTGAAGATAAAGACACTAAATAAATGTCGTCCAGATCTGTTGAGTTTAATCCCCTACATACCTTAAATTCAAGAGCTCATTGGTGACTGGTACAAAATGAATGATCAAGCTAAACAGATAAAAATAAATCTATATCTTACTCTCATCTCTAGCACTTTTCAAAATATTCAAATAAAAGAGTGAAGTACCTAGAGAATGTTCTAGGTTTAGCATACATTTTATGGGTTCATGACTTTAAGAATTATTTGAAGCAAAATTTGTAAAAAAACAAGAGGGCTTTGCCTCTAATTTATTTACTTATTTATTTAATTTTCATCTTTCATTTTAAATTCAGGGATACATGAGCAGGATGTGCAGGTTTGTTAACACAGGTAAACTTGTGCCAGGGTGGCCTGCTGCACAGATCATGCCATCACTCAGGTATTAGGCCCAGAACCAATTAGCTATTCTTCCTGATCCTCTTCCTCCTCCCACCACCTGCCCTCTGACAGGCCCCAGTGTGTGCTGTTCCCTGCCTTGTGTCCATGTGTTCTCATCACTTAGCTCCCACTTATAAGCAAGAACATGTGGTATTTGGTTTTCTGTTCCTGTATTAGGTTACTAAGGACAATGGCCTCCAGCTCCATCCATATCCCTGCAAAGGACATTATCTCATTCCTTTTTATGGCTGCATAGTAATTCATTATATCCATGTACCACATTTTCTGTATCCAGTCTATCATTGATGGGCATTTAAGTTGATTCCATGTCTTTGCTATTGTGAATAGTGCTGCAATGAACATATGTATGCATATGTCTTTAAAACAGAATGGTTTCTATTCCTTTGGGTAGATACCCAGTAATGGGATTGCTGGATCGAATGGTATTTCTGCCTCTAAGTCTTTGAGGAATTGCCACACTATCTTCCACAATGATTGAACTAATTTACACTCCCACCAACAGTATAAAAGCATTCCTTTTGCTCTACAACCTTACCAGCATCTGTTTTTTGATTTTTTAATAATAGCCATTCTGACTGGTATGAGATGATATCTCATTATGGTTTTGATCTGCATTTCTCTAATGATCAATGATGTTAAGCTTTTTTTCATATGTCTGTTGGCTGCATGTATGTCTTCTTTTGAGAGGTATCTGTTCATGTTCTTTGCCCACTTTTTAATGGGGTTGCTTTTTCTTGTAAATTTAAGATCTTTATAGATGCTGGATATTAGACATTTGTCAAATGCATAGATTGCAAAATTTTTCTCTCATTCTGTAGCTTGACTACCCTGATGATAGTTTCTTTTGCTGTGCAGAAGCTCTTTAGTTTAATTATATCCCATTTGTCAATTTTTGCTTTTGTTGCAATTGCTTTTGGCATCTTATCATGAAATCTTCGCCTGTGCCTATGTCCTGAAACCTGGTATTGCCTAGGTTTTCTTCCAGGGTTTTTATAGTTGTGGGTTTTACATTTAAGTCTTTATTCCATCTTGAGTTGATTTTTGTATATAGTTTAAGAAAGGGGCCTAGTTTCCATTTTTTTTGCATATGGCTAGCCAATTCTCCCAGCATCATTTATTAAACAGGAAATTCTTTCCCCACTGCTTGTTTTTTGAGGTTTGTCAAAGATGAGATGGTTGTAGGTGTGCAGTCTTGTTTCTGCCTTCTTTTTTCTGTTCCATTGGTCTATGTGTCTGTTTTGTACCAGTACCATGCTGTTTTGTTATGCTATTTGGTTACTGTAGCCCTGCAGTGTAAAGTTGGGTCATGTGATGCCTCTAGCTTTTCTCTTTTTGCTTAGGATTGCCTTGGCTATTTGGACTTTTGTTTGGTTTTATATGAATTTTGAAATAGTTTTTACTAACTCTGTGAAGAATCTTAATGGTAGTTTAAGGGGACTAGCAATGAATCTATAAATTGCTTTAGACAGTATGGCCATTTTCATGATATTGATTCTTCCTATCCATGAGCATGGAATATTTTTTCATTTGTTTGTGTCATCTCTGATTTCTTTGAGCAGTGGTTTGTAGTTCTCCTTGAAGAGGTCCTTCACTTTCCTCGTTAGCTGTATTCACAGATATTTTATTCTTCTTGTGGCAGTTGTGAATGGGAGTTCATTTGTGATTTGGCTCTTGGCATGTCTATTGTTACTGTATAGAAATGCTAGTGATTTTTGCACATTGATTTTGTATCCTGAGACTTTGATGAAGTTGCTTATCAGTTTAAGAAGCTTTGGGCTGAGACAATAGGGTTTTCAAGCTGTAGGATCATGTCATCTGCAAACAAAGATAGTTTGACTTCCTCTCCTCCTATTTAAATATGCTTTATTTCCATCTCTTGCCTAATTGACCTGGCCAGAACTTCCAATACTACGTTGAATAGGAGTGGTGAGAGAGAGAGTATCCTTGTCTTGTGACAGTTATCAAGTTATCAAGGGGAGTGCTTCTGGCTTTTGCCCATTCGATAGAATATTGGCTATGAGTTTGTCACATACGCCTTTTATTATTTTGAGGTATATTTCTTCAATACTTAATTTGAGAGTTTTTAATTTGAATGTATGTTGAATTTATCAAAGGGCTTTTCTGCATCTATTGAGATAATCATGTGGTTTTGGTCTTTAGTTCTGTTTGTGTAGCGAATCACATTTACTGATTTGCATATATTAAATCAACCTTGCATTCCAGGGATGAAGCCTACTTGATCATGCTGGATAAGCTTTTTGATGCACTGCTGGATTCAGTTTGCCAGTATTTTGTTGAGAATTTTTGCATTGTTGTTCATCAATAATATTGGCCTGAATTTTTCTTTTTGTCATATCTCTGCCAGGTTTTGGTATCAGGATGATGCTGACCTCATGGAATGAGATAGGGAGGAGTCCTTCCTTTTTAATTCTTTGGAATAGTTTCAGTAGAAATAGTACCAGCTGTTCCTCATAACTCTGGTAGAATTCAACTGTGAATCCACCTGGTCCTGGGATTTCTTTGGTTGGTAGGCTATTTATTACTGCCTCATTTTCAGAATTCATTATTAATCTATTCAGGGATTCAATTTCTTCCTGGTTCAGTCTTGGGAGGGTGCATGTGTCCAGGAATTTATCCATTTCTTCTAAATTTTCTATTTTATGTGCAAGAGGTGTTTATAATATTCCCTGAGGGTTGTTTGTGTTTCTCTGGGGTCAGTGGTAATATCCCCCTTGTTGTTTCTGATTGTGTTTATTTCAATCTTCTCTCTTTTCTTCTTTATTAATGTAGCCAGCAGTCTATTTAATTAGTTTAAAAAAAAAAAAAAAAACAGCTCCTAGATTTGTTGATTTTTTGAAGGGTTTTCCTGTCTCTGTGTCCTTCAGTTCAGCTCCCATCTTGGTTATTTCTTGTCTTCTGCTAGCTTTGACATTTGTTTGTTCTAGGTTCTCTAGTTCTTTTAGTTGTAATGTTAGATTGTTAACTTGAGATCTTTCTCGCTTTTAGATGTGGGCATTTAGTGCTATAAATTTCCCTCTTCATGCTGCTTTAGCTATGTCCCAGATATTCTGGTACAGTATATCTTCATTCTCATGAGTTTGAAATAACTCTTTGATTTCCGCCTGCATTTCACTATTTACTCAAGAGTCGTTCAGGAGAAGGAGGAGGTTGTTCATTTCCATGGTGTTGTGTGGTTTTGAATAGACCTTTTTTTTTTTTTTTTTTTTGAGACAGAGTCTCATTACTCTGTTGCCCAGGCTGGAGTGCAGTGGTGTGATATCAGCTCACTGCAACCTCCGCCTCCTGGATTCAAGTGATTCCCTTGCTTCAGCCTCCCGAGTAGCTGGGATTACAGGCGTCTTCCACCATACCTGGCTAATTTTTGTATTTTTAGTAGAGACAGAGTTTCACCATATTGCCCAGGCTGGTCTTGAACTCCTGACCTCAGGCAATCCACCCACCTCAGCCTCCCAAAGTGCTGGGATAACAGTCAGGAGCCACCACACCTGGCCTTGAATAGATTTCTTAATCTTATGTTCTAATTTGATTGTGCTGTGGTCTGAGAGACTGTTATTATTTCAGTTCTCCTGCATTTGCTGAGAGTGATTTACTTCCAATTATATGATCAATTTTAAAGTAAGTGCTATGTGGTAATGAGAAGAATGTATATTCCTTTGTTTTGGGGTGGAGAGGTCTATAGATATCTATCAGGTCGACTTTATCCAGAGTTGAGTTCTGGTCCTGAATATCTTTTTTAATGTTCTAAATTATCTGTCTAAGATTGTCAGTGGTGTGTTAAAGTCTCACGCTATTATTGTGTGAGAGTCTAAGTCTCTTAGAAGGTCTCTAAGAACTTGCTTTATGAATCTGAGTGCTACAGTATTGGATGCATATATATTTAGGATAGTTAGCTCTTCTTCTTGAATTAAACGCTTTACCATTATGTACTGCCCTTGTCTTTTTTCATTTTTGTTGGTTTAAAGTCCATTTTGTCAGAAACTAGGATTGCAACCCCTGCTTTTTTCTGTTTTCCATTTGCTTGGTAAATTTTTCTTCTTTCCTTTATTTTGAACCTATGTGTGTCTTTGCATGTGAGATAGGACTCTTGGAGACAGCACACTGATGGGTCTTGGTTCTTTATCCAGCTTTAAAAGACTCTGTGTTTTTTAATTGGGGCATTTAGCCCATTTATATTTAATGCTAGTATTGATATTGTGTGTATTTGATCCTGTCATGATGATGCTAGCTAGTTATTTTACAGACTTCTTTATGTAGTTGCTCCATAATGTCACTGGTCTGTGTATTTCAGTTTTTGTAGTGACTGGTAATCGTTTTTCATTTTCATATTTAGTGTTTCCTTCAGTTCTTTTAAGGCAGATCTGGTGGTACCAAATTCCCTCAGCATTTGCTTATCTGAAAAGGATCTTATTTCTCTTTCAATTATGAAGTTTAGTTTGTCCAGATAAGAAATTCTAGGTTGGGGGCCAGGTGTGGTGGCTCATGCCTGTAATTCCAGCACTTTGGGAGGCCAAGGCAAGTGGATCACTTGAGGCTAGAAGTTCAAGACCAGCTTGGCCAACATGGCAAAATCCTGTCTCTACTAAAAATACAAAAATTAGCCAGGCATGGTGATGCATACCTGAAATCCCAGCTACTTGGGAGGCTGAGGCACAAGAATTGCTTGAACCTGGAAGATAGAGATTGCAGTGAACTGAGATCACACCACTGCAGTCCAGCCTGGGTGACAGAGCAAGACTCCATCTCAAAAATAAATAAGAAAGAAAGAAAAAGAAATTCTGTCTTGGAATGTCTTTTCTTTAAGAATGTTGAATATTTGCCCCCAATCTCTTCTGGCTTACAGTGTTTCCATTAAGAGGTCTGCAGTTTGTCTGATGGGCTTCCCTTTGTAGGTCACCTGGCCTTTCTCTGGCTGCCTTTAACATTTTTGCTTTCATTTTGACCTTGGAGAAGTTGATGATTATGTGTCTAGGGAATGATCTTCTCATACAGTATCTTACTGGGGTTCTCTGCATTTCCTGAATTTCAATGTTGGCTTGCCTAGCTAGGTTGGGGAAGTTTTCCTGAATGATATCCTAAAATATGTTTTCCAAATTGGTTCCATTCTCCCCGTCTCAAAGCAAGAGTTTTAAACAAATTGATTTTTATCTGTTCCAACCTATAGCACATTCAACCAATATTCAGCTATTAAACCTGATTGTACAAAACAATAAAATTTGTTGAACTAATGCTGTCTCTCATCCACAGAGTACTCACACATACACATAACAGTATGACAGTGGTGCTTTTAGATGTATTGCTAAGCTAAAATATAATAAGTACATGAAGTCTAAATTATACCCCTTTTAGAAAAAATTTTTCCTTTTAATTGCCCTACCAACTCCAAATGTACCAACAAATTTCCCATGAATCACACAAAGACTATTATAACCACTTGAGAACAGGAATGCAGCTGATGTTCTCACTTTTATTTTCTCAGGACCTAGAAGAATAATATTTATCCCATAATAGATGGTCAAAAATACCACCACACACACACACACACACACACGCATAAGTAAACATGTGTGTGCACACACACGCATAAGTAAACATGTGTGTGCACACACATAAATTCCAATAGCTATCAGAGGAAAAGTATAGCATGAAGACAAGAAGAGAAACATTAGTCTTATTTCTTTTGGTGCCACACTTTTCACTTTGAAATTCTCTGGATTCACCTCCCCATTTTTTCTTATTTATTCCTTTTCTTTCCTATAATGTGACAAATCTTGATGGGTGTTAGGAATTTAAAGATGAGCGAGTCATGTTTCCCACCATCAGATGAAGACAGGTATATATACGAATAAATAATGTGATATACTTGAAATGATGACATACTTTTTAATTACATGGGGGTTAACTCTGTTTTTATTCCCAGATGCTTCAAACTGGAGTCTACCAATGTGTCTCTTATAAGAAAATTCTGCTAAAATAAAATAAGCACATGGCATACAGAGATTTTCATAAAGGAATTCTCCTTGTATCACAATAATAAAGATTTCAGCTAGTCACATGAGAAAAAGAATTCACCCTAATGTAGCCTCCAGAGCAGACCATCTGCAGGTCTAAACTGACCAGTCCTCAGCTACAATGACACTTGCAGAGGATTTCTCTTTTTTCCAGGAGTCAAAAGCTGGCATCTATGTGCCACATTTTCTAGAAGTAACATCCTTTCCATAAAATTACTCAAGATATTTCAGAGCAATCACTCAGAAACAGTTATTTATACAACTCACGTAATAATATACGTGATGGATCACCTCTAATTTAAGTGTGTTCCAGTGCTTTCCACCCTGTCCTGCCTTGGCTACAGATATTCCACCCTATTCTGTCAGTGACCAATCTATCCTACTTGAGAGAATGAGCACTGGCATATGGAGAGAACCATCTGGAATTTCTGTTGCTCAATGGGTGGCTGATGGGGGAGCTGATCTGGAAAGAGGCTCCAAAAAGAATTAATGAGTTCCAGATGTAATTAAAGACTGCTTTTCCCCCCAAAGGGGCTCAGGACTAGCCATGGGGTGGTGCTTCTTGGTTCCGAATTACACCCTTTAACCACTTGTTCATCTATCAAGCACTAAACACCACCATCTTTATCCTTTTGTGTTTTGCCAAGCAGTGTTTTGGCTTTTTGGTCTTTTTTTTCCTGAAAGTGTTCTATTTTTACAATTAGAACACTAAAGCTTTAAAAATAATATCTGAAAAGTTAACAATAAGGAGAAACCCCTGAATTTTTCCATGCACCAAATGCAACAACAACAAAAAAGACTCAGAGTTTTATTAGAAATGCATTAAGTGGCCTCAAGACCAGAAAACCTGAGCCAGACTGAAAGACAGATGTCTCTGAAAGAGGGGTGGGGCTTCTTTTGTATCAAGAACAATTGGACTACCACAGTTACAAAGCATTCCATATAAGTTCAACACTAGATTTAAACTCACTTTTTTTCCCAGCAAAGTTAGGGAATCAAGGTCACTATTGTGTAGCATTCCAAGGGTCTGACACTTGTCTAAATCCTGTAGAAATGAGATCAAGGGCAAAGGGCACAGATCCTGGGAATAATGATGGGGTCACATGAACAGGCATAATTTAGGGCAGGCAGACCCACTGCTTGTATGGTATTCACTGTATCAGGCCCCATAACTTAGGTGGTGAAGACAGTTTCCACTACAACCCTGCTATTGTCAGGAAAGCAGCCTATACTGACTTTGGACACAGCTCAGACTTCTGAGGGAGAGCAATGGCATGCCAGGCAGAGCAGGACATACAAGGACTATTTGTGGGCTTGTTATTTTCCTGTACCTTCCATAATTAATGGATTTCTTTCTCTGCACTCAGCCTTGGCCCCTATATTTTCTATTAAATATGTGAACCAAAGGAAAAGTAAATTTTAAAGCCATTTGAATTACCACTAAATGATCTAATCTTCCTTTGTAGAAAGAAAATATTTTTAGCTCCAAAGTGACTACTTTAAATATACATTTTACACAATGATTGGTGATATTTTCTTTCTTTTGTGGTCTTGTTTAACTTTGGAGGCATCTAACAATTTATCTAAATAGTCTATCATAATTTATAAAGACGAATGATACATCCAAGGAAAGTATTCCCAAAATAGAATGGAAACTCTTATGCATAAATACTTCATAGAGATGAAAGATGAATATGATTGAAAATTAGTGTCAAGTAGACTAATTTACTGAGATGATGGTATTCAGTTCTCTAGAGTTCATTCTCTTGTAGAAAAAGCTGAACAGAGATGTGCTAGAAGATAAGGATGCAGCCTTTCTATAACTAAACTCTTTCCAAAGAGTTGCTAGCTTTATAGTCTGCCTTTGTCATCAAATCCACACAGGTGGTTTCTTTATTCTACTCTGCCTATCATTTTTTTTCAAACTGGTCTTAAAAATAGGCAGAAGAGGCAGTTTCAAAGTGCCCAGAGGCACACGATGCAAGACTAAAAGCCAGTTTCCTAACACCTTGAAGAAAAACCATCTGCTGGCCTGATTGTATGTGTGTGTGTGTGTGTGTGTGTGTGAGAGAGAGAGAGAGAGAGAGAGAGAGACAGAGAGAGAGGAGGATGGGAGGGGAGGAGAGAAAAATACCTCTTCTCACTCTCACCTCATGAGAAGAGTCCCATTTAAACTTTGGACAATAAATCCCCATCCCACTCCCCACATTCTTTCTGTGTCTTTTTCAATCACACACAGACATGTATAATTCCCATAGTAGAATAAACATTTTAAATTATGATATTTTAATTGATCAATAAAATGCTTAACATACAATGTTTATTTCTTCCTCTAGTCTATACCATCTGTTCTTCAAAAATATTTTGAATCTATTTAATAGGAAGGTTTTTAAGTACAATTACCAACTGTATCAGATCAGTCCTCTGCATCCCAAATTCTGAAAGGAAAATACCAGAAGGTGCTGCTGTTTTCATAAAAATAGAAAAGATTCTGTGCCTTCTCTCATCCCAGACTTTATTATTATTGTTTTAAATCTAGAGACAGTGCTGCTGTTCTCTTCATTAGACTTCAAAGAAATCAGAGTGGTTCACATGGCATTGCTATTTAAACCAAGGTCCATAGTTGTCACTTTGCTCAGATGGCTCAAGGCAAAAACAACAACAACAACGACAATCAAACAAACAAAAAACCTAGACCTTGCAATCCCCAGAAGACCTAAAAAGGAACAATATGCATTTTGATAAACTTTAGTTCTGATGTTAAACTACAGTTTGGCTTTATTCACTTAATTCTATTACTTCCATACATTGTTAATGAATTCCAACTAACACGAGGTTTGGGGATAAAATCCCTCTCCAATCCTGTAGGGAGTAATGCTTAATATGTGAAGAGGCATAAACTGGCAACTCTCAGGTGATCCAATTATTAAATTTGTACATGTTACAGTTGGTTTTACAGCCAAACTAAGCACTTATTTTCCTATGTGGGTTTTTGTTTTGATTTGTTTCCTTAAGAAGAATAATATGATCAATTTTTAGTAAATAAATATATTTTGTGCTTTTACCCTGAATAGAAAAATATGAATATCTATGAAATAAGTGATTCATTCCTGAATGGTGCTGTTTAGGCAAAGGTCCAGATATCAAATATTATATCAAATACGTTTATTTCTCCCCATCAGGTCTTTTTTGAAAAATAAATCTTCTCTTTTTGTCTCTGCGTGACACTAGACAGGTCAATATATCCAAAAAACTATGAGATTCTTTAATTTTTCTCGGTGTTATTGACTTCTTTTCTTAAGTTCTCAATTGTTTCTTCTGCAGGAAAATAAACTCAAAAGATTATTAAAATCTTAAAAATAAGATGCTTGTATCCTTTTTGCTTTTTAAATATACATATATCAATTATAATTGATGTTTAAGAGAGAGTTTAAAATATAGTATCTAACAAATATTTAGTAAATAATCTATACTTTCTATTTTAATATCTTGTACCAAAATTTATATTTTCTGAACAAACCAATCTATGTGTTGTGCTCCTAAATTAATAAAGTGTTTATAGTTTATAAAGCACAAAATAACTTCTGTAGAAGTTGTCATTGTTCCCAACATTTTTATATTTTCCATATTTTTTGGAAAGTCCCAAAAAATTAAGTCCCTTAAAAGTCTTCTTGTAAATTCCAGTGAATTACATGTATTGAAAGCAAGGAGTTCTTGCTTGGGGTTTCCAAAATATGTTATTTTCCACTTGAATTCAAACATTGTCCCAGAAATTAATGAAGGTTCCTAGAATGTTTATTGACAATTCTAAGTATTCTAACTATAATGTCTGGATTCTACAGCCTCTATCAAAAGTCCCAATACCCTAAAATATCTTTGCATGGTAAACATACTGAAATTCTTGTCCTTAGAGTTAATTCCTCTTTTTAATCCAAGGTGACTAGAAGACCCCAGGAGAAAAATGATATATAAAGTAAAGGTATTCTCACTGACCAATACATTTGTTCATCCATCCATTCATTCACTTAGCAAATACTACCAAGTGCTTTGTCAGACACTGTGATATATGCCAAAGAAACAAACATAAATAAAACAAGTCTCCCACTTCACATAGGGAAGAAATTTTTTTTTTTTTTTTTTTTTTGAGACAGAGTTTCACGCTTGTCACCCAGGCTGGAGTGCAATGGCGGGATCTTGGCTCACTGTAATCTCCGCCACCTGGGTTCAAGCAATTCTCCTGCCTCAGCTTCCCTAGTAGCTGGGATTACAGGTGCCCACCACCACGCCTGGTTAAATTTTCATATTATTAGTAGAGACAGAGTTTCACCATGTTGGCCAGACTTGGTCTCAAACTCCTGACCTCAGGTGATCCGCCGGCCTCGGCCTCCCAAAGTGCTAGGATTACAAGTGTGAGCCACGGGGTAATGAAATTGATGGGATGAGTTTTGGAAGAAGAAAAATGTAAGATCTGAAGTCCTTTTAGTATTTGCTTCTGATACCCACCGAAATGATCACGGCAAAGCCCAGGCAACATTTCTAAGTAAAAAAGACTATGTCTGTTTCTTCTTTCTTTCTAGTGCCCATCCATCTCTGATAAACTACGGACCTCATTTGCTCCTAACTACCAAATGGCCAGAATCCCACTGACGCACACCCACCAACAGCCCACCAACATATGAAGGGTCTCAGTAGTTCTATAGTTCCAGTAATTTCTCAGTTGTGTCCCAAGTCCCTCCAGGCTTAACTCACTTACACATGACTAACTAGAGAAATAATACTTCATGGGGGTAACAGGAGAAATTAAGCAAAATGCCACATAAAAAAGTATTACAGTGCCTGGCACATAAAAGGCATTCAATTATCAGCTATTGCTTTCATATGCCCAACATGTAGCTTGGAGTACTTGCTCTATACCTGTCACTTCACTATTGTGTGAACCAAAGAAACACAGTTCCTGGCCTCATGAAATCACACATTTTGTGGAGGAAATAAGACATTGATACACAATTGCAAAATTTACTGCATAGGCACAAACTCTGCAAATTGATAAGAAGAAAAACACATTAATACTATGAGAGTAACAGCGAGGGATCAAGGATGAAACAGCTGAGACCTAAAAAGCCAGCAGCAATTAACTAGGTGTAGAGTTGCTCCAGAGAAAGGAGGCAGGAGAGATGAAAAGTCAGAAGTGGGAAAGAGCTCCATACATACAAAAGACTGAAAGGTGAGAAACGCAAATCAAAAATCACAATGAGATACCATCTCACACCAGTCAGAATGGCTATCATTAAAAAGTCAGAAAATAATAGATGCTAGCGAGGCTGTGAAGAAAAGGGACTGCTTATACACTGTTGGTGGGAATCCAAATTAGTTCAGCCACTGGGGAAAAAAAGTTTGATGATTTCTCAAAGAACATGAAATAGAACTACCATTAAAATCAGCAGTCACATTACTGGGTATATATCCAAAGGAAAATAAATCATTCTACCAAAAAGACACGTGCACTTGTAGGTTTATCACAGCACTGTTCTCAGTAGCAAAGACCTGGAATCAACCTACCTGCCCATCAATGGTGGACTGGATAAAGAAACTGTGGTACATATACACCGTGGAATACTATGCAGCCATAAAAAAGAATAAAATCATGTTCTTTGCAGCAACATGGGTGCTGCTGGAGGCTGTTATCTTAAACAAATTAACACAGGAACAGAAAACCAAATACTACATGTTCTCACTTATAAGCGGAAGTAAGCATTGGGTACACACGGACATAGAGATGAAAACAACAGACACTGGAGACTGCTAGAGAGGGAAAGAAGAGACAAAAGGCTGAAAAGCTACCTATTGGGTGCTATGCTCACTATCTGGGTGAAAGAAAGGATTCATTCATATCCCAAATTTCAGCGTCATGTAATACTTACATGTAACCAACCTGCACATGTACCATCTGAATCTAAATGAAAAGTTGAAATTATATTTTTTAAAAAGGACTGAAAAGCAACAAGAATGCCCACACTGCTGAATCTGGAGGACACAGGTAAGAAGCAGGGCTGGAAAAGTGGGCAAGAGAGTGGATCAGGAAGGACTTTGGAGGCTATGTAAAAACCATGAGATTTTCATCTTGAGAATGAAAGTAAGCCACTAAGGGGAAATTAAAGAGGGAAATTACACAGCCAACTCATATTTTTAAGAGTGCTCTGTATAAGGTGTAAGGAAGGGATCTAGTTTCAGCTTTCTACATATGGCTATCCAGTTTTCCCAGCACCATTTATTAAATAGGGAATACTTTCCTATTTCTTGTTTTTGTCAGGTTTGTCAAAGATCAGATGGTTGTAGATGTGTGGTAATTCAAGATGGATTAAAGACTTAAATGTTAGACCTAAAACCATAAAAACCCTAGAAGAAAACCTAGGCAATACCATTCAGGACATAGGCATGGGCAAGCACTTCATGTCCAAAACACCAAAAGCAATGGCAACAAAAGCCAAAACTGACAAATGGGATCTAATTAAACTAAAGAGCTTCTGCATAGCAAAAGACACTACCACCAGAGTGAACAGGCAACCTACAGAATGGGAGAAAATTTTTGCAATCTACTTATCTGACAAAGGGCTAATATCCAGAATCTACAAAGAACTCAAACTTACAAGAAAAAAACAAACAACCTCATCAAAAAGTGGGTGAAGGATATGAACAGACACTTCTCAAAAGAAGACATTTATGCAGCCAAAAGACACATGAAAAAATGCTCATCACCACTGGTCATCAGAGAAATGCAAATCAAAACTACAATGAGATAGCATCTCACACCAGTTAGAATGGCAATCACTAAAAAGTCAAGAAACAACAGGTGCTGGAGAGGATGTGGAGAGATAGGAACACTTTTACACTGTTGGTGGGACTGTAAACTAGTTCAACCATTGTGGAAGACAGTGTGGCGATTCCTCAAGCATCCAGAACTAGAAATACCATTTGACCCAGCCATCCCATTACTGGGTATATAACCAAAGGATTATAAATCATGCTGCTATAAAGACACATGCACACATGTGTTTATTGCGGCACTATTCACAATAGGAAAGACTTGGAATCAATCCAAATGTCCATCAATGATAGACTGGATTTTAAAAATGTGGCACATATACAACATGGAATACTATGCAGCCATAAAAAAGGATGAGTTCATGTCCTTTGTAGGGACATGGATGAAGCTGGAAACCATCATTCTCAGCAAACTATCACAAGGACGAAAAACCAGACACTGCATGTTCTTACTCATAGGTGGGAATTGAACAATGAGAACACTTGGACACAGGAAGGGGAACATCACACACTGGGGCCTGTCATGGGGTGGGGGGAGGTGGGAGGGATAGCACTAGGAGAAATACGTAATATAAATGACGAGTTAATGGGTGCAGCACACCAACATGGCACATGTATACGTATGTAACAAACCTTAAAGAATAAATAAATAAATAAATAAACAGACAAAACAAAATAAAACTAGAAAAATAAAAGAACCAAAAGTAGAACTGCCATTTTATCTAGCAATCTTACCACTGGTTATCTACCCAGTGGAAAATAAGTCATTATACAAAAAAGATACTTGCACACGCATGTTTATAGCATCACAGTTTGCAATTGCAAAATCGTGGAACCAATCCAAACGCCCATCAATCAATGAGTGGATAAAGAAACTGTGGCATATATATATATATACTCTACATGAAGTAACTCAGGAAAGGAAAACCAAACACTGTATGTTCTCACTGATATGTGGGCGCTAAGCTATGAGGACACAATGGCATAAGAATAATACAATGGACTTTGGGGGAAAGGTGTGAGGGTTGAGGGAATAAAAGACTACAAATACGGTGCAGTGTATATTGCTCGGGTGATGGGTGCACCAAAATCTCACAAATCACGACTAAATAACTTACTCCACTAAATAACTTACTCATGTAACCAAACACTGAATCTAAATGAAAAGTTGAAATTATATTTTTTAAAAAAGACTGAAAAGCAACAGGAATGCCCACATTGCTGAATCTGGAAGACAGAGGTAAGAAGCAGGGCTGGAAAGGTGGGCAAGAGAGCAGATCAGGAAGGACTTTGGAGGCTATGTAAAAACTATGAGATTTTCATCTTGAGAATGAAAGTAAGCCACTAAGGGGAAATTAAAGAGGGAAATTACACAGCCAACTCATATTTTTAAGAGTTCTCTGGGCCGGGCGCGGTGGCTCAAGCCTGTAATCCCAGCACTTTGGGAGGCCGAGACGGGTGGATCACGAGGTCAGGAGATCGAGACCACCCTGGCTAACACGGTGAAACTCCGTCTCTACTAAAAAATACAAAAAAACTAGCCGGGCGAGGTGGCGGGCGCCTGTAGTCCCAGTTACTCGGGAGGCTGAGGCAGGAGAACGGCATGAACCCAGGAGGCGGAGCTTGCAGTGAGCTGAGATCTGGCCACTGCACTCCAGCCTGGGCGACAGAACAAGACTCCGTCTCAAAAAAAAAAAAAAAAAGAAAAGAAAAGAAAAAGAGTTCTCTGTATAAGGTGTAAGGCAGGGATCAAATTTCAGCTTTCTACATATGGCTGCCCAATAACCTATAGAAAATAAAAAATAATTTTTTTAAAAAAGAGTGCTCTGGCTGCAATGGGGGAGAATGGAGTAGATGAGGGTAAGCATAGCAGGAGAATAATAATTAAGAGACATTCTAGTGGTTCACCCAAGAGGCCATGATGCATATATTAGGGTGGTGAGAGAGGAGATTAAAAAACACATATTTGAGTAATACTCAAGAAGCAGAATAGCCAGGATTGGATAAAGTGTCAAGAACAACCCTGAGCAATTGGGAGTGGAAGATGGTGCCATGTACTGGAATGGCAAAGCTGGAAGAAGAGCAAGTTGGCTACTGGCAATGGCAGGCTTGGCAGGGAGAGAGCAGAAATAGAGGATTCTCTCTGAGTTATTTTGGTTTAAGATACCTGTATCTCATCACAGTGCAGATTTCAAGTGGGCAATTAGACATATAGGTCTAATCCTTGGGAAAAGAAAAAACATTTTTATGAGTTCAAGGGCTATCAATAGCTTCACAACTAGAAAATGTATGTTCTCCAAAAATCACCAAGACAGAATGAGAAGAATCAAGAATTTATTTTAATTCAAGGGAATTTTTAAAATCATATGGAGCATTCAAAAAATGTGTTCACTGATAGGAGACGTCATATAGAGAGGGAAAGACTGCAGACAAGAAAGAGAAAGGAAGGACACAAGTATGGACTGAGGTATTTGAAAAGGAATAACAGCATTAAGATGCAGAGAACATCAGGTGGGATTATCTTTGGGAGAAGGTAAAACACTTTGTTATAACAGGAGGAAAGAAAGAGAAGATAAGGGGTGCTGCAATTTATATATACTTGTCTCCTTTAAAGTGGAGCCTGAGGATACCTAAAACACCCTGCAAAAGACTATGAACTTGGGTCACACTCTCAGTTCACCTCTAAATCGTATCATGTTAACATTGGACTCCACCTGCTAATAACCAATAGAGATTAGGGATGATCTCTACTATAAAACTCTGTGTGTAAAAATATATCTATCTGGCTGGGCATGGTGGCTCATGCCTGTAATCCCAGCACTTTGGGAGGCCGAAACGGGTTGATCACCTGAGGTCAGGAGTTCGAGACCAGTTTGGCCAACATGGTGAAACCCCTTCTCTACTTCTCTACTAAAAAAATACAAAATATTAGCTGGGCATGGTAGTGGATACCTGTAATCCCAGCTACTTGGGAGGCAGGAGAATTGCTTGAACCTGGGAGGCAGAGGTTGCAGTGAGCCAAGATCATGCCATTGCACTCCAGCCTAGGCAACACAGATGGATATATATATATATATATATCCATCTATATGAGCATTTGGCTTAATGTCTACTTAGAAAACTTTATTACCTTAACACCATCTGAACAGGATTCTTTTTAAAGTAACTAATGAGAACTAATACATAAGAATGAGTGACTGCTGTATAAATACATTAAAAAATTAATGAAATTAATGCACATGCATCTAGACATCCATATATCAAGCCAAGCATGTATTTTACATATGGGGTCTTTGTAGTCATCCATTCATTCTCAAATAGAGACTAGTTCTATACTACAACATGGATGAAACTTGAGAACATTATGCAGGGTGAGAAACTTCACTGTATGATTCATTTTATATGAAATGTCTAGAGTAGGAAAATCTGTAGAGATGGAAAGTAGATTAATGGTTGCCTGTGACTGGGGAAGATTGTGGACTAGGGAGTTATTAGCCTAAAGGGTATGGGATTTCTTTGGGGGGTAATCAAATGTTCCAAAATTAACTGCAGTAATTGCATGTCTCTGTAAAAACCACGAATTGTACACTTTAAATGGATGAATTTTATGGTATGTGAATTATATCTCAATAAATCGCTTAAAAATTAAAGTACATTTTGTACTAATATGGAATAATCATATCTTTCTGTACTAATATGGAATAATTACATGGAATAATTATAGCTTTTAAAGCAAGGCACACATAGTGTACAGTTTGTAATATTTATACAAAGGAAGTGAATAAAAATAAATATATATATTTTTTAATTTTTGTATATGCAGCATAGAATATCTTTGAAGAGATACCAAAGGAAGGAACCAGTAACACTGTCATCTTCAGGAAATAAAACCGGCTGGCTGGAAGACATGGGTGAAGGGAAAATTTTCAATGAGCAATCTTTTTCCCTTTGAATTTTGAACAAAGTAAATACACTACTTTAAAATCTTTTTAAAAACTGAATTAAAATTAAAAGTAGAGACTAGCCATAATTTTATTTGAAATACAAATTAAAAAAGAATCTCTCACACACACATACACATTTGCATGTGTGTGTGTCTTTCAGTCCTTGTCAGACATGTAATTTTTTTCTGCTGACAACAATATAAGAAATACGAGAAAGAGAATAAGCTGTGCAGACTTCTTATTTGACCTGGCTTCAACTTCCTGTGTCTAATGTCTCTTAATTTACATTTGGATATGTAATGTTCTCTTCTCATTTTATCTTCATATTTGCAATTTTTACTTTTGGATATTTGTGGAATGCTTCACACTGTTGAATGTCTGTGGATCTAGGCAAAATTTGACTCTGCCACTGGAATTGGAGTTCAGTGTGATGTTTCAATTTATTCTGACTTCAGTTGTTGCTTGCTAAGCTAACATTAGGACAAGATCAAACTTCATTATCTTGCATAGATTACTCTCTAGAAAGTTCTCCCTGTTGCCACTGGTCCATAATCACTACAGACAACTTCCTGAAATATGGAATTATGGGAAGGCAAACAAAGTATTATAAACACAAAGAAAATCAGAAAACTATGAAAGAGATATACTGAATAATCAATAATCAATTCAATATCCCAAGAGCTAATACTCAAAGATACAAAATAAAGCAAATGGAAAATTTAGCTTAAGCATATTCCCAAACACACTTTAGAAATACAGAATATTTTAGAAGCATACAAAAATAGTTTCTTGTATTTCCTTTTGATTGCTTTATATTTAATATAAGACTCTAGTTCATCTGGCATGGCATGACTTGAGAACACAACAGAATTTTTTTTAGCATAAGGGTAGACAACTATTCCAACATAATTTACTGAAATGTAGTCTTTTCCCACTGTTCTGAAACACCATCTTAATTACTAAGTACATTCTGTTATATCCATGGGTCTGTTTCTGGACTCTATTTTGTCTCATTCACTTTCCTCTCCTACCTCTTCCTATGACAATATCATACCTGTTTTATCTAGACCAACCCTCCCCAAAATAATGTTTTTAAAATCCTTGCCAGTTGTATATTTGCTTTTCCTAAAAATATTAGAATCAGCTTCTCACTTTCTAATTTTTTTATTCTAAATGCAATTTTAACTAAGCTTACTTGAATTTACAAATCCATGTGGGGGAGAATCTTTGCATCATTGTGTCTTCCTGTATTTGTATGGCATTCCACCTATTTAGCAAGGTTTTCAGGGGATTTTTCTTCACATGACATATGAATTTTTTGTTTATATCTAGGTATTTTATCTTTTTCTATCAAAAGTGGAATCTTTTGTCTATTACATTTTCTAATTGGTGATTGCTATTATACAGGAATGCTATTGTTCATTGCATGCTAGTGTTGTTGCCAGCCATTTTACTTAAATATCTTGTATATTTCTAGAAAAAAAAAAAAAATGTAGGCTTACCAGTAATTGTTTTCCTGCTTCTTTCAAGTGGCTGTGCTTTCTATCCTAATTTTTTCATGTACTATTGCATTGTCTGCTATCTCCAGTAATAGAAATAAGAGTAGGCATTCATGTTTTGCTCCTGACACTAACAGGAATGAAATTAACCTTTCACAGTTAATTATAATATTTCCTATGGACTTCTTATAAACATCTTTTATCCAGTTAGGAGAAATTCCCCTATTTCTATAATAATAAATTGTTGTTGAGTATTAACAGATAGAAATTTATCAAATGCTTTTTAAAAAATTAATTTGGGGTCTTGGAAAACACCCTACAAAATCCACTTGATATTACCATGTAAACACTTTTTCTTCTAATGGGAAGCAGAGGAGTTTAACATACTGTAATTATTAACTTTTGCCCTTTACCAAGGGATGCAAATACTCTATGCCACATTCAAGAGGAAGACAGCATATTTTTTACACCAAAAGAAAACAACAATAAAAAACATGAAATGCCTTCAAAAATCTTGTTTTAAATGTCTGGTTAGATTTCAAATTTCTTTGCTTCAGATGCTTCTATAAGAGAGAAATTTTACCCTCAGTATCCCAAGTTTTCCAAACTTGTGATTAGGAACCATAATAAGCCTATTAATTTCTGTTTCGGTTCATCTTCTCCTTCTTCAACCCACTAATACCATCCTTCTCTCTGCCCCACTGCCCTAGGAATAGTTTTCTCTGCTCACTTACCCTCAGCCCCCTAAAATATGCAACACTTTCCCATGGCCCTGACGTGCCCTGGAACCTTGGACAGTCTGAATATTTAAGAAGCCCTTACTCAGATAAAGTGACAGAGTAGTATAGGCAGAGGTTGGCACTGCATGTGACAAGGGGAAGAAAGAGAATAAAGCTTATTTAGTTATTCTTGGCTCTTGATATACTGAATATTGTGTTTCATTATTATAAAAAGAAAGTACGATCTTGGGGGAAGAGAGAGAAACTTCTAATTTTGTCTTACTGAATTATGTTAGATTTTTTTCCTGAGGTTCTAAAACTATCCTTGCATTCCTGGGATTAAACTCTATTTAACTATAATTTGTGATTCTTTGAAAGCATAGGTACATTTGATTTGGTAAGACTTCTCTTCAATATCAATGAGATTAGCCTTTAATTTTCTTCTTTGCGCCACCTTTATCTAATTTTATAATCAATCCTATAGCTTTAAGAATGAATTAGGAAGATTTTTATTTTTCTCCAGGTTCTGAAAGAGTTTATAATATGGTGATTATGTGTTCCTTTAAGGTATGTTTTACATTTTTAAAGAAGTAACCTGGGTGATCTCAGCTGTAGGTAGGCTACAAATTCACTTTAAGATCAACTGACCTGAAAATCTTCTCCCACTTGTACAATGAGGCATAAATATTTTTATTGTTGTATTGTTTATAAAAGTGGAAAAATTGGGGGGAAAATTTGTGTTCATCAGTAAGATGGTAATTCAATAAATTATATCACATTCCTACTCTGGGTAACTACACAGTCATTTAAAAGGATGCAGTAGATTTGTCATTACTGATATGATAGTATTTTGAATATATACCTAACTTTTTGGAAGTCACATATGAATACTTAGAACATATGTTTTTCATTGCTGAATTAAGAAATATCTTAGCATGGCATATAAGAGTTCTAGAGTCAAACTATTGGGTTGAAAATTTCCCTCTATCAATCAGTTTTATGATCTCTGTTTCTCAGCTTCCCACCTACCTGATAAAGAGAGACAGTAATAGTGCCTCACAGGGTGATGTGAGGATTCCAAAGTGAATTGATCCAAAATGCTAAGGATAGAAACTGATATGTAGTAAAAAATTAATTAATAATTTTAAAGTTATACATTATATAAATAAATACACATATTTTTTAAAAAATGCAATCCCAACTGAGAACAACAGTTATCCAGAGGAGGGCAAAAAGAAAGGGCTAAATGGTTCTTGATATTCTGCTTTGTATATTTTTATGTTATTTTGAGCAGAAAAAAATTATGTATTATGTTCAAAATATTTTAAAGAAGAAAGTTACAGAAGCCTAATACTAATTGTAAAGATATCAGATAGTCATATAGAATTAGATGTCTAAAACAAGCAAGGTAATCATTGAACCTTCATTCAGGTACAAAGCAACATGGAGGCCAGCATGGAGAGAGCAGCAGGAATGAGACACACCTGGATTTATATCCTGCTCGTTCACTTTCTAGCTGTGGGACCCAGGGAATATTACTTATCCTCTAAGCTAGGGTTTTTCACAAACCTAGCTAGTAAGTCCACAGACACCCTACTTCAGTTTCAGTACTATTTGCAGAGTTGGTTCAAAATATAGATCACTAGTAATTTTAAAACATTTCCATTGATTTTTATGCATGCTAAAGTTTAAGAAACAAAATAAAGTTAAGAAACCAAAATAAAATACAATAAAAATTCTAAGTCTCCCAACGAACTGAATGGATCCTCCTCTCGGCCAAGGAGATTCCAAAAAAACCTGAAAAACTATCTCAGGCCACGATTGGAAGGAGTGGTCATCAGACATACCTCATTATACATTCCTCCCTTTGGAATTTAGGTACAACCGACCAGCATAAACATTAAAACAGATATATTAACACTGACAGACTATTTTGGAGCAAAAGTTACTAAATTCCAACCTGACTCTAGTATAGCATCACATGACAGATAGCAGGTCCTAAAAGTATCAAAGTATTTTATCCCAAAATATATTTGTCTGTCATATTTTGAAATGGCTATACAAAGCTGTCTCTTATGGGGGAAATTTACATTCTTTAGAGACTCACATTCCATTTCCAGGTCCTTTTTAGATCCTGAAGAGATTAGCTGAGAGTCTAGCACCTTATAAATCTCTGAATAGGAAATATTTGCCATCTATTACCTCTAAGGGTAGTCACCTAAAGACTTCATCTTCATAATAAGAATCTTGGTGTCCACAACCCCTTATCTTAACCCTGACACTCCTTTCTATTGATTCCAGGTTTTTAGATAATAATTTAACTCTTTCAACCAATTGCCAGTCAGAAAATCTTTGAATCTACCTATGACCTGTAAGCCTGCTTCCCACTTCAAGTTGTCCCACCTTTCCAGACCAAACCAGTGTGTACCTGACATGTATTCATTGATGTCTTATGTCTCCCTAAAACATAAAAAAACAAGCCGTAATCCAACCACCTTGGGCACAAGTTCTCAGGATCTCCTGAGGCTGTGTCACAGGACATGATCCTCATATTCAGCTCAAAGTAAATCTCTTCAAATATTTTGCAGAGTTTGGCTTTTTTATCAACAGAACTACTCTCAATCTTGATTTCATAGTGTGTCAAACATGGTGCCAATGTCATACTATATTTACAAAGCTTTAGTGAGATAAAATAAATATTTAATACCATGCTTGGAACATTAAAAAAACTGAACTCATGTTATTATAATAATGAGTACATTGTTGCTAGTACTACCACTGTTATCACCATACTCTATAATAACTGTTCCTATTTTCAGTGAAGGATCTGATATTTCTTCAACATGCCATAGTCTTCTATGGCCTTATATTTATATAACTTATTACTTTTTCTGACTCAAAAAAATAAATGTGAATATCTCTACTATTTCCTACATTATTTTTTACTGGCAATATTTTATGGCCTTCTGATTCTAACTTCTGACCACTAGTATTCAAGTAACCTCAGATCTTGAAAAAATAAGTGCAGTGCTTGGAACTGAAATTCTGGTATGGTTCTTATTAATGCAGTGTGATTTGGGCTTGACCGTAATGGGAGATTGTAGAAATAGGATAGGAAAAGACAAGACATTGGAAGAGTAGAGCTTATAAGAACTGTGGTTAAAGTTTTCCTCTCTGGGTGAGGCTTGTACTAAGCATGGGGTGGCAAAAAACTATGTTATTAATAAAATACTATATTTTCTAAGAACAAGCCTTTCCCTTCTCTTTGCTACCTGAAAAACCTAGGCATAAAGCTACATGAGTCTTTGGTCCTGATTCTCTATTTCCTTTGGGGAGAAAAAAAAAAGTCCACATTTCTCACACAGCTTTGGGGAAAAGACTCATAACCATACTTAATGTATAAAAGCTGTGATTTCCATGCAAACTGCTGCTTTCCCAGAAAAATGTAAAAGCCCCCTGTAGCAGTTTAAACTCCTTTAACCATTTCCTTCCTGTTCCACTTGAACTAGGGTCCAGCTTGCTCTGCCTAAAGCCTTCCCTCAGTGGCTTTCAGATGAATAAGTTAATTTAAGAAGTATTAGAAACATTCTTAATTCATTCAGACTTGCAAGATATCATTAAATGCCAGGTAGGTACAGTAGGAGCCAAGAAGAGTTACTCTACAATTCTCTCAGTCACGAATGATTTCCTCACCATACTGGGATTTAGGCCTTGCACTGCAAACAGCAAAACTTGGGCTTCCTCACAGTAGCCAATGTCGTAGCTCTAAGCCTGCATCAATGTTTACTCCTTTACACTCTTTCTTTTATAGTTTCACCAAAAAAGAAAACAAACAAAAACAGGTGCATCCACACTATACAAATGAGTAAAAGGTAACCTCTGAAACCATTTCACAGCAAACAGAAGATCCACAAGCTGCTCACTAGCTAAAACCACAGGAGGTGTGTCAGGCACCTTGATGCTGAGCCACGGGAGGCCTGCAGGCTGGGAAGGCAGTAAATCCCCAGAGAGCTCTAAACTCCTGATTGGCAAGCCACACCAGGCCCATCAGCTCCTCAGGTGCTGAGCCACAGGAGGCCCGTCAACTGCTCAGGTGGAAGGTGCGGGAGGAGGGAGGAGGCAAACTGTGTGGAGGAGCTTGAATGAAAGGCCACCGGCTCACCAGGGGAGACAGGAAATGAGAGGTGCCTACTGGGAATACTAGAGTTCAGAGAACTTCATCAAGAAGAGGAATGAACCCATCCCCTGCTTGCATAGTATATCTTCTTACCTGCGGGGAAGTGCATCTCACAGAGAGTACATTTCTGGCCCAGGGATTCTAAATAAATAAATGCTAATGTAGAATGATTCCCAGATTGAGTTTGGCAGCAGACCACCAGGTCTTCCAGAGAAAATCAGCACCTCCTTGTCAGTTGCTAAGGTTCTTAGGGAATGGTCACCCTCCATCCATCCTTTGTTTGCCAAGGTTCTCAGTATGACAGTGACACAGTGACATCTCCCCCTTTAGTTTCCCAAAAGTCCTGGAAATACTTTAGTAGGAACTTTAGCAGGGACTAGTCAGTGACTGCATCTCACTCTTTCAATTATTTACTCTAGCGTTTGTTGTGGCTATAAGTCAAATCCTCTGCTTTGCATTAGAGATATAAAAAGTCAAATAAGACATAACCTCTGTTCTCAAGCTGATATAAAAGTAAGTAATATTTACAGAATAAGGGTATATGATAGAAATATATCCAAGGTGTTGTAGGAACCCGGCGGAAGGAGAATTAAATCAAATGAGGATTCAGGGACAGTTTCTAGAAGAGGTGACACCAAGTTGAGTGTTAAAGGACAAAAATAAACAAGCTGAAAGAGAGGTTTAGGGTGGGGAAGGAGAGAAAGGAAAAGAAAGGAGAAGTGAACAAAGTTACAGGTAGTAAGAAGAGCAAGTAAAAATAACTGGAAAAGACAGTCGATTCCATCCAAGAATAGTGATTAGATAAGTGTAACTGGGCAACAATGCACGCAGGAGAACAGCAGACAATGAGGCCAGATCACAAAGGACTCTGCAGTCCAAACAAATACGTTTGAAATTGACTCTGAAAGCTTCAGGAAGCCCCCAAGTATCATGCAACATCCATATCCAAGACCAAGGCCTCAGAAAAATTAAAGCCTGCTGATTTTGAAAATTGGGTTTCTCAGGTTTCTGTAAAGGATAACCTATTTCCAACAAAATAAGAAAAAAAATTATTTCAAATTCATAGTCTAGCCTTAGCTCTGGCTCCTAAAGTAAAATTTCTCACTTTATATTTTGCCACTTGGTTTTTAAATCTTTTGTAAAACTATATACAGGCTGGGTGCGGTGGCTCACGCCTCTAATCCCAACACTTTGGGAGGCCAAGGCGGGTGGATCACAAGGTCAGGAGTTCGAGACCTGTCTGGCCAACATAGTGAAACCCTGTCTCCACTGAAAATACACAAAAAATTAGCCAGGTGTGATGGTATACACCTCTAATCCCAGCTACTCAGGAGGCTGAGGCAGGAGAATTGCATGAATCCGGGAGGCGGAGGTTGCAGTGAGCCAAGATCATGCCACTGCACTCCAGCCTGGGTGACAGAACGAGACTCCATCTCAAAAAATATATATATACATATATGATCACGTATAGCATACATAGCACATATTTTATTAACATGTCTTTAAAAGAGGATGCTTGCTGCAGTAAATAAACACTAATATGATATTAAAACTCAAGTAAATGCCAAATATTCCTTTTCTGAAAGGGTAAAATTTTAACCATATATTCCCAATATGATTTACTTTCTCATAAACATATTAATAAATTGCTAATTACAAATATGTACTGCAATACTAATGTAATAAATATTATCTACATAATAAAACATGCAAAAAGAAAATGTTCAAGGAATAGATTAAGGAAAACTAAAGGTTTTGATATTTTCTATTTGTTCTTCAGTAAGTCATCATTCAAACCTATGTTGGAAGCCCCCTACTAACTTAGACAGCTGAGACAGATCTACACCTCCATGCTTCTGTGCTCTGTGCAAATGCATGTAGATGTCAGTACACCTTTCATTAAACCAAATCAACTAAAGGAAGAGGAACGGACATAAAGAGAGTCATAAAGGAGAGTGGTGAAGTAACACACCTGTGGTAGGCTGTGTAGTCGATAAGAAGCTGAGGCAGTTGAGTTGGATGGGAGATTACACCTGTTAAATCAAGTTTAGCCTAAAGCTGCCTCCTTACATATTTTAAGTCTGGCTTAAAGGCTTCTCCGTATGTAGTGAATTGTAATGTAACTGGATATGTAAACAGGCTGTAAACTACTCTTGTACCCATCACAGAGTTTCAGCCAATCAAAGGCTGAACCAATCTGGCCATTTCTGTACCGCATTCCTGTTTTCTGTATATCACTTTCCTTTTTCTGTCCATAAATCTTCCACCACATAGCTGCACTAGAGTCTCTTTGAGCCTACTGTGGCTCAGGAGGCTGCCCGATTTGCAAATGGTTCTTTGCTCAATTAAACTCTGTTAAATTTAATTTGTCTAAGGTTTTTCTTTTAAAATACCCTTCCCTCAGCTCCCTGAGGTCAGTGTGAGGGTGAAGGAAAACACAAATTGTGAACCAAGCTCTTGATCCTCTTTGTAGTACATGAAAAGCAACCTGGGGTGAAGGCAGGGATAGAGGCAGGACGTTTTATCTGAGGAGCAAGAGAGAGTCATGGGGCTTCCAGGATAGCCTCGGCCCCAGAAGTTCTTTCCCATATTACCAGAACGCTGGAATCTTAGAGACACATTTGTTTTTTGAGGGGTTGATTTTCCCATTTTTCTCCAGGAGCATTTAGAAGTCAGCAATTTGGGAACCACTCTACCTAAGGTATGTGCCTCTATTTCCTCACTACAGGTGATCTTGCTAAATGTAAACCCTATTCACAAAATGTGTGCCATCACAGGATTTTGCCCACTTCTCTTTTCCACAGGATTTAGTAAGAAAAAAAAAAAAAAAATGATGTGGTGAGGATTGGAATTATCAATACCTCAACTTATGGGAGGAAACTCTGCTCTAGACACCCGTCCCCATAGATTTCTCAAGAAGGAGGTGCCACACACTACTTCCTGCCCTATGATATACTGAGGAGAGAGGGAAGGGGACTGGTGTGTCAGTTTCAGAGTTTTGATTCAGGACTACAGCCATGTCCCCTGAGCAAACACCCCAAGGCATTCAGCCTCACTATGCCAACAGCAATCATTCCTGCTGATCCATCACACGTTCACTGATTATGCTGTCAATATGAATGAATGAGAGCGGCTGGGATTTAATCAGCATTCTATTCAATCCACCATGCCTCCATCCATTCATTCGCTCACTCGGTCACTCCTCTAACAAATATACAAAGAACTTCTACTCTTCTGGAGCTTCCCTGGACACAAGGAGAACAAAGATGAGAAGGCCCTATTGGTGTCAATAATATTCTGGAAGACAGCAGAGAAGTGCCTGCCATTTGCACTGCTGACCACAGCCCAGCCAGCCTGGGCACAGTGCAGAACATTCACCACCTCCGTGCACGGGCTTTACAGACACCATCTCTCCACACACTACTGCTGCCTGAAAAATGCAGTCAGATGGGTTGTCTGTCATTAAGCCTGACAAAAACCCAGCACAATCTAGGTAAGAGCAATGTTTTTTATCCAGACACTAAATTGCAAGCAGGTGACGTTATCATGTAAATAAAGAGGCAAACAGATGGTTTCAAACAAGATCCAGGGCTTTCAGAGCATTGTCGATGTTACAAATGAAGAAAAGCAAGGATAAGTCATTAGACACAGAGCGGGCCCTGCAGTGCACAGCAGCCCAACAAACAGAATCCTGGCCTGGATAATGCAGCCAAAACAAAAGGCAGTCACTTACTGCTTGAAATTGTTTGTTAATCAAATACCACTAATTTCCAAATTTCTCTGGGATATGCTCTAAGAAACATATATTCATACTTTTTCCTTAAAATATACTTTGCAATGGTGTCATCTGTGTATATCACCATGACCCTTAATAACACCACTTTCGAAAGGCTCTGTTTTATTTCCTCCCACATGTGTAAATAGGAACAGTGTAATGAACTAGACAGACTCAAGGAATTCAGAGGCCTAGATTTGACTCTACCGTCTCTGTGATCCCTGAGCTTCTTTCTTGGACATGCCCTCTTGCGATCATTTCCCTCAACTGTAAAATGTGAAAACAAAAAATGTGGCAGAGGCCATTAACTGCTTCCCAGTATTTATTCTATCCTTACTTAGCAATAAGAACTCCAATTTTTAGCTGAATAGATTGTCACCTAACCAAAAGACTACATTTCCCAGCTTCCTTTCCAGGTAGAATTGGCCATGTGGCTAAGTTTACACCATTAAGATGTAAACAGAAGTGTCATGTGAGAAGTAAAAGAAGAATCCTTTCTCCTGTCTACTGCCTGGAATGTGGCTGCAATGGCTGGTGCTCCAGCACACTGATGGATCACACAGTGAATTTGGAAATAGAAAAGATACTGGAGGACAAAAAGGTAGAAGGGGTCCAAGTCCCTGACACCATGGAATAGATTTTTGTGTAAGAGAGATATAAACTGACATATCTATCAACCTCATACTGTAATAATAATTTTTAATAAAAATAATTTTCAGGTTTTTGTTATTCACAGAAGACTTAATCTGCCTAATACCTGGATACCTAAACTCCTAATTCCTAATACCTGGACACTAAAACTGCCAGAATTGTTGTGAGTATTCAATTAGGTGTGAGAACTCTTTGTACTCAAAGGGCTTCCCTGAATCCTCAGCATATAAGCTGCTCTGTGAATAAAAGTGTTGCATGATCAAACATGCTGGAGAACAGCCCATACTATATCCCCCTCCAAAAGTTATATAACCCATACTGTCATATAAAAGCCTTTGAAAAAAAAAAGAAACAAAAAAAAGTATTTATCTGTGCTCAGTCCAAAATGTTTCAAATTTGTTTGACTTATTTATTTTTCCATGTGTTGCTTATAAGGAGCTAGTTTCAGGGGAAACACTTTGAGAAATCCTAGGTAAATTTCTTACTAGTTACAGTTAATATCTAAATTGTTGCTTTCAGCCTTCAAATATGAATTGTAATTGAATTTACTTCTATGCCAGTCCAGGTCCAGTTCCCACAGTATATGCTTTCATCACTCTCTGAATGTTTCCTATAATATAGCACATTTGTTAGTCATATTCATTTTTAACTACATGCAATTATATTTCTATCTCCCCCACTAGGCAGTAAGTTCCAGGTGGGTCTTGAAACTGTTTTGCTCATCATTTTATTTTTAATATGAGGCAAAGTGGCACATAATAAGTTATGCACCCAGTAAACAGTTGCTCAATAAATGCATGATTTCTGAACTCTGTTTTCATATCACACATGCAAACAGCAGTGATGGAATAAATGTAAATCCATTTTGGCTTTGCAAGGGGTTTTAATCTCTTTTAGCTCTCTTGGATGGCATTTGGACCAGTAGCTCCACCAGTGCCTATGTATATACTCTTAATGAAGTGAACATTAGAATGTCCCTTCTAAGTATCATTATTTAGTAGACATAAGAAATCCTGAGTAACATTGACCTAAAAATAAAAATAGGAGATTTTGAATGTACTTGCAGATAAAGAAAACCTCAGAATTCTCAGCCAAACCCATTATTGGGCTCAACTGGTCTGGATATCCAAGATAGATCACTTATACAGCTGGAAGCTGAGATTGGCTCTTGGCTACAGCTTATCTCCATCTGGGGCTGCCAAGCAGTGCTACAAAAACGACCTTTTCATGTGATTTGGATTTCCATAGCCTAAGGGGTGTGTTCTCAAAGGAAACACCCCAATGGCAAATGAGACTTCCAGGCAAAAGGATCTTCTAATGCAAGTGTTCTTGTGACCTAGGCTTCAAAATCCCAGAACATTATTTTATTAATACAGTCTATATCAGTCCATCTAGTCACAAAGGCCAGCCCAGATTCCAGAGGAGGGCAGGAAGCCCCATGTCTCCATGAAGGAGCAGCAAGCATTTATAGGAAGGAACAAAATTTATGGCAGCCCTTTTTGGAGAATGTCTGCAATAATGACATGGAAATTATGATACCTATTAGAATCGGTGCTAGGTGCTGTTACTCAACCTTCTAACAGAGGAGCTTATCACATTTTATTTTAATATTTATTTATTTAATATTTTGACAACCATATCAATATAACTGATTTCTTTTATAATTCTACTTTATTTGATGTATCAAAAAATTATTTAGAGAATGGGTCTAGGCTTTATCAGACTGCCAAAGGGATCTAGGACACACAAAATGTTGAGAACTCTTGAGCTGCTTAATGGTGTGGTAACCCAAGGGTCAGCAATGAGCCAACTATGCCGTTCGTGCCCCTGCTGGCCTGCTGTACCTATAAAGACCTTGTCACTTCAGCAAAGTTCTTATCTCTAAACCTCTGCACATCAGGAGACTCCAAAAGCTCCCTCAAGGGAGTATAATCAACTCAAGAAATGGCAACTGGACCTAAACCATTGATTGAGAAATCATGAATTATTTAATTTTACATTCCAAAAAATATCCACATGGCAAACAGACCATAAAGAGAAAAAGAAGTAATTCAATGAGAACATGTGAAAAAAGCCCTGCTCTGCATTAAAAACTCCCACGGGCAGCTGCTCCTTGCTTGGCTTGCACTTCCCAACCCCAACCAGGGGGTTAAAATACATATGCAATCACTCAGGTTCCCTTCTTTTGTAAGAAAGGCCTCTGTAACACTCCTCAAAGAATATTAATTCCATGAGACAAAGTTCTTGGGGCAATAAAACTAGGTAAATTATGTTTATGCATTTTAATCAGGGGAAATTTTCATTAACCCTCAGCAAACTTGTTGCAGTGCAAATCATAGAATATGGGGTTGGCACAAACTTTAATGGTGATTTCTTAGTAGGGTGACCCACTCATTCTGGTTTGCCTCAGACTTTCCAGGTTTTATCACTGAGAGTCCTATGTCCCAGGAAACCCTCAGTCCTGGGTAAACCAGGATAGCAGGTCATTCCCTTTACCAATGATTTTAAAGATATTAGTTCCTGATATCAATGTCCCCAGATAAATATTAAAACCTATGGATGCCACTCTCAGTATTCCAGAGCTGAAAGTAATTAAACAATGAGCTCTGATAGAGTAATGTTGCCTGTTTTAAATAATATGGACTTCAATTCTTACTTCCAGAATTGAATTCATTCTAAGAGTTATACACAATCTCCTAAATTTTAAAACAAAATATATTTTGTATTGTGTTGTGTTTTTGTAATACTCTACTTTTAGGAAAGGACAGTGATTCAGTGATTTTGTTTTTTTTGTTTGTTTGTTTGTTGTTGTTGTTGTTGTTTTTGAGACGGAGTCTCTGTCTGTCACCCAGGCTGGAGTGTCATGGCAAGATCTCAGCTCACTGCAAGCTCTGCCTCCTGGGATCAAGTGATTCTCATACCTCAGCCTCCCAAGTAGCCGGAATTACAGGTACATGCCACCACGCCAGGTTAATTTTTGTATTTTTGCTAGAGATAGAGTTTTGCCACGTTGGCCAGGCTGGTCTCAAACTCCTGACCTCAAGTGATCCGCCTGCCTTGGACTCTCAAAGTGCTGGGATTACAGGCATGAGCCACCGTGCCTGACTGACAGCGATTTCTTAAATGACATAACCTATTCTGTTTTCCAAATCAAGCTGATTGAGCTATACACATTAACCAGTTTGGTGGAACTGAACCTATTACTTGAGCCTATTAATTTAGAACACTTGGCAGTATTGTAACCAGAAAGTGACCAGAGACAACCTGGCTGCCACCTTAAAAGTCTGCTCATGGGCAGTAATGGCTTTTAATTTTAACAAAGATATGTGTATCATTGAAGACACTGATATAATCCAGATGTGTGAAACTATAAAACAAGCAAGAGATGTTACAGTAGGTTTTGCATTTAATTAGTGGGAGCCTGCACAGAGGATATAGTTTATTCTCAAGCAATTTCCAAATTACCATCCTCCTTGTACTCCTTGGAACATTTACTGTTAACCACCTCCATCATCTTGGTGTTGCTCCTTTCTTGCCTTGCCTTCTACTGTCCTGGTTCTGATTTCATGACGACTCATTCTACGACATCTCTTCCTGCCACTTAAATTAGCATTTCCCTAAGATGCTGACTTCTACCCAATCCTTATATCTCTCTGCAATAGCTCTCATATGAGTCCTAATCCGCATTCAATACTCAAGACCTCCTTAGTCAATTCTGAGGATTACCAAATTGCAATCCAGATTCTCAATTGGCCTTCCTTTCAATCTTCTGGTCCATATTTCCTGTTACCATCTAGGCATCTGCACATGAACCTGAGCATATGTCTATAATGGAATTTATTATCCTCCCTGCTAAACCTACTCCTTTACATGCATCCCCTACTTCTACTGATGGTACCCCCACGCATTCACCTGTGTGCAAAAGTTCTGGTCATCTTTTCAGACTCATTTTTCTTTATTTTTTTTTTTTGCAATCAATAAATTGCTAAGCCCTATCAATTCTGCTTTCGCATCAAGTTTATGACACTTATTATATTTTTCCATAGCAGCTATCATTGCATTTACTGCTACTATATAGCTTGTAATTTGTATTGTTATGGCCAAAGTATACTTAAAATCCTGGGGAAAGTAATGCATAGTTTCTTTAAGAAATAGTTGTAAACTGCTGCTGAAAGTTTGTACAGGTTGCGTAAGGAAAGAAGTTGCTATAGTAGCAAAAAAAAAAAAAAAAAAAAAAAATTAACACCTATTGCAACTGAAGGAAAGCATCATAGGTGTTTTACAGAAATACCTGCTAGAATTCTCACAGACTACAACAGAAGGTGCCCAATAGGGTCACACCTCTGGAAGACTGACACGGAGTATTTGAAATCATAAAAGCAGTTATTCTCTAGGTGGGAGTAGGTACCAAAATAAAATGCCAGTCTCTCATATATTTCATGCTTGCCAATTACCCCCAGCCCATGATCTTTACATCCTGGGGACGTGCACCCCTCCTAGAAAATGACTACGATCCATGACGCTCACACTAATAGACCATGACAATGAGTGTGTTTCTCAGGTGAGTGAAAACAAGAAAAGGTTTATAAAAGCCCTCTATTAGAGTAAAACTCGAATTAGTTCCAGCAAGTTAGCAAGCCATAAAGAGTGTCAAGGTCTACATGACTTTGGATCCCAAAAGTAGATACTAAGTGAGTTCTAATTAGCCCAGAAACAAATGCCATGATTGAATCAAGCAGAGATGGACAAATTAAGATTAGAAAAAGAATCTCAACCTATTTCAATATATTTATATTTTTTATGTTTATTTTGTCACAGGGAAAATGTACTGTTATTTTAATCAAAATTTCATTTTTATGAAGAAAAGCATATATAGTTGGGGGAAAAATTCTTTCTAATTCCAACTCCTAATTGTCCACCCTGGCAAAAGCACTGTATCACAGGTCTTGATCAGAAAGTTTAGGGGACTGCTGCTATTCATTTCGGAGCATCCATTTGAATCACGGTCATTGCAACTAGAAGGAACTCCCTAACCTCCAAGTGTTTGATCTCAAAATTCAATTCTATTTTAGGAACAAAACAAATAAAGCAATAGTAGTCCCTCTAATAAATTTTAGAGGTCAACTTAAAACACTGGGTTGAAGCATGGGGACTAAAATTTCACTCAGCTTTGGTATAAAACATAATATAAGTTTGGGCAATAATCTTAACATATTTCATAGCATTTTACAATTTATAAAACACTTGCATTATCATGGTTCATTTTAGTTGGATTAGAAAGCCACTACGTTTCCTACCAACTCAACAATTGTATGTGTCTATAATTTACGTATATATTAATATTTATAAGTAAATCCACCTCAAAATAAAACAAATAAATTACTAGGTAATCAGTTCATCAAGGGACTCCATATAGCAAAGCATTTTATGCTTAGACTGCTTTAAATTGTAAGTTTCTATAGTATATTTTTAAACAATTTGGTATATGAAAAGTTTATTTACATTCATCATTTCAAAAATAAACTGCTTAGGAATGTTGGTGAGAACACCTGCTCTGTGGAGTCTGAAATCCTGGTCCTTCCTTCTAGTGGTGAGGACATGACTTTGACATCCTTAAAGCAAGGTTCACTAAGGTCTATGATAAAATTGCCTAAAAGGAAGGAGAAATAGACAGTTTCCAAATATCCTTTCATCTTTGACTTCAGATTTTTTTATTTATGTATTTTTATTTGAAAATAATGTCGATTTAAAATTTTAGGTCAAAAGTAGCTTAAAGAACAGCTTTTCCATCCACTTTCTAAACAAGGTCAAAGGAAAGTTCAACTGTTGTCTCCCTGGATCTTTAATGTGTGCCCTGAAAGAAAATGATCAAAATATGTTTCCTCCATGTCTTTCCTCATCCCACCACATCCCTCTCTTCTAAGAAGAGGCTCTGGTCACACATGTAAACATTTGACCACAAGTTGCAGTCCAACAACTATCATCCATTCTCACTGCAAAGTGAGCAGTTCCAAACTGGGGGCCCAATTATGTTTGGAGAGTTGACAAATACCACTTTCAAGCAGAGAAGAGGTGGTATAATTAACACGAAGCATTACAGGTAAAAATAAAATAAAATAAAGAAACTAAAAACCCTTTGAACAGTCTGTCTCCTGGTGTTCTGTAATTTCTGATTCATGCAAGCCAACAGAATCTAAATAAAGTCTGTCCAGACAGGGAAGACAGCACAAATTTAGCAGGCTCTAAAGCACCTTTTGAATTAAGTCAAGTACATCTGCTTTTAATTACATACATGCATATATACTTATACACATAAACACATACACAGAGGCAGATTAAAGACAGCTGCAAATTCTTAGGTATTCCTCCCATTGAGAGGTGGAACCTAATTCTCCTCTCCTAAATCTAGGCGAACCTCAGGACCTTGCTTGACCAAGAAATTTATGGCCATGATATTCTGAGCTTGCCAGAGCCAGCTCAGAAGGCACGTGGCTTCCAAATAGGTCTCTGGGACCACTTACTTTTGGAACACCCTTTCTTAGGCTATTTCTTGGAATCCAGCCATCATGTTGTGAGGAAGCCCAAGCAGCCCCATAATTAAACCCATGAGGAGAGGAACTGAGGCCTCTTAGTTGATTGTCCTGAGCTCCCAGCCAATAATCAGCATCAAGGCCCAGCCATATGAGTGACCCATCTTAAAGGCATCTAAAGGCAGCCAAGGTTAGCCTTTCAATGACCACAGTCCAGCCACTATCTAACTACAACGCATGGAAGAACCCAAATTAGAACATCTCGGCCTAGCCCTTCCCCACAAAATTGTAAGCAAAATAAAATATGTGTTTTATGTTGTTAGGTTTCTGGGTGGTATGTCAGGTGATGATACAGTTTCAGAACACCCACTCGACTTGTCACCATTCTGATGTCACATATTACAAAAAGGACCCCAGTAATTGAAGTCTAAATTTCTTCCCCTCCCACTTGCTAATCCAGAATAAATGGGGCGGCGGTCTTTAGTGCTTTTATGTCCCATCCAAATGGTACAAGACCAAAATTTGAGAACTGCACAAGCTATAGAAACATCACCAATATTTGTTTGGTTTCTAAATGGTGTTGTAGACCTACATCTTTGCTATAATTCAGTATGAAATACTGAATTACATGTAAGCTCAGATAAGAAAAAGGTGAATGAAGTCAATAGTTCTATAATCACAACATTTTATAGAAGTTTCTCCCTTCAAAAATTACTTTCTGATTTATGATCATACTGCTTCATATCACCAACCTATTACGATGTTTTGCAACTTAACAAGGAGGTGCATTACATATTGCCCTCTTTGAACATCACATGAGTTTGACAAGCTTCTCTGGCATTTAAGGTACTGAATATTAAAAATCAGAACAAACAGAAGAGTTATTATAAAAGAAAAACAGTGCTCTCCCATTCATGGCTTCAAATAAGGACAGTTCAAAGTAATATAGAGAATGTAACAGTGAATTCTACCACACACATAAACACACAAAGATGCTGAGGCTACATAATATCATATCTGCACCCTTTAAAACAGAATCCTGAGAAAGCACTGGAGGCATCTTACACAAATCCACTCGGGTCAGTTTAGGACAAGGCATAGAGCAGAAACTAGAGCGATCCTTTTGCCGTTTGACAGAAGGTTTGAGATTTGCAGAGTAAGGCAGAACTTGTTCCTACTACTTAAGAAGTTGAGAATGCATTCAGGCCAATTTTTCTAATATTTAGAAAGCAAAGACAGTCAGATACACTTATTTGTTGAAGCAAAGTTATCATGAACTTAAACTACAAGAGCAAATTCTTAGTGATTACCTCAGCTTACTCTATATAATACCACAGAGAAGAATTTACAGCTCTTTCAAAATCCAATGTCCATAAAGATAGAACGCCTTGAAGGAAAATGATACCATACTTAAGATAGTGATATCTTTTATTAGTACAGTAAAGTCCTATTTTTATGGAATAGGATGGGTCTGAGGTCATTCCATAAAATTGATTTCCCAGAAAATGGAAATAGGCAATTTACTCTAAGAATTTTATTGAAAAATTATGCTATTCTATTTGAATAATGATGGGAATGTTCTACACGTTTCCTTTATTAATGAATTAAAATACACAAAACACCATAAAATTATATTAGAGGTTCAAAAGTATCACTTAAATCTTTTTTACCAGTCACTTTCATTTTGTAAAATCAGCAGTTCCATTAAAATCGTATTATGTAAAAATGGGTTTTTACTGTAATAATAGTTATTACCTATTTAGCTCCCAAGGATGTTGTGAAAATTAAATAATAAGCCATTGGAAAGCAAATACAAAGCGTTGCTAATACCAGAGGCCAAGAGGGGCAGCCAGATGGAAAAATGAAGGAAAGGAGCACCTGATACATTACAAATCACAGCTTTCATCTGTAATTCCATTACCGCCAAAACTCTATGCGATGGTCATGTGCACTGATGTTATCTCATTTCATCTTTCTTAACATTATGATATATTAATTATAGCCCTAATGTTATAAATAAGGGTCAGAAAGGTTTACAGCTTGTCCAATGTCACACTGTTGTAAATGTCAGAAGCCAAATGTGAACCCCAGGTTTATCCTAGTTGACAGCTCATCCTATACCCTGAAGGATCCCCAGTATGCCCTTGTGTCTCATAATTGCCCCTCTAATTCTTACCTCATCTTTCAAAATTCACTTCAAATGCCTCTTCTTCCATGAAGCCACCTTTACCCCAGAGACACTATGACTCTAAACACATTCAGTATTTATTATGGCTATTTGCTGTATTATTGTGCATTGTGTGTTTTATTAACCCAGTTAAATCCCTAGCTGTTTGAGGTCACAGTTATATGGTACTTGACACTGGGTTCCCAGATTGTGAGCACCTGGAACTGTGCCTTGAATACAGTGAATGTTTGGTAAATATTTGCTAAAGTGAACTGGAAAGGGGGTGTTCATTTGAATTACAACTACATTTGCTACCAGATGCAAAGCAAATGCGTTTACTAATGGTTCATTGCATTAGAATGTTTCTAATGCAATGGTTCATTGCATTGCATACCTCTTTGGGAAGTATCTCCAGTTTTTCCAAGCATGTGTGATAAGATTAAATGCCTCAAGTAGTGTATCTGACGTACAGTAGATACTCAACAAATAGTAGTTTTTTATTTTATTTTTGTTTTATTTCAAATTAAGGGAAGTTAAGGGAAGAATGTGGATGGTAAAGAGAGGGGCATAAATTCAGTATAATATATAGCCTAATTTGGAGATATCAGAGCAGGTATGGATGGTAAGTTTTTCTTGAAAAAAGAAAGATACAATGAAGAATTAGAACTCCTGATTTAAATTCTCTGATTTCCTGCCCAGCTTCTTTACTTACTAGCTGGGTAAAACTTCAGCAGGTTACCCTCTCTGCATCCTAGATTTTTCATCTGTAAAAACAGGGATAATAACAGAATCCACCTATAGAGTAGTTATGAGAATTATATGAAAAGAAAAATCCTTGTAAAATACTTAGCATAGTGCATGTCACACACCAAGCACTCAGGTTATAGTTGCTACTATCGCCATCATTACTATCATCATAAAAATCATTTCATAATTCTTAGGAATCTGTTCAAAGGAGAAGACATTATTTTCCACAGACTGTAAAATCTTAGAGTGGTATGTGTCAATCCTGTCAAACCCAAAGATTTATTTCTGCTATTGAATTATGGATGGGAGCAATGAGTTCATGCACTTCATCCAAACGATGCTTACTGAACGTCTACTTTGCGCCACAGTCAGGTGGACAAATTTATTTGATTTAAAGAAGGCTAGGAATGAAAGAAACAAGGGGAGCCAGGAAAAGGTGAAGAGTTCAGAGAGAGACAAAACCACAAGCAGAAAACAAAGTTAGATTCAATCCAGAGACCCATCAGAGGTCAAAATATCAGTCTGTCAAAAATCAGAAGGGAAGAGTAAGGCAGAGCAGCTCCTGCATAAGACCCCAATCTGAATGGTACAATGGATTCAATTGCTCATCAATCACAGGTCATTTGTTGGAGATAGAAGAGGGGTTATTAGAAAATAGGAGAGGGGCAATGAGCAGGAGAGGGGCAATGAGCAAGGATTTTATTTTTTGTATACTACATATCTGTTTTTCACTCACCTGTCTTTTCATGTGAAAGCGAGAAATAATGAAAAATAACCGTGTATGTTTTAAAAATCTTAACTTTGGCCGGGCGCGGTGGCTCAAGCCTGTAATCCCAGCACTTTGGGAGGCCGAGACGGGTGGATCGCGAGGTCAGGAGATCGAGACCATCCTGGCTAACACGGCGAAACCCCGTCTCTACTAAAAAATACAAAAAACTAGCCGGGCGAGTTGGCGGGCGCCTGTAGTCCCAGCTACTTGGGAGGCTGAGGCAGGAGAATGGCGTAAACCCAGGAGGCGGAGCTTGCAGTGAGCTGAGATCCGGCCACTGCACTCCAGCCTGGGCGACAGAGCGAGACTCCGTCTAAAAAAAAAAAAAAAAAAAAAAATCTTAACTTTTCTGATTCTCACAATAACACTGAAAGGTCAACTGGAAAGTCCTCTCTACATCCAATGTCTGTGCCCCACCTCCTTTCCCCCACCCAGCATTGATTTGTGCTATTTAAGAGCAGTGTCACGGAGAATTCAGGCCCATACTATGATATTATGAGCTGACCATAGACAAAGGAATGAAGGATAGTGGAGAAAGCCAGGGATCCCGGGACCCAGGGCACACAGTGGACACAGTTAACTGCAGGGCCAAGCAAGATGGCCAAGATGGCTCCTTGCTTGGCATAAAAACCCCAAAGGATACTAAAAGCTTGGCAACCTTCAAAAGCTTCTCTTGCTTCCTGCATGGGGTGGGGGAAGCCGCTTGCTTAGTAGGAAAAAACCATAGCCCAGGGCGAATCCGCTGGCTAGATTAATCAAAGACATGGCTGAGACAGAACAGATTTTTCCTTTTCACATAGGAATGACTCATGAGCTTGTTTATTCAAAAATGACATCCTCCATGGAAGAGAAGTGGTTGATGGGGAAGCGGGATGATAATAATAATAATTGACGTTTGTACTGGTCAGCCCACTCACGCCTGGCCCTTGTGTCTCTGGGCAGAGTCACACAAACACACCACCAATGGGAAGAAGGTGGCCTGTATATCTTGTTTCATTTTTCCTTCGTTCTGCCACACAAATAAAGCAAAGAATACAGTGATCCTCTTATTTTACTCGTAGTCATTTTAGAAAGGGAACGTGCTTTATTGGTTCAAGATGAGGACTGGAGGAAAGACTGCTTGGGTTCAGATTCTGACTCTGCCTAATTGCAAACCATGGGACCCCAACCAAGTGACTTAATTGCCATAGGCCTCTGCTTCTCCATCTGTAAAAATGGGGATAATAATGTTACTTATTTCATAAGGTTATTGTAAGGATTAAATTAGTTGGTACATGGAAAACAGTTCCCGGCACATTGTTAGTTCTCAGTAAATGTTTGACATTATCATTATTATTACTTCACAGATGGTTAAATGTTCTTCCATTACGGATCTTCTTTTATTCACTATTATCTTAAGAGGTTCAAATTAAACCATAAATGTAATTAGGTCTTTGGGGGAAAATATAATTGTCCTATGAAAAACATTTCCTTCTCAGGCTAGGGAGATATTCTGGAACTTTTGAAAACTCTCTTTTAAATAAGAAGAATTTTGTAAGTATGACTGTGTGTTTCTATATATCTAAGAAATCATCTTTTTAAAAATATATGTGTATACTGGAAGATAGGTCTAGATAGATAGATGAATAGATACATAGATAGATATTTTTCTATTTGATTAACCTACTTCTCTGCAATTTTGAAAATTCATAGCAACCGAAGAGCTTGACATTCTTCCTCAGTCCTGTATTTCAAAATTCACAAAGGCAAACCATCAGAACACGTTAATAAATTGTTCTCTTCCATACCCTCTGTGTCTTTCCAACTTAAGGATACTAGAACCTGTAAATCCATTCTCTGACCTGTAAATCCATTCTCTGACACATGAAGAAAACTAACCAGCTAATGGATTATTTTAACTTCTTTCAGCATTACAAGTACTTATTCCACTTTTAATGAAGATATGCTAGGTTAATTTTGGGGGATTTCACTGGTCTATGAAATTGCTCTCCTACATTAACCCCCCAAAAAAGAGGAAGAATGAAACAACATAAGTGCCTACTTATTTCCATACTCGTTACTGTGTTGTACAATATAAATGAAACATAATAAGATCTGGCTGGGTTCAGCCTGTCTGTGATTCATCTCCTGGGTTGTCTTACTCACTGGGTAAAATGAGAACGTCATCCCCAGGGCCTGGAAGGGTATTGTTGTATCCTCCCCAGCCTTCTTCAACACCTTGCCATGTTTCGGGGAGGGACCATTTTAAAGTTGATTCAGGTGCAGAGGTAGAAGCTAGAAAATAAAAAAAAAATTTTTGAAAATCTAATTCATTGTGATAACTTCCCAATTCTATCCTTATTTTAGGATGCTAGTGGTATTTTCACCTCCCAAAGAAGCTGTCTTTTAACATTTTATAAGTTTCTGTACAAATATTTATCAGCTAAAAAGCAAGTAATTGTTCAATCCTTAGATTACCTTCACTTCTGAAAAAAATCCAACTTTTATGATTATACATTTGTGTTTTGCCTTATAATAAATATGGCATGCTTATCATGAAATATTTAGAAAATGCAAATAAAGAAAGGTAATAATTGCCTATAATCTCACTACCTTGCAATAACTACCTTTTATTTCTATTTCCTTCCAGAATTTCTCAGAATTTTTACATAATTGAGATTATATCAAACCCTGTTCTTATTTTTTACACCCAGTTTGAATTTTGCTTAGCTTAGCCTATTTTCCTATGCATTTCATCATATTATTTAAATGCCTTGTAAACATAATTTTAGTGGCTACATATATTTTTAAAATCCATAATTTACTTAATTACTATTGTCTGACATTAGACTCCTTTTACTTTGTTAAATTGTAAATAATGCAGTGTTAACTGTCTCTATGCAAATCTCTCAATAATCCTGGTTATCTTCTTCAAATACATTCCTCAATGGAATGACCGAGTCAAAGGTTATGTTCTTCCCACAGCTATCCCTACATATTAAAGGCAGGGTAATAATCTAAAAACTTCTCAGGGCAGTAACTGACAGGCAGATCATACATTCAAACCAGTTTCTATTGATTTTGCCTTTGATGATCAAATGGCATTTTCTATTCAACCATTCTACTAGTATCTCCATCGCATAATTGAAATGTAAATCTAATAATTTCCAGTGGGGACTGTCCAATATCACATCACGCACAACACCATGCTGAACCATATCTACTTGTTCTTTCCTGGGACATGATTACTGGTGCAGAGTCAGAAGGGCAGAGAAATTGCCTCAAAAGGGTAGAATGAAAAGGCCTCCTCTTGTGAGGGGAGGGAAGGAATCACGTCCATGATTTGCTAATTTTACAACACAAATAGTGAGCACCTTCTCTATCAGACCTGCCCTTAAAAAGCAGGGATACAAAAAGAAATAAAATATGTCACCCTTGCCTCCAAGGAACTGATAGTGTTATGTCAGTATTAAGAGGATAAAAACTCTATACAGGCACTGAGGGGAGTTCTTTTTAATTGTACCTGATAATGAAAGGAAGCAAGATTTTGCCAGGAGAAGCTTCCTGAGGGAAGTAGAATCTCAGCTGCATTTTAAAGGCTTAGAAGTTATTCAGGTAAAGGGGAGGTTGTGATGAGTGTATGGCAAGAGGGTTGCAATGCAGACAGAAGGATGAGCATGAGCAGAGGCAAAAAATGGGAAGTCAACTGGAGGAATGACAAGAAATTTGGTGTTGCTGAACCACAGGACTAGAAGAGAGGTAAGTGACAAGGTTGGTAAAATAGACAGAGGCCAGAGTATGAAGGATGACAAAGGTGGAGAGGCCAGAGTCTTCCAACCCATTAAGGGCATTATTAAGAAGTGGATGAATACAGTTTGTTCCACAGGGCATTTGGGGTATCTTTGTGGTCTCCAGGTGGAGCTATATAGCAAGCAGTGGAAAAATATGAATTGGAAGGATGGGAAGAGCTCTGAGCCCAAAGATGAATTTGGCATCATCGGCCTATGAGCTATATTTGAAACTCTGAGGGTGGTTATAACAGCTCCAGAGGATTTCAAGGTGAAAAGGGAAAATGCCTGATGCCAGAAACATGAGGAACACTTAGTTATTTTTTCTACCAGACCCAATTCCTCAGTAGTCATGGTTTTAGTAGAGCTCCAGGATAACCTAAAAGTATATAGATTGTGGTCAAGCAGAAACCATAGGCAATTTAATTAGTACAAAATATACCACACACCTTGGGAATAAGGCAATGTCTTGGAATAAGGGTCACTCAGTAAGAGGCTTTATAAATATTTCGTAAACTCCAATACTGTAATACCTTTCTAAGTTTTCTCCCAATGTTGCCTTCTTCCCAATATTAGACCCAAAATACCCAGTTGGGGGTTGAGTAGGGGTATTTGTGAGGGTGACCCCTAGCTTGCCCCACAAAGTCCAGATAAAATGTCTCTGATGCCTCATTTCCAGTGATATTTCAAACAGGCAATGATTGTTCTCTAAAACCTCATGCCAAGCTTCAGGAATCTTTAGTTACTCCAACTTTATATCACAGATGATGGAAACAAATATTCTGTACTTTTTTCACCTTTACTCTTGCTTACAAGAGGGCTGACCCAGTCTTTAGTTGGACAAATTAGGCCTTCAGGTAGCTATTCTAATGAAGGAATGTTATTATGCACAAATTTAATTATTCTATACCATCCTGCCTTAAGATAAGAACACTAACGGATAAGAAAACACGTTTCAGTCTCCTGTCAGAGTTATCAGATTTCTATACAACTAATATTAGGATTCTATATGACTACTATTGACAATCAAATTTGTGGAGAGAAAAAGAAGCCTACAAGAGTTAAAGAAGCATCAGTCAGAGATCTACTGGGAGAATCAGAAGAGAGGAAGGTCTTGGGATTCTAAGTAATACAGCATCTCCAGAGAGCACAAGTGACCTTGTTAATAGTAGAGCTCTGGTAAGAGAGAGAATTAGAAGTGACTGTTAAGCTTAGCAATCAGGGCATGGGTGATCCAGATGACAGTAGTCCCAGTTGAGTGATTCAGATGGAAACCACATCACGGTGGATTGAGGAATGCACTGGAGTTAAGGAAGGAAAGATGGGTCAGATCATCCAAAAAGCTCACTGAGGAATGAACAGTCTTAAGAGTTGAGAATCACAGCCTTTGAGCTGTCTTCTGAATCTTTAGATAAATTAGACTAGTTTCAAAACTGCAGCCCATGAATTTTGGTCTGGACCAACATTCCTGATGAGGCCTCTCCTTGCTTCCCTGTACAAATTTGTCACTCAACAAGCAGCTAAGATTTTAGATGGTCTCGAGCCTGATATATGAGCCAAATGTTACCCTCCACACCTTTGCTCTTCATCAACCCAGGTTTTCATGGCTCTGCATGAAGAGGAGGCTAGGCTTTTGAGAAGTTTGCAGGACAGCGTCTGCTAATGGAAAGTTCAGTATCCACAAATTTGTTTTGTTTTGTTTTTAATTGGGAGGCACTGAACAGAAGAAGCCAGTAAGGAAAGAAAGGTTAACTACACAAGATAATGAGTTGTTTGCTGATGGGGGAAAGTATGGAAGATGCAAGTAGGGGTGAGTTAACTTTGAACAAGAGTAGGGTTGCCTGAATCTCAGAGATCAAAGAAAGGGACAAAAACTTAAGTCTGTGGGAAAATTTAGGAAAAGAATCCCTGATGATCTCGATGTTCTCATATGACCATGGACAATATGTGCACTTAGTATGGGTGCATACTACATACTCATACGGGCTAACACGTAGATAGATGGTTAACTCATTCAAACATTGGATTGACCCATTCAAACAATGGAATGAATGAGTTAACACAGATAGATGAGTTAACACACATAGATGTGTTAACTCATTCACTCATTCATTCTTATTTTTGGCACAAAAATGATATTGCAATAATGTTACTGTTTTACATAGAGCTACTCACTAAACAAAATACATGACCATGATTAAATTTTGGCATTAGCACATATGCTACATACCATGAGAATCAGGCAATGTCTTGGAAGTATGTTATTTAAAATTTCTTCCTGATGAATGATATTGTACTAAATCTGTAACTCTTTGTGTTTTGAAATAGTTTTCTGTCCCAAGCTATATGAGGTAGGAAAACTGGCTAGATTTTAATATAACTCATAAGTAAATCTATGCTCAATAAGGCAATGTAAACACATTCAAGGCTACATTGTATAGCAGAAGGAACACTGGGCTAAGCTGAGACACCTGAGTTCTTATCTAGGCTCATATAACTGACTACTGATATGACTAAGTTTAATGTCTGGACTTCACATCCCCATTTGTAAAATGAGGCAACTGGATAGGATAGCCTGTAAGGTCTCCACCTTTGTTAAAATCCACAACTCTATGAAGTATGGGCTTTCTATTTATCAGCAGTTGTAATTGTAGCATCTCCAGTTAAACTGACCCCTTCTAAAAAGCTCTGAATGCTAGACACCATGCCATCCTTCCAAAGAATCCTTAGTACAGAAATCATCACACTACGTGCTGAGTGACGCCACCCTGACTACAGATGGTTGAACCAAGAATGGCCATTCATAGATGGTCCAGTATCCACAGAAGGGGGCCTGGCATGAGAGCTTCCCCAACAGGTATGTCCTCTACAGACTAGGCAGTGACACAACCAATCAAATCTCTTCTTGAGGAATTTGAACACAGAAACTTTCAGAGAAGAGAGAACTATCCTTTTCCTTATAACAGTTATTTTAAAACAGCTGTATTAATTGATTACTTAGTAGTTTGACTGACATCCCCAAGAGATCATAAGACCCCATAAAGTCAAAGTCCATTCTATCTTGCTCATCATGGTATCCCCCACACCTTGCATAAAAGGCACTCAATAAACAAGGCATTTTGAATCATCTAAAGGCACAGAGAGATGAAGGACAAGGAACATGAAAAACCAAGTGTGTGGCAGCTCAGAAAACATTCTGAAAACAATCTTGAATCACATTCTTCATAGCCCAATAAACATGGAGTAGTAACCTTCAGGATTATTGTACAGTTTTAGTCCAGTTCTCTTACCTCATTTATCTATTAATTTAAATGAAGGCATTAGATCATTTTCTGATTAGCATGGGCTCTGCTCTGACATAGCACAAAAATGCCACTAAAAATTAAAAGAAATCTCTGCCTTTGAAAAGATTTATTCCTCCTGCAAATGTATAGTTAAATTGACTCAGAATAAACAAAAACAAACAATGAAATACAACAGAAGGTGCTTAGGAGACATTTAGTCTTTGAGAATTTGGCTTTTTGAGTTAGAAAGATTTCACAGAATGATCTGACTTTTGAGGAGGGTTTGTTTACCCTGATTTCCTGAAATTACCAGGAACAATTAATGTTTAGAGATACCCTGAATTTTTCTTTCCATTTGGAGGGGGCCTAATAGCCCATCTGCAGATCTGGAGTCCTATGTGCACATATGGTCCATAATTTATGAAATGTGCTTATTTATATGTTTCAATTCTTACTTTCATTGTTTTGAAAAATAAATGCACCTTTATATCATTTTTTGACATGCAGATACATATTTTAGTTACAGGGCAACACAATAGAGAGTTATCAGACATATAAGCTTTAGGACTGATATCTGCCTGTTTATTAACAATATGACAAGGTGGAATTTGTAGAACTACTGGAGGACATTCTGCTATACTAGACACTTCTATTTGGTGTGTTAATACTCACCTGAAATAGTTGGGGGCATACCTTCCTTCACCCGGAGAATGACTCGAACTCGGCCTTCACCTGAAACTACATACCAAAAGCCACAACTTGCATGTGATACAAAGATCATCTTAATATTAAAGATAGTCACATGTGAGAAAAAAAGAATTTATGCTGAATTCTAGTTGCCTAAATTTTCAAAACAAAAAATGAAATCCTTGTTAGTTAATCTAACAATTGATTTCCAACATTTGATTTTGATTGCTTTCATTTGATTAAACTTAATTGTAATAAATGTCTCCAAGAGAACCGGCACATAAATAATTAGGAAAAACAAAAATAGAAACAAAACCTTTAGCCATATGTTCTCTGGAGGCCAATGGTGTCCAGCAGGGCATATACCTCATATCCTATTTTTCTCTTCATCATTTCGTAGGCTCAGCTTTTAGAATTCATGTGTTTTTCACCAATAGAGTTCAGATCATCCATGAAATGTATTTGCTTTACCTTTATCCAAACAAATTGTCCTTTTAATGAAGCCTTTTCCCCACCCCCTATCCTCCTCCCATCATCCAAGCCAACCGAGCACATTTAAAAGGACTGGGGTTCATTAATTTTAAGTGTTCAATAAATTAGTGGAAATAATCAAAAGGCCTGATTCTTTCTGATAATGACAATTTGATGTCAGTATAAACCAGTAGATTACGCTGGGAACATATGCTCCTTTGCCAAGAGAGGCTGCTATAATTAAATAGTGAATGCATCTACAAGGTGCTCTCACGCCTGATTAATTAGTAATCAGGTGCACAAACTCCATTTTTCGGTCACACCTTGTCTCTTATTGGTTAATTACCTTTCTGCCTTATCGTTTGTCACATGAGCCACACCTCCCACCACTGGAGGACTCCGTGTTGCTGAAGGCTGCAGCCTCGGGGACCTGGCCGAACTCACACTCTCCACTTTTGTTTTCCTGGAACCCTAAACCCTTTCCTCCATCACAGATGAAAGAAACAGAGGATCATTCTTTCCAATTATAAAACATAAGCAGCTGGGCGCTGTAGCGCATACCTGTAATCCCAGCACTTTGGGAGGCTGAGGTGGGCAGATCACTTGAGGTCAGGGGTTCGAGACCAGCCTGGCCAACATGGTAAAACCCGTCTCTACTAAAAATACAAAAACTAGCCATGCGTAGTGGTGCACGCCTGTAATCCCAGCTACTAGGGAAGCTGAGGCAGGAGAATTGCTTGAACCCTGCAGTGTGGAGGTTGCAGTGAGCCAAGATCATGCCACTGCACTCCAGCCTGGGTGACAGAGCAAGACTCTGTCTTGAAAAAAAACTAAAAAATGAAAAATAAAAATAAAACATAAGCTTCAGAATACTACAAAGAAAATGATCCCCAAAGAGATCCATGATGAGACCTCTTCAATTCCTCTAATCCTATTTTGGTCATTTTCTCTTTTTAAAATTTTTCTAAGGATGTAAATCACGAGTTTGTGTCTTTCTCCTTACACCGCCACATGCTGAGACCAGGTGCAATGACAACATGCTCTTGACATGTTCTACCTTTATCACCACTTCCAAGACTTTGCTTAAACTGTTCCTTCACCCTGTTGCTGATTTCACGTGTCTTTCTAACTTAATACTAATAGTAAAGTCACTAGTCAAGGTGTCATTTCCTTTTCTTAAAATGAGGTCTAACTCATCCACTTCTGTTCACATTGATTTGTGCATTCTCTAAAGTTGAAAAGCACTTCTAAATCCATTCTGTGATATTCATCCCAAACTTGTTCTCAATTTAATAAATATTTATTGAGCATCAACTGATAATTTAAGATTACATCAATAGTTAGCTGTGTCTTCAAATTTTTGAGAGAGAGACTTTTCTCATGCACCTTATGAGACCAGATATTGCTAGAAATGTAGATACTTCATTTTCATGGGCCAATTTAGAAATCCTAGGTTTAATCTTGTATCTGTAGCTCTTTCCACTATACTGCACCAGTGGCTTCTGGACTGAGCGGTGACTGATTTTCTTAAACCTCTACACATGCACAAATGGTCCCCACCTCTAGGAGAATCCCCTCCCAAAACAGACATTGCAAAACTAAAAAGTATATTGAAAATCTATTGCTCACCTCACTAATGTTGAGTGTATGAATGCCAGTCAGTGAAGTGAAGTAGTTTCAGGATCAGAGCAGACAGAGAAAAGTTAACAAAAGCTGCAAAAATTAGAAGTCTGATTTCCTGTACCACCACCTCTACATGCCGCTGGGGGCAGATGAGTACGAGTCAGGGGGCTATCTTCCCAAATACCATTTTCTGGTCATAGTCATGAGAGACAATAGTGAATGGTAGGAAGAATGTGGGTACTGGAGCCCAACAGCCTGGATCTGAATCCTGGCTCTTCTGGTTCCTAGACATGGGCCACTGACAAGTTATTTGCCATTTCTAAACCTCATTCATTTCATCTAAAAGTGGAAATAATCATACTATCTATCTCATAGGGCTATTGGAAAGAAAAGATAGAATAATCCACGAACATGCTTAGCACAGTGCCTGGCACATCATGAACATAAATGTTAACTATTATCAATACTATCATTATGGCATGTTCATGATTCCAGGTGCCAGTCAACAAGGCTCAAGAAATATGCTTTTACTTTCCACTCTTTTTACAGCTGTATCCAATCATGATGAGCTGTAGTATTACAGAGTGGTAAGCAACTTAACCAGATCTGCTAAAGTTTGTTAAGTGTGTTGACTCTACAAAGAACTGTAAATGTGAAGTGTCATTTCCAATTTGAATAAATACAAAGGGGGATGAAAATCATTTGAGAATGAAAGTATTGACTTGGGAAAAGTTTAAAAGCCTTACACAAGCTGTGATATTGTACATATGTTTTCTCAGTGCTTATGATTTCTGATTTCGTATTTGTAATATGAGAATGGTTAATCTTCTGTGTTTATAAATGGAACCCCATTGTAGTTGATCCTTCCCAGATTGTAAGAAGATCTGATGCTCAAAAAGACAAAAAAAAAAGTCTTTGGGTCAATTATTGCCAACTTTTTCTGACGAGTGCTGTATGATCTAAACTTGCCATAAACACAGACATCTAGGGTGAAGAGGAAAATGTGCTAAGAAAATGGCTCCTGGTAAAAGAGAATTACTAAAGTAGATATGATACTAGCGCCTACCAGGTTAATGTGTTGTGTCTGATACATTCTGTCCTCACTTAAGGCTCTAGGAAAGAGAAAAATTAATTAATTCTCTCCCTAAGCAGGTCTAATTCTCTCTTGAAACTTCAGAGGGAGAAATAAGCACCCATTTATTTAAAAATAAAAAACACATGGAATCTTAGTAGGTTACAGACTCCTTCCCTATTTCACTCTTTCATTCATATTCTCATTCTCACATTGTCGTTTTAGTTTACGCACCTATTAGTACCTCTCATTCAGGCCACATTTATCTAGTGTGTCAGCCACTGACTACACAGGGAAAGAACATAAAATCGCAACTGCAATCGGTATCTGCAAATGTCACGCAATCTCACCCTACCTCATGACTTCTCTTTCTGTCTCTGTCTGCCCTGGACCCAAGCTCCAGCTCTGTCTTCCTGAGCCAGCTCTTGGCTCTCTCTGCATTTTCACCTATTACCTCCACATCCTCTCTGTTACCTCCTCTGTTGCCTCCACATCTTTTCCTTGTCCTGACTCACAAATCTGCACACTCCTGCTGTTCCTCCTGTCCTGCTCAGTGAACTTGACCTCATTCCCCAGAAGCTGACCTCTTTGGCTTAGCCACAGAGAAAGCTTGCTTGTGAGTTAGTCACTGGCAGCTAAAGCTTGATTTGCAGGACCACACTCCTGTCTGATTTCAGCCTCAGAGGCAGCCGTGGAAGGCATCTTGGCCCTCATAAAACATGATCCTTTAAAGGCCTTCACAGAAATAGTATATGAAAATCCTGTGATTACCTTTGAGTCTTCTATTATCCCTGTATCATTCACTTATGAAACAGTGAATTTTAGGGGGGACAAAAGGAAAAGAACTTGATCAAGACACCAACAGATACGTCTGCATTAGCCACAATCCTAAAAGTTAGCTCAATTAAACCTTCTTAATTAACTCAGAGAAGAATAACAATTGTTATTCTTACTCAGAGCAATGTTTTTCATACTTCTGTGAAGGCATTTGTGAATTCCCAGACCCTGCCACAGACCTACAGAGCCTGAACTTCTCAGGAGGGTCCTGGGAATAAGCATTTCAGCTGTTTACCCAGGAGGCAAAAAAACACAAATGTAAGGAACTAAACAAATTTTCTCATACTATACTCTCAATATATTGTTTGTTCTCAGGAACAGGCGTTCTTACCAAGTGAAGAGTGACATCCAGATGGAAAAGATCCTTCCTTCACAATTCTTAATTTTTATCAATTATACCAAACTCTTACAGACCAAATCATATTCCCAAGATGTAAAATGCACAGTGGTTATTTGAGAGGCATAAAACGTTTCATTTTAGTATGTATACATTGTAATGTATTTTTAGAAAAAACAACTAACTCATTAAACCCATGATTTCACAGATATTACTAAGAAAAGTTAGGTTTTAAAAATAAGACAGTGTAGAAATTGATTTAAGAAAAATATTAAGTAAATAATCAGACAAGAGGTATAAGGATATGACACAATTATGAAAATGGTACTAAAATATCTAAAGTTCAGGAAGTACAGTGTAACGAAGTATTTTTTTTTTTCTTATAAATTGAAAGAAGAAGAGTTGGTTTATAAGGTTAGGTATATAAGCTCAGATTTAAAAAAAAGAAAAGATGGTATACTAGGAAAAGCACCTAACTTACAGTCAGAAAAGCTGTTTGAATACTGGTTGTGCCACCTAAGACCTGTGTGAATTAAGGCTAGCAACTCAGCATTGTGGAGAATTAACTCCTTAACCTGAGAGATTCCTAAAAGATGTATTTGATTCTAAGTTTCCTTCTCTTCCCTTTCCTTTCTCCTCCTCTCCTCTTCTCTCCTCTCCTCTCCTCTTCTCTCGTCTCCTCTTCCCTCCTCTCCTCTCCCCTCTTTTCCTCTCTTCTCTTCTCCTCTCCTCTCCATTCCTCTCCTTTCCTTTCCTTTCCTTTCTTTTCCTTTCCTCCTTTTCTCCCTCTCTTCCTGCCTTTTCCTTTTGGAGAAGTTGTTTCCAACCAAGAGGCAAAATCCCTTTTCACATCCCCAGCCTCTGTTCCGTTACCTGTATTTTTGCCATAAAGGTTAGAGCAGTTCCCTGAAGTCAATTCTCTACATTACTGGTAAAAATCCATGGGGATCTTTGGGAATGAGTTTTTCATAAGAATGTAAATTAGTTTATTAACTAGAATGCTGTGGATTGCCTTAGAGGGGCTCAGCATGGGAATGGCTGCAGAGTTGCGAAAAGATTCTGATTCCGCTCTGCCTACAAAATCTTCCCGAAGAGGTCAGGGGAGCCAGTTGACGCCACTCTCCTCCTTAGATCCTAAAGGAATTCTTTCTCCAGGATTTGCAGGGAGTCTTCTAGACTAGCTGAAGAAGAGAAGATCTATGCAAGCAGCCTGCTTGGCTCCAGGGCCCTTGTTGCACTGAGGAAAGGAAACTTGAGCAGTGGTAGACAGGATCAGGAGCCTAGGCTCAAACCCAGGAAAGCACTCCTGATTTTTTAGGATCTCCCAAGTTAACAGCATCTTTTCTGACCCATCTGTGTGATGAGACAGACCTGAGTTCTCCTAGGCAACTTGGCACACACAATAAAGTCCATCTGCCTTTCCATGCACAGCCCTCTTGCCCTTTATTCGTGGTGAGGGGAACATTTGGACACAAGTGTTGGCCAGCTTGGCTAGACATGTCCTTTTTTTCTCAGTCAGATCAGAAGGTGGTGGTGCAGCAGGAGCCTCAGCCTCACAGGCAGACCTTCTCAGCCGCCGCCTCACACAACATCCCAGCTCGGCTGCACCTCTGCGGCATGAGTGGGGGCTGTGTGAACTCGGGAGGGCAACTGTGAATGGCGCAGCATCTGATATGAATTTATCACCGGCTGCTGGTCGGGAGGGAGATCAAGCTAGGGGAAGGGGCTGTGAGTGTTTAATGCACCCTGCCACAACCCAACAGTTTGCCCTAAAGAGCCTTTTACCAATATAAAAGGACAGGGTCAAAAGTAAGTTGACCCCTGACAGAATGTACAATTATTAGAAGAAGGCTGTGTGCGAGCAGCTGCTGGAACCCCACTGACTCTGCATCGGGCTTCCAAGAGTCAGATTATGAATAATCAACTCAAGATTGTTTTCTCCACCCCTCTCAACCTCCCCCGCACCTCCTCCAATCTTCTCCTCCTGTTTTGGGCAAGTCCTATTCTATTTCTACAGGAAGAAGCATAGCCCTCCCTAGCAGCTGCAATAATTGTGTTCCTATTGTGATGAAGACCTCCTCCTGGCCACCCCCCTACAAGTGGCCATTGTGAGTTGAGAGTCAGTGATTATACGCTCCCTCTGATGCTTTGGGGGACCCAGCTGCCTAAGTGCTGACACAGGAGTGTGCGGAAGGCCAGGGAGGGGGCTGGTGGAGGTGGAGGCAAGAGGTGGGGGAAACCCACGTCTGTGAGATTGGATTCTGACATACCAGACCTTTTGCATAAGTCAAGCCAAGAACAAATGAGGCATTATCAGGCCCCAGTGTTGAGAGGTCTCCTCTCCCTTTGAAGTGGAGCTGAGCATGGGGTCGAGCAGCTTTTCCTCCTTTGGACCAAGCAAACATCCTTCTTTTGATATGCTACATGCTCATTATCTCTGCCCCATGTAATGATTTTTGATTGAAGGGTGGCGGCTGGGATGCTGAGAGGATCGTTAGAGAGGCTCCATACAGCCAAGCCCATAAGAAAGGCTTTCCTTGTGCCTGGGCCTAAATTTGGAATTTCTTAACAGTGTGCGCTTGTTCTTAGAGGCAGATAAGGGCTGAGCGTGAAATTCTTAATTAAGCAATAAATAGAGAGTGGGGTGTCAGCAGATGTAGCCAGTAGCCATGGCAACAAGAATCACATGGGCAAGAGAGCTGAGACTCGATGTAGGCCTCAGGCCTGGGCCTGACTGACAGCTGAAGAATCCTACAAAGCTTGTAAACCAGATTAATTAGCTGACTAATTATTTCATAGCATTAATGTAACTAAAAAATAAAAATAGTTCACCATGAACTGAAACATCCTTGGAAAAAAACAGCAGGGAAAGAGGCAGTGGGAAACTGGCTCTGTGAGGCAGAGACATGAGCAGTCAGTGCATCAGATCACATGAAGGGAAAAATGGGCTTGCTGGATTTTTCTCCCAACTTCGCAAATATAAAAGAACACTTGTTCTCCAGTCATACCCATTCCCAAGCATGGCAGAGAAGCTACAGTTGGGATACGCAATAATAGTTCATCATATTCATAATAGTTTATCACATCAAATATTGCTCCTGCAGCATCCTAACACAAACAATAGCGCACACAAGGTACTTCACTTGTAGTCTGTTTTGTAAGTAGCTCCTTGGGCAAAATTCTCAGTGGCTTTAGAAAGGCAACACGAACCAATCTCCCTAACAGATCTTTTTCAATGAGTGAGGTTATCTTATTCTGTGGCTAGCAATTGCTTAAATGGCATCAGATTTCAATCACGGGAACAGTATATCATGTATGTCATATTATTGTGAATCTCATTTATCTCACAAAAATCTACTTAAAGAAAATAGAGGGAGACCCTTTCAGAAAGGTTATAACATATACACTGAGCTCATGACACATGATATTATTAATCTTCTAAAGAAAGAAAATTTCTAGAGAAATAGTCTATCAGGAAAATGTTTGTGAAGTAACATGGCACACTAACCACACTTGAATATATTTGGGTGTTTTGTGCCACAATTCCAAGAAACAAGTAAGTATTTTCTTAACCTTGCTGTGTAAATAAAGCCACTGAGGCATGGAGCAATTATAACGCCATGCCCCAGGTAAAATAACCAGCCAGCCACTGATTAAAACCCTAAGCCGCAAGCGCTGGCCATGCGCTTTCCAAAAAAAAAAAAAAAACTGCACTCCGTGAAGATGTTTGCTGAACAAAGGCAAAACTTGCCTTGGTAGAAAAGAAAAATGCAAGGGTCAAAACATATTGTATGTGTAGGATTTTTTTCTTTGTCACTGGGAATCCTTGAGAAGCGTTCTCCCACAACCCTGCCTAGCACCCCCGCCATCCTTTCTGGTCAGTGATCCATGATTATTTAGTGGGCAGCACACTCTAGTGGAGAGATCCACAGCCAGGAGCTAGAATGCCTGGGTTCAGGTTTTTTCCACTCTCAGCTGGGTCGAAGATGAGTCAGGTATCTTAAATCAGGCATGCAGCAACCAAACAGAGGAAATGAAGATAATTGCGATTTTTTCTAAAGCTTCCTATCCTGGGGGATGTGGTTAAAACAATACAAAAGATGGCTCACTTAGAAGTGGTCAACCAGTGAATGAAAATTCAGTCAGTTGTCAGTGAAGCAGCACTCTGAATGAAATGCCAGCCAAGAAAAGGAGCCACACCCCTCGAAAAAAATCTAACATGGAATTCTGTGGCCATGATAGAGATCAAGCAGCTTCCCTACAATAAAATAAACTTCTGTATACATACATTTCCCATGCTTTTCATCCCAGGAATAGTCCACATAGACTATGTGGTCTTGACTTACACTATCTGCATAGATTAAATGTATTTTATGTAAATTATCCCAGTCATGGTTCTATAAAGTCAAATGGTCTGAAAAAAACAATTAAGTGAAAGTTACAATCTAATCAATACATAAAATGCACGATACAGAACTGAAACTCTCCTTCTTGGGCTCTTGCTCGGGTACCAACAACAGCAACTATCATTATGGCACTGGGAAATGCAGTCAGGTATATGGAAAACATGGAAGCCTAATCACCACCTTGCTAAAGATCTTATAAACTTTACACAGATGACATCCAAAATTACAGCTACATTTACACAACCCAGTATAGCCACGTGGCACACTGCCATGGAGGAGCAGGGTGAGCCTCAGTTCCTCCTGAGTCCTCATACCGTCACTGTGACAGCCCAGAAATGAGAATAGAAGTGGCTCTGGTCAAGTATCTACTCCATACACTCAGAGGATAAAGGAGGCACCAATGACCATAAAAGCTCCTATGGGGAATCCCTTCAAGAAGCAAGAGTCTCCAAGTTTATTAAACATTCAACAAATCCTCTGTGACTTCTTATTCCTTTTCCAACTCATATTTGAAGGAGGAGATACTAGGATATTCCAATACGAATGATTTTTAAAAATTAATAAAGGCTATCTACCTAATAGAAATGTTTTATACTAAGACATTCATTTACATCATACATATGCACAGATACAGATGTACGTCTACATATAAGTACACATGTAGATTCATACCGCTATTTACACAGATGTGCATTTATATCATATGTGTATATATAATAGTACAACTTGCTATTAATTTAATGAATAATGCTATCATAAAGGAAGAAAATCTATAGCTGCATGATTTGATTTTTTTCTCTTTCTACCATAAATGGTTTTTATTATGTTTAGCTTATTTGAGTATTCAAATTATTTTGCAGTTCATGAACAGAATATGACCTATGGACAAGACAGCCTCTTCAGAAGCAGGCTAAGTAATGGAAAGAGAGCAATTCAAATTAAAATTTTGTTCCAGAATACATATCAAGTGAATAGCCATAAAGTTAATGGCAACTATTTACTCTTATTTATGACTGTATTTAGCTGAAGTGATAAAAAATCTCAGAAATCTCTGTCCATCTCAAGTTTTTATAGTTTTAGGTTACATTTATGAATGGATCAAATCAGAAATAAAATTTGAATGGTACAATTCAGTGCAAATAAAATATACAACAATCATTTTGTCAAAGACATAAAAAAATACCAAGGGAGCACCAGACTCTCCTCTCTGATGCTATTAAAATTTAACAGTTCTGGGGCTCGCCTGTAGGTCAGACTCACTTGACTTATGGTTAGGCACAAGTGAGAGAGGCAAGGGATGGACTCGGGATCATTGCCTCGCCCTCTAAATCCATGGCCACTTTGGGCTTACGGCAGGGCCTAGAACTTGTTATGCTAATAAGATCCCCTGGATTTGACCAGGACCTACTAAGAGCAATTTAAAACAAAATTTCACTCTTCAGACCTATTTAGCCAGATTCTCCTTTTAAATGTAAGAAGTGGCCTCACAGTGAGCTGAGATTGGAACAAGCAGGTACCATGGTGCTCAGAGTGACCAATGCTGACATGGTATAGAAAAGGAATATGAAATAAACTCCAGGAAATCAAAAGAAGTGGATGGTCCTGACTCTCACACTGGGATCTTGTGAAACATGCACAGTAAGAAGATAAGGAAAAACCTTTGGCCTCTGTGACTCTACAGTCACAGTAGGGTTCCTGATTCCTTCATCCTCATGTTAATCTTGACGTAAAACAGACACAGCCCAACACTGGTGCTTGTATCAGCCCTCCATGCTACTCATCTTCCTGACCTCAGATTCTCATCAAAAGTTTTCCTTCTCACCTTCTACGTAAACTTCTGTCTTAATTCAGTCTCTCTCTCTGCATTGGTACTGTCTACTTTGGACTCTCTACTGTTCCTCATATCAATGGTCATAATCAGTCATCCATTTTTTAATTTTTTTCTTCTTTTTTTTTTTTTTTTTTGAGATGGGGTCTCAATCTGTTGCCCAGGCTGATGTGCAGTGGCATGCTCATGGCTCACTGCAGGCTTGACTTCCTGGGCTCAAGCTATCCTCCCACCTCAGCCTCCCAAGTAACTAAGACTGTAGGCATGCGCCACCACACCCAACTAATTTATTTAATGTTTTTGTAGAGATTAGGTCTCACTCTGTTGCCTAGGCTGGTCTCAAACTCCTGGCCTCAACTGATCCTCCCACCTTAGCCTCCCAAGTAGCTGCGACCACAGGCACATGCCACCATACCCAGCTATTTTTATTTATTTATTTATTTATTTATTTATTTAGAGAGATGGGGTCTTGCTTTGCTGCCCTGGCTGGTCTCAAACTCCTGGACTAAAGCACAGGCATCCATCTTTACATATGCAGTTGTTTCACTATAAACAAATATAACACTGCCCTAATATGAATTAAAGATATTATTAATAATAACTACCAATGTCTAGTAAGCATTTTTTGTGGGCTAGGCCTTCTGCTCAAGAATTTTACATGTTATTCTTTATTTTATTTCCGATCCTTTGAGGTAGGCCCTATGGTCATACTTCTTTATAGAGGAGGAGGCTGAGCCTTAGAGAGGTTCTGTGTATGCTCTAGCTGGTGAGTGTTGGAGCTGGGATTTAAATCCAGGCAATCGGACTTCAGTGCACACTCACTCAACCATAACACACAGCTGTCCCTTTCAGTTCCTCAGCACTTCACAGTACAAATATCTGGAATTGAAGGGTGATTGGCGATTTCTGACTACGTGCTCTCAAAACATTCATCCAACTGGATACTTACCCAGGTAGGTGAGTTGCCTCAACTGACTATTGAAGAACCAGTCACAGCCTTGGTTCTGGCCTGGTGATGGAAGAAACGGAAAAGACAGACCCACTCGACTCCCACATCTTAGGAGGATGTCAGGGTAAGGCGGCAAATCTGTGTGCACCAGCAGTAGGTAATTACCAGGAGCAAAGTTGTCAAAGGTTGCTGAGTACTTGAAGCGAAAGAAAAACACAATATGCTCATTTAGTAAGGAACCCCATCATTCCACCTACTCCACCACACCCCCCTGCCAAAACAACTACAAAGAACGCAGATGGAGTAGTTTAGAAATCATACAGTTTAGACCCAGATTGTACTTTTCTTGTGGGAAATGGGCCTACTTAAATCTACTTCATAAAAAATTCATAACTAGAGCTACAAAATCAGACTATGAAGACTGAAAGATGCCATAAGGTTCATCTCGTTTAACAATCTCAATTAACAGAGGAGAAAGCCCAGGTCCAGACATGCGAATTAACTTGTCTCAGGTCAAACAGCTAGAAGAGACAAGGCCAGGCCTAGAATTCCTTTCCAGCTTTTCCCACAACTTGAAGCGACAGGCAATAATAGGCATGTCATCCATTTATCACAGTAATAGCTAACATTGTGGGAGCATTTACTATGCAATCAGCACTATTCAGTCCTCGAAAGGCACCCCCGTCATTGTTACTCTTACTGTCCCATTTTTACAGTTGAGGAAACTGAGGCAGGCAGAGGTTCAGTAGCTTGTCCCATATCACAAAGCAGAACAGTGCTGTGTCAGGACGTAAACCTAGGGTAACCACCTCCAGAGGCACATCCTACTGTTTTCACTGCATGAAAATTCTCCAGAATGCTCTCATGGGAATCTCAAGGCAAGAAAAGAGAGGCGTGCATCCTTTCTGAAAGCCATGGAGAGAAGATCAAAAGTGATTCTGTTCTGAATTCCTCATAACTATGGCAGGGCTTCTGTCTCCCTAAGATAGGCTCTCACAACTGTTAGCGAGAATGTGTATGATAAGATAGGAAGAAATATATGTGTTAAAAGTATGAAAAGAAGCTTAGGTAATTCTACCGGATTACTATTTTAAAATATAGAAAAATGTACTCATTTTCCTCATGGCCATTTCTTTTTTTTTTTTTTCTTTATTTCTTAAAAAACAAAACAAAACAAAACAGGATACAGGTACAGAACGTGCAGGTTTTTACACAGGTATACGTGTGCCATGGTGGTTTGCTGCACCTATTGACCCATCCTCTAAGTTCCCTCCCCTCACCTCCTACCCCACAACAGGCCCTGGTAAGTGTTGTTCCCCTTTTTGTGTCCCTGTGTTCTCAGTGTTCAACTCCCACTTATGAGTGAGAACATGTGATGTTTGGTTTTCTGTTCCCGTGGTAGTTTGCTGAGGATGATGGCTTCCAGCTTCATCCATGTCCCTGAAAAGGACATAATCTCATCCCTTTTTACGACTGCATAGTATTCCATGATGTGTATGTATCACATTTTCTTTATCCAGTCTATCATTGATGGGCATTTTCCATGTCTTTGCTATTGTAAATAGTGCTGCAATAAACATACATGTGCAGGTGTCTTTACAGTAGACTAATTTATAATCCTTTGAGTACAAACCCAGTAATGGCATTGCTGGGTCAAATGGTATTTCTGGTTCTAGGTGCTTGAGGAATTGCCATCCTGTCTTCCACAAAGGTTGAACTAATTTACATTCCCACCAACAGTATAAAAGCATTCCTATTTCTCTGCAGCCTCACCAGTTTCCATTGTTTCCTGACTTTTTAATAATTGCCATTCTGACTAGCATGAGATGGTATCTCATAGAGGTTTTGATTTGCATTTCTCTGATGATCAGTTATGTTGAGCTTTTTTTCATGTTTGTTGGCTGCGTAAATGTCTTCTTTTGAGAAGTGTCTGTTCATATCCTTTGCCCACTTTTTGATGGGGTTGTCTGTCTTTTTCTTGTAATTATGTTTAACTTCCTTGTAAATCCTGGATATTAGACTTTCGTCAGATAGGTAGATTGCAGAAATGTTCTCCCATTCTGTAGGTTGCTTATTCACTCTGATGATAGTTTCTTTCACTGTGCAGAAGCTCTTTCGTTTAATTAGATCCCATTTGTCAATTTTTGCTTTTGTTGCAATTGCTTTTGGCATTTTTGTCATGAAGTTTTTGTCCATGTCTATGGCCTGGATGGTATTGCCTAGGTTTTCTTCTAGGGTTTTTATGGTTTTGAGTTTTTAATGTAAGTCTTTAATCCATCTTGAGTTAATTTTTGTATAGGGTGTAAGGAAGAGGTTCCATTTCAGCTTTCTGCTTAGGGCTAGCCAGTTTTCCCACCACCATTTACTGAAAAAGAGATCCTTTCCCCATTGCTTGTTTTTGTGAGGTCTGTCGAAGATCTGATGGTTTTAGATGTGTGGTGTTACTTCTGAAGTCTCTCTTCTACTCCATCAATTTATATGTCTGTTTTGGTACCAGTACCATGCTGTTTCGGTTACTGTAGCCTGGTAGCATAGTTTGAAGTCAGGTAGTGTGATGTCTCCAGCTTTATTCTTTTGCTTAGGATTGTCATGGCTATACAGGGTCTTCTCCGATTCCATGTGAAATTTAAAATAATTTTTTCTAATTCTTTGAAGAATCTCAGTGGTAGTTTGATGGGAATAGCATTTGAATCTATAAATTACTTTGGGCAGTATAGCCATTTTCACGACAATGATTCTTCCTATCCATGAGCATGGAATGTTTTTCCATTTGTTTGTGTCCTCTCTTATTTCCTTGAGTGGTGGTTTATAGTTCTCCTTAAAGGTGTCCTTCACACTGCTTGTTAGCTGTATTCATAGGTGGTATTTTATTCTCTTTGTAGCAATTGTGAATAGGAGTTCATTCATGATTTGTCTCTCTGCTTAACTAATGTTGGTGTAAAGGAATGCTTGTGATTTTTGAAGATTCATTTGGTATCCTGAGACTTTGAAGCTGAAGTTGCTTATCAGTTCAAGAAGTTTTTTGGCTGAGATGATAGGGTTTTCTAAATATAAAATCATGTTGTCTGCAAAGAAAGACAATTTGACTTCCTCTCTTCCTATTTTAATGCCCTTTATTTCTTTCTCTTGCCTGATTACCCAGCCAGAACTTCCAATACTATGTTGAATAAGACTGGTGAGACAGGGCATCCTTGTCTTGCACTGGTTTTCAAAGGGAATGCTTCTAGCTTTTGCCCATTCAATATGACATTGGTTGTGGATTTGTTATAAATAGCTCTTATTACTTTGAGATATGTTCCATCAATACCTAGCTTACTGAGAGTTTTTAACATGAAGGGATGTTGAATTTTATCAAAGGCCTTTTGTGCCTCTATTGAAATAATCAAGTGGTTTTTGTCTTTGGTTCTGTTTATGTGATGGATTATATTTATTGATTTGTGTATGTTGAACCAGCCTTGCATCCCAGGGATGAAGCTGACTTGATAATGGTGGATAAATTTTTTGATGTGTTGCTGGATTTGGTTTGTCAGTATTTTATTGAGGATTTTCACATTGATGTTCATCAGGGATATTGGCCTGAATTTTTTTTTTTTTTTTTTTTTTTTTTTTTTACTGTATCTCTTTCCAGTTTTGGTATCAGAATGATGCTGGCTTCACAAAATGAATTAAGGGAGGAGTCCCTCCTTTTCAATTGTTTGGAATAATTTCAGAAGGAATGGTACCAGTTCCTCTTTGTACCTCTGGTAGAATTCAGCTGTGAATCCATCTAATCCTGGGTTTTTCTTGGTTGTAGGCTTTAATTAGGCTATTAATTACTGCCTCAATTTCAAGGCTTCTTATTTGTCTGTTCAAGGATTCAGCTTCTTCCTGGATTAGTCTTGGTAGGCTGTATGCATCCAGAAATTTATCCATTTCTCCTAGATTTTCTAGTTTATTTGCATAGACGTGGTTATAGTACTCTCTGATGGTAGTTTGTATTTCTGTGGGGCCAGTGGTGATATCTCCTTTATCTTTTTTTATTGTTTCTGTTTGACTCTTCTCTATTCTTTGTTAGTGTAGCTAGCAGTCTATCTATTTTGTTAATTTTTTCAAAAAACCAGCTCCTGGATTTGTTGATTTTTTTTTTTTTTTTTTTTGGAGAGTTTTTCGTGTCTCTATCTCCTTCAATTATTCTCTGATCTTAGTTATTTCTTGTCTTCTGCTAGCTTTTGGATTAGTTTGCTCTTGACTCTCTAGCTCTTTTCATTGTGATGTTAGGGTATCGATGTGAGATCTTTCTAGCTTTCTGATGTGGGCATTTCGTGCTATAAATTTCCCTCTTAACACTACTTTAGCTGTGTCCCAGAGATTCTGATATATTTTCTCTGTGTTCTCATTGGTTTCAAAGAACTTATTTATTTCTGTCTTAATTTCATTATTTACCTGGGAGTCATTCAGGAGCAGATCGTTCAGTTTCCATGAAATTGTGTGGTTTTGAGTGAGTTTCTTAGTCCTGAGTTATAATTTGATTGTACTGTGGTCTGAGAGACTGTTTGTTATTATTTCAGTTATTTTGCATTTGCCGAGGAATGTTTTACTTCCAATTATGTGGTCGATTTTAGAATAAGTGTCATGTGACTCTGAGAAGAATGTATATTCTGCTGATTTGGGATAGAGAGTTCTGTAGACGTCTACTAGGTCCACTTGATCCATAGCTAAGTTCAAGTCCTGAATATCCTTGTTAATTTTCTGTCTCATTGATCTGTCTAATACTGACAGTGGGGTGTTAAAATCTCCCACTATTATTGTGTGGGAGTCTAAATCTCTTTGTAGGTCTCTGAGAACTTGTTTTATGAATCTGGGCGCCCCTGTATTGGGTGTATGTATATTTAGAATAGTTAGCTCTTCTTGCTTTCTTGTTGCATTGTTACCTTTACCATTACGTAATGCCCTTCTTTGTCTTTTTTGATCTTTGTTTGTTAAAGTCTGTTTAATCAGAGACTAGGATTGCAACCCTTGCTTTTTTTTTTTTTTTTTTTTTTTTTTTTTTTTTTGCTTTCTATTTGCTTGGTAAGTTTTCCTGCATCCCTTTGTTTTGAGCCTGTGTGTGTCTTTGCACATAAGATGGGTCTCCTGAAAACAGCACACCAATGGGTGCCTGACTTCTTATCCAATTTGCCAATCTGTGTCTTTTAATTGGGGTATTTAGCCCATTTACATTTAAGGTTAGTACTGTTATGTGTGAATTTCATCCTGTCACCTTGATGTAATTTGGTTATTTTGCACACTATGTGCAGTTTCTTTGTAGTGTCATTGATCTTTATATTTTGGTGTGTTTTTATAGTGGCTAGTACCAGTTTTTCCTTTCCATATTTAGTGCTGCTTTCAGGAGCTCTTGCGGGGCAGGCCTGGTGGTAAGGAAATCCCTCAGCATTTGCTTGTCTGGAAAAGATTTTATTTCTCTTATGCTTATGAAACTTAGTTTGGCTGGATATGAAATTCTAGATTGAAAATTCTTTTCTTTAAGAATGTTGAATATTGGACCCCAATCTCCATTGGCTTATAGAGTTTCTCATGAGAAGTCTGCTGTTAGTCTGATTGGGCTTCCTTTTATAGGTGACCTGGCCTTTCTCTCTAGCTGCCTTTAACAGTTTTTCCTTCATTTCGACCTTGGAGAATCTGATAATTATGTGCTGGTCTTCTCATGAAGTTGGGGTTGGTCTTCTTATGGAGTATCTTAATGGTGTTCTCTGTATTTCCTGAATTTGCATGTTGGCCTGTCTTGTTAGGTTGGGGAAGTTCTCCTGGATAATATCCTGAAGTGTGTTTTCCAGCTTCTTTCCATTCTCCCTGTCTCCTTCTGGTACTCCAATCAATCACAGGTTCAGTCTTTTTATGAAATTCCATATTTCTTGGAGCCTTGTTCATTCCTTTACATTCTTTTTTCTTATCTGCATGTCTTATGTCAGGGAGGTGGTCTTCAAACTCTGATATCCTTTCTTTCACTTGGTCTATTTGGCTGTTGATACTTGTGTATGCTTCACAAAATTCTCGTGCTGTGTTTTTTGGCTCCATCAGGTCATTTCTATTCCTCTCTAAACTGGATATTCTAGTTAGCAATTCCTCTAATCTTTTATCAAGGTTCTTAGCCTCTTTGCATTGGGTTAGAGCATGCTCCTTTAGCACTTTATAGTTTTTTATTACCCATCTTTTGAAGCCTACTTCTGTCATTTCATCCATTTGATCCTCTATCCAGTTCTGTGCCCTTGATGGAGAGATGCTGTGATCGTTTGGAGGAGAAGAGGCACTCTGGCCTTTTTGGTTTTCAGCATTTTCTTGTTGATTCTTTTTCATCTTTCTGAGCTTGTCTGGTTTTGGTCTTTGAGGCTGTTGACCTATGGATAGGGTTTTTGTGGTGGCCTTTTGGTTGTTGTGGTTGATGCTGTTGTTGTCACTTTCTGCTTGTTTGTTTTTCTTTCAGGTCCCTCTTCTGTAGGGCTGCTGCAGTTTGCTGGGGGTTCACTTCAGGCCCTATTCATCTGATTTACTCCCGTGCCTGGAGATATCACTCAAGGAGGCTGGAGAGCAGCAAAGATGGGTGTCTGCTCCTTCTTCTGGGACTTCTGACCTCAAGGGGCACCAACTGGATGCCAGTAAGATCGCTCCTGTATAGGGTGTCTGACAACCTCTGTTGGAGGCTCTCACCCGGTTTGGTGGCACGAGGAGCAGGACCCCTTTCAACAAAGCACTTTGTCCCTTAGCGGAGAGGGTGTGTTTCACTGGGGGGAAACCCAGCCGTCTGGGCTGCCGGGATTCCTCAGAAATACCAGGAGGACAGGCCAAGTCTGCTGGTCCACAGGGGACTCAGGCCCAGGGAGATACGAATTCTGTCCCTGAGCCTCTGGCTGGAGTTATCAGAGATCCTGCGGGGAAGCCCTGCCCACTGAGGAAGGATGGGTCAGAGTTAGGCCCGAAGAGGACTCTGGCTGCAGACAGCCACAGCCGGTATGTTGGGCTGTCGGGACAAGCCTTGGGACAAAGCCATCCAGCCTCCCTGGCTCCAACGGGGGAAAGCGCAGCCTAGAGGTATAGAAGTGGATGCTGCCTTTCCCCCACCCACGGAACTTAGCGTGTTAGGCAGTTGCAAGTCCCAGTGCTGGCTGCTGCCTCTCCTGAGCTCCAAACTGGGAGTTCAAATGCTTAGACAGCAGGCAGCTGCAGCCAATGCTGGTCGCCCCTCCCCCCAGGAGTTTGGTAGCCTTAAGCAGATTCCAGCTGAGAGGCTGTAAGAATCTGCATGTTCCAGGCTTAGGACGCTAGGCCCCGGTGGTGGTGTGGGTTCGCGAGTGGGATCTTCCGTGGGTTGCACAATTCCATGGAAAAAGCACTTTCCCCGGCTGGGTAGCGGCTCACTCACGGCCTCCCTTGGCTGGGGGAGACAGAGTTCCTTTTCCTCGTGTGGCTCTCAGGTGGGCCACCGCACCACACTGCTCTTCCCTTTTCTCCGTGGGCCACACCAGCCTTCTAGTCAATTTTGGTAAGAGAACCTGGATACCTTGGTTGCCAACGAAAGCTTCACATGATTATTATGATTTTGTTTTGTTTTTTCGATGGGAGCCTCCGAACGTCTCTGCTTCCAGTAGGCCATCTTGCCACATGGTCTTTTCTATCTTCACTGCGTTATTTGTCTCTCTTAACCCAATCCCACCTGCGGACTCATACAGACTTCTATTTGAAAGTTAATCTTTGACCACAAGGTGGCAGTATGCAATGTATAAATGCTTTGGTAAGGCATTTTCTCTGGCCACAAGCACTTCTCTCTAGGGTAAACTGGCTATTAACCAATAATTTTTAAAGAAATGCAATTCTATAAGATGTGTAGAGGTTGTTTCTCATTGTATTAACAAATGTAAATTTTCAGGCGGAACCATTCTGCATTCACAATAACACATAAATAGATTCTAAAATGTTCAAGTTTAAAAAGCAACCAAATCTCATATTTAGCTTATATTCATCTGGCCAAAATACTATTGAGGTTTTCTTTATCTGCATCAGAATATGCCAAGACTTTCAATAATGAGATAACCTGCTTCTCTTTCAATCCATTATCTCAAACAAAGAAAGATAAGAACAAGTGAGAATGGGCCATACCAACTAATGGATTCCTTGGGTTACCTGCAGAGATCTGTTGATCCAAAGGTTCTCAGATCGCAATGAGTAGGTCTCTTGGTCCAAGAGCAGAGCCATCCAGCCATGAGGGTTAGACAATGTATCACGTACATAATTGACAGTGGTTGTTTTATTTCTGCTGTCAGTCATGGTTAAATCATAAGAAACTTCAGGAGCATTAGCTCTAGGGTGATTTTAAAAGGAAAACAAGAGGGGTTGCAAGATTATTCACTCATTCTGAATCCAATACATTCCTCTTTCATCAGTTGCAATCATCTTTCTATGCTCTCCATATATGTCTTAGGCCCTCTTTAGTTGTATGTCTAGGGAGGTGTTAGCAGTCACTGTGTGAGTGAAAGCAACCCATTGTGAAGTTGCCATTGGATCATTTGCAAATTACAATGGCCTGGTGAACTGGAGGTGGTGACTCTCAGGTTTTTTGTTCATTTGTTTATTGTTTTTCGTTTTTTTCTTGAGACAGAGTTTCGCTCTTGCCCATGCTGGAGTGCAATGGCGCGGTCTTGGCTCACTGCAACCTCTGCCACTAATAAATGTCATATTAATGATTTTGTATGAGCCAGGACTATATACTACAATTTTAACAAAGAAATGTCTATGGCCGGAATTTTGCCTTGGACCAGATTTATCAACAGCAAAAAACATTATTATTGGTAATTGGATATTCACATGAGGAACAATTGACAGAGGCCTGGGACCTGACATGCCTAGGTGCTGAGACTCTCAGAAGTCCTACTCAAAATGCCCAGCAGGAGTGGCTTCCGCATCCTTCTCTAGAGTGATGAGGCAACCTATTCCTCTCCTGAAGCCTTGTGTAATACCTAGTGCTCACTGCTATTACAGTATCCATGTGTTCTTGCCTTTTTAAAAACATAGATTATAAGACCTATAAAATAGAGGTGTTTTCCCTTTTCTTATTGGTATCCTCTGCCTTGGCACAGGGCCCAGCACACAATGGCACCCAAATCATGTTTTTTATATGAATGAAGAATGCATAGATGAGATCTTCCAAAAGCAGCCAGTGATGTATTCTAATGTATATAAAGTGTTCTAGAAGAACTGCATTGTACCAAATGAGGAAACTGAGGCAAGGTAGAGCAAAAGCAATATGTATCACAAAGTAGAACTAGAAATTTGTGAATCAAGTTACCCAACTTATTCTATACAGCCATCCCAGAAAATGACTTTTAAGACTTCATTCAAACATAAGTAGATTTAGCCAATGATTAGACCCCTAAAAGAGAGACAAAGTGGACCTAAAGAAATAAAGCAAAAGTCAAAAAAAAAAAAAAAATCAATACACGTTATGACTATTCTTCCTCCTTTGGTTTAGTTTTCATGAGAATCTTTAACTGTGACATTTTGCCGGAGGCAGATAATTAAATTCTCAAAGTAAGGGAAATGAGTCAAAAGAGGACACTGGGTTTTCACAGTGAGATGGGGCATGAGTATATCTAAAGCCAATTTATAAGCCCATGGAATATTACAAAAAGGAACTTTTTTAGTGTTGCACACTTGGGCACTGGAACCAAATGGGTATCAACTGAAATCTAGATTGGCACTCAGTAGGTGTGTAAACCTGGGCAAATTTCAGAACCTATTTAACCTTTAGATTTATTTCTTTTTCAAATGGAGGCAACAATAGAACAGATCTCATAAAGGTACTATGAAACATAATCTACATAAATCACTCACCAAGGTCAATAACATTTACTTAGATCTCATTTAAGAACCTCAAATATGCCAGATTTACCATTCTGCACTACTTACTTGAATGCCTAGAGGTTTATTCAGGATATTCGGTCATTTAAAAATGTACCAAAAACCCTTCCATGGTACAGATCATTGACCCTGGCAACGTAGCACTTGACACATATTTCTTGCAAGATTAAATGTACTTGTTTCATCCATTAATTAATGAAATGAAAGCGATTAAAAATGCTCAGGGCATTTGGGAATGAAAGAACTACTCTTTTTCTCTATGCAGCATTAACTGAAACTTTAGAAATCTTGGAGGAGTGGAAACTGTCTTCCTTCCTTTGGGTTTTAGATACTTAGGTTTATTGTCCACCCGTCCCCACGCCACCCCTTCAGGATTTAAATTGGAACTAATGGACAATTCTCAACCTATATTCTTAGAATCAGAACGAACACAAAGATCATCTGTTCTAATTTCCAATCCAGTGCAGGAATTCCCACCATATTTCATCCCTCCCCTTCTTTCAGTTATGGGGTGTTCACATCTTCAAATAGAAAACATTCCATATATGGAATTTAGTTTTAAATTGTAATCTTGAGAAAAGCTTTAGAATGTTAAATTTCCCTTCTTAGAATTTCCAGTCATTTGCCCTCAGTCATCATGGCTCTCTCTTCCCCCAATGGAAACCATGAGTCCCATAATCCCATGATATTGTCCAGTAACAGTTTGGTCCAACTATATTTAGCAAATAAAAATAAGCTTTGGGGACATAAGTGTAAAACAAATATGATAAGAAGAGGTAAGTTTGAACTAAGAAATATCAACATTGGCTACAGTAGGTACTGTCGTCAATAAATAAAACACACTAGAAATATCTAAATTTCCTCAAGTACAGAGAATGATTATAAGTGTTTCAGGTTCCAAAAGTATATCCTTGCAGTTTTTACTGAGATATATGGGCTTGGAAAAATAAATCACAAGACCTAAATCCAAGAGAGACTAATTGATAAATCGGAATTTTCAGTTAATGATTTACAGTAAGAAATAAAAGTGCCTTTCATATAGTGGGAGATTAACAAATATTTTCTGAATGAATAAACAAGTGTTATATGCAGCAGAACACTCCAGCCGGTTATGCAGCAACATTTCTCCCCAACTTGGAAGTCTACCTAGAAAACCACATGAGAGTCAAGAGATTTCCTGCAAACTTAGTTTCAAAAGAAATCAGCAGTTGGATGGCACATGTATACATATGTAACAAACCTGCACATTGTGCACATGCACCCTAGAACTTAAAGTATTAAAAAAAAAAAAAGAAATCAGCAGTTGGGGAATCCTAAATTATTAGAGCTTGATACAGTCAACCCCCTATCAGTAGGATATTTGCCAAGACAAACACAGTTGGTGGTCAGAAAACCTCTCCTGGGCACATGCAAGCAATGTGCACTAATAATGGTCTCAGGTCTGGGAAAATGCTATGATTTCCTTGAAAACTCATATTTCTTCAATCCTAGTCAAGTGCTGTCAATTAAACCAGTTTTTAAAAATAGTTTTAACAATAAACCAAAAGAAGATCTCTGTTCAAAAGCATCCATCTGTTCACATTTAATTCCTCCTGCCTCACCTATCTTCTCATGCATACCACATTGATCATTTAAAAAAATTACCTCAATATGTGATAATACAATCAATTGGGTAGATATTTCCAGAAATATTTTTTAATTCCAGCAATGTGGTCCCAAGAATTCCCCTGGTCACCTTAACTGGACTTAATTACTCCTCAAATTTCAATTAACACCATGTTTATAGACCAATTTTTAGGATGTTATTTCCCCTGACTCAGTTTCTATAGATTACAATTTCAATTATTGAAGGAAGCATTTTTCAGATCATCTCCCCGGTTTCTGAAGGCCCATACAAATGTGATCCCTCTTCAAATAGTGTCAAACTGCTAAATGCTAGCAATAATTCAGTTCTATTCGTCCTTGGAAACATTGCACCTTCCTTTTGATGTTCTTTTCCTTCTAGTCAGAATCCAATAATCTGATGCAAACTCCTTGGCCAACCAGAGACACACCATAGCACGCTGTGGTCCTAAATTACCCTTTCTTATTTCTCCTTCATGCACTGCTCATTCTCTCAGAGCCTTGAGCCTATCAAGCTCCCCTCACCCATCTCAACCAAGGTTTATTAGGGATGCAATTTCACAGCTTTCATGTGCAGCACCAGCTTTCTGCAGTGCAATACAGGTAGAGAAGGAGGTTATCATATATACTACACTTTTATCACAGCTGGTAATAGAGAGGGTCACATGGTAAGCATAGCTATGCTTTCCACTCTGAAAAGCAACTCAAAAAGCAAAAGACCCATCATCTCCCATCAGGCAAGATGCCTTGTACTGACCATCACCAGTGGCCAAAAATTCAGTCAGATCATCTCCTGTCCTCCTAGGCCAAATGCCAGAATTGACCACGGAGGGGTCTTCTGAAAAGCACCAAAAGAACATCAAGAGTCAAAAAAACACCATGAAGAGAACTTACCAACCATAATTACTACAATTTTCACTTGCCCTAAATAGCCACCAATTTCCCCATGCCCTAAATAGCCACCAATCTCCCACTCTTTACTGTTAATGAAGCAAAGGAGCACAAAAGTATTTCTAATTTGGAGGAGCCAAGGGAGTCTGCATGGGCCATTAGCAACAGAGAGCTTCATTACTAGGGGAAGAAGTCTCTCCCTGAACGTCTCATGGCTTTATGTGCAAGAAATCAGGAGGCAACCCGTCCATTTTAAATGCTAACCCTTACCTCTGCATCAGCAACAGCTCCTGCTGTCTATGATCGAAAAGACAAAAGGGCTACAAGCCTTACATGTTGTTTTTCTTTTCTGTGGGCTGCCTTAATATTTGTTCTTTTTAAATGTATTTTATTTTTTATTTTATTATTATTATTATTATTATTATTATTATTTGAGATGGAGTTTCACTCTTGTTGCCCAGGTTGGAGTGCAGTGGCATGATGTCAGCTCACTGCAACCTCTGCATTTCAGGTTCAAGCAATTCTCCTGCCTCAGACTCCTGAGTAGCTGGGATTACAGGCACCCACCACACCCGGCTAATTTTTTATGTTTTTAGTACAGATGGGGTTTCACCATGTTGGCCAGGCTGGTCTTGAACTCCTGACCTCAGGTGATCCACCGTCCTCAGCCTCCCAAAGTGCAGGGATTACAGGTGTGAGCCACCATGCCTGGCCCAAACCTGTTTTTAATTCAGGGAAATGTTTCATTAGAAATGTAACACTGTCACTTGGTAAAACTTCCTGGTCAAAGTACCAATTTACCATACTAGTTACTTAAATAGTTATGTAACTTAGTGCCCATGTATTGTGCAGAACTGTTGAATCCCACAAAGGATTCGTTAGGCAATCAATAATACCAATGAGAGCAGATATTAACTCCCTGGTTTTTGTTTACCATTAGCTTACTTTTCCTGAGGGTCCGTATCTCTGTGTATTAAAGACAAGCATTGCACTGAGCTCTAAATGCTCTTGATTTGGAACAATTGTGAAATAAATCCTTTATAATTATCCATCTCCTAAGCGAGACACACCACAATACCTAACCTCAAATGGTGTTGCAAACATCTTCTGAGTATTTGTGCTTGTTGCTGTCACTCTCATCTTTTACTGCACGAAGGGGAAGAAAAATCAAAACTATGAGCACAGCAAACAAATTTCTGTGGCATGGCTTTGCATGAACATTCTTTAAAAATACACCATGATCATAACAGTCCTTGTCACAGCACCACTATTCTAACTGCTGACCTGCCACCATTCGGTAATATATCATTATCATCGTATCATTAAGTTTTTCCATCCACAGCCTTATGGATTCAGAAACACTTAAATATTCCTCCTCTAAGGAAGTATCTACAGTTTTTGCAACATAGTTATCTGCTGTTATATTAGGACAATACTTTTGCCCATTCTATCTTAATACATGAAGAAAAGCAATAGATGCCCATTATCCTTCTTTAGGTGACCATATATCATTGCATCTCTACTTTTGATCTGCTGAGTCCAGTTGGAATGGCTGTTTGAGAACATGAGAACACTGTCATTGAAGCTATGCAACCAGAAGGTAGACAGATGGACAACTGCTTGTCAGGGACATTGAAAAATATTTTATCCAGCAGGTAGGAAGTTAGACTAAGAAGCTTGTACTCCCATATATATATATATGCATATCGGAACTGTGATGGGGATGACTGACACTGGCTGGCAGGAGCCCATTGACCCTTCTTCCCAACTTCATGTTCAGTGCTTTTAGGTTAGAAGTTTAAAATAAGGCATGTGAGAGTATTTTCACCATAGAATTAGGCAAATGTAATAAACCAGAGCTTTTTATTCTGGAAAGCTAGTTGTTAAACATTTACCAGCGTACCACTGTAACCTTTTATTATTCATAAAACTTAATAACCATGTAATATTGTTGATGATATTCCTCAGTTTGAGGTCCATTGTGATTTTTAGATCTTTTTCTACTTTAATTCTGTAACATTTGCTGCCAAGAAAGGAGAATACATCTCTGAATTTTCTTGTCTCACAGGGTTGTTTTTTAGGGACCGAAAAGATACCATTAGTGATGCCATGCCTGTTTATCCCTAGGAAGGAAAGTCAAGCGATTATTAGAGGAAAAGCTAGGCCAAAATTTCCATTTGAACTTTTTTTTATTTTTGCATTCACAGAGGCAGGGGGTGCCTCGTACTTTGAACATTGACACATTAAGAGCGGTTACATAGGTAAAAACTGAACGCAAGCTCTACAGGAGAGGATATTAAGCAAGATTTAAGAATCAAGGTGATCAACAAGAACATTAACCTTTTACTTTCCAGGAGAGATGGGAAGGCAGAAACAGAAGGTACTGGGGCACGATGAATTGAAGACTACGCCCTGAATGACCTCAGATTCTACAACCACCTGGGAGGTTTTGCTGGGCCAGTAGAATGTCATGTGATTATTACAAATTATTCCCTATTTTTCAGGAATTGGATGAAGTTACTTTTGAAAAAACCTAATTCCCTTGCCAGGCATTTGTTTCTCAGGAAAAAAACAATTCTACAGTAATCTATTCAATGAGTATTATGCCTATGCATTGTTTTGCAAATCACAAATGTAAAATAGATATTCTTTAAAGAGTACCTACTACATGTCAAGCAATGACCTTGAGGGATAAATACCATTATACCCATTTTAGTGATGAAAGAACTGAAACAAAAAAAGGTAAAGTAACTTATCAAAAGAAATATACCTAGGAAGTAGAGGGGATATGACTTGTACCCACAAAGGATGGTTAATTACTTCTCTATTCTTCAGTCTGAAAAATAATTTCAAACATGTACTGTATATATGTCCTGACTATTTTATGTACATCCTGTTAAAACTCAGAAGGATTGGTCAGCCAACCTACGAAATCCTGCAAGCTCTTCTAATCTCCCTTACACTCAATACAGTTAATAATTGGAAGACAGAATCAAGGTCTGCTTTGTTGATATCTCAATGAGTCTATGACAAGTTAAGAAGTTATAGATTGCTGTAAACAACAATGAAAAAAATTTTAAGAAAATAATTATGAGGGTGGAGCTTACATCTTCTCTATCACAGCTTTATGTATCTATTCCACCAGGGCAAGAAAACAATTACAAATAAAGGCAAACTGATGATTGAGTGGGGGTAGAGTGGGGTTGGATAGAGAAGGAACCAGGAATCAGAATAAATCCTCCAGTCGAATGATTGCCCCAGGAAAGTAAAAGCCCAAAGAATATTATGAAAGAACATCCTTAAATATTGGATATTCCTAGGAATTGTAGAAGACTGGAGATAGCATTCTACTCCTGGGTCTTCTAAAGAAAAACCAAATGCTCTCCTCATGAACATGTCCTAGGAGAGAAATGGACAATAACGACACTAAAGGAAGATTTGGGGGCAGTCCACTATTTTTTATGTATATTTATTTACTCAACACTAATTTTGTTGAGTTGCTATGTGTTAAACACAGTTTGGGGCATCATAGTACAAACAAAGAAAATCCCTATTTGCCCTCCTTGCTATCTATGAGGAGAGATGGACAATTTAGAAAGCTATGCAGGTGCTATGAGTACTGATTAGAGCAAGTATAAAGAGCTAGCACACGATAGAGATATCAAAACCTGCACAGCATGCTCAGGGAAGCCTAGCAGAGAAAACGACTTCTATGCTGAGTTCATGGAAGCTGAACATTACGAATTGAAGAGCACAAAGAAGTTGAATGTGGCTGAGAGACAGAATGCAGGAAGGTAGAGCAGAGTGCGGAGAGATAATGCTGAAACCCAAAGCAGACAGCAGGTCATGGAAGCTCCATGACACATTAGAAACGTCAGACTTTCCAGCCGGGCGCGGTGGCTCACGCCTGTAATCCCAGCACTTTCGGAGGCAGAGGCTGGCGGATCACAAGGTCAGGAAATCGAGATCATCCTGACTAACACAGTGAAACCCCGTCTCTACTAAAAATATAAAAAATCAGCGGGGCGTCGTGGCGGGCGCCTGTAGTCTCAACTACTCGGGAGGCTGAGGCAGGAGAATGGTGTGAACCCGGGAGGCGGAGCTTGCAGTGAGCCAAGATCGCGCCACTGCACTCCAGCCTGGGCAACAGAGCGAAACTCGGTCTCAAAAAAAAAAAAGGAAAAAAAAAATGTCAGACTTTCCTTGGAAAGCACTGAGAATTCTTTAAAAGTTTCAAGCAAGCGAATGGATGGCAAGATCAGATCTGCATTTACAAAGTTCAGAGATTGAAACACCGAAAAATGGCAAGCAAGCTAAGCGGCTGTTGCAGTTCTACAGGTGAAAAGTAATGGTAGCCCAGACTGGAGAAGGATTTGGGGAAGGAGAGAAGTAGAAAGACTCAAGAGCGATTTCTTAAGGAGAGAAAATTGAGCTGATAGGTGATTAATGCGGGAAATAAGATACAAGGATGAGTCCAGGTGACTCCATGTTTCAGGTTTAGACCAGCATTTGCCTCAGTGGGATTCTGAGCACCCAGAGAGAAACAGGTCTATAGAAAAAAAATCATAAATCCCATTTTGGCAAGTTGAGTTTTAAAGCAGCCACACTAAAAAGCTCAAAATAAACAAGTTAAATTAATTTTAGTAATATATTTAGCCCAATCTATCCCAAATATTATTTCAAAATGATCAATATAGAGAAATTATTGAGATATTTTACATTTTTTTTTCATATTAAATCTTCACTAAATGGTGGGTAATTCACTCTTATGGCACAACACAATTTGGACTAGGGGAGATCTAAAAAGAGCACACAAAATCCTATTGATAATATTGTCCTTGTTTCGTGTAATTATTTCTATACAGAAAAAAAAATTGTTTACCTAGGGTTTGGGATAGATAAATCCAAGAACTATGTGGGACATTTTATAATTATGGGACCCTGGAGAAAAACTGTCACTGGCATGTATGTCTGATATGAGGTCCTGACTTACACTGGCAGAACTAACACCACCCCTGTCTCACCAGGAACACTGAGGTTCATAGGCGGAAGTTGTAAGAAACAGAAGCTGGGAAAGGAACGCTATCCAGAATACCTGCGGGTTCTACAGAAAGCATGTTTTTAGAGCTGATGAGAGGGAAAACAATATAAGCAGCACTCATGCAGATCAAGCATACTGTCATTTTAACAAAAGA